>NC_089178.1:0-315140 GCF_947507565.1 Oscarella lobularis | reverse complement strand
TTATTGGTTTGTTAATAATTTTACTTCGGAACCGCAATGAGCAGCAATGACTTTCACTCCACAATCCAACGGTCTAATAAACGTTCAACGACAATAAAACGACAAACGGGTTTCTCCTACCCTTTCAATTTCAAAGGATTTCCTAGACTGTCGTCGTGAAAACGCGATGATATGGAGTGCTCGCCTCCAGTATGAATCAGAAGAAACTAAAAGAAGAAACGTCACGCTCGTCTAACGTTATAAATTATTTAATCCCGCACCATGTCAAGTTCACGAACTTTTTCGTAAAATCTCCTGTAATCTTCGTCATCGGAGGCAGGGTCAATGTTCATTACATTGGGCTTCGCAACGTCAAGTTAATACTAATACCGAATCATTTCTCTAAGTTGTCTATTACCAGCCACTTTATAAGCCGAGCCCCATTCTTGTGACACCTATCTAATTCTTCCAGAGCTTCTGGATTCTTTGGATGCACAGAGCATGTTGCAATAAACTTTCGTGGGTGCTGCTGTGCCAGATAATGAATGTAGTCATTCGGTATGTACTAAACAGTCACGTAACGTATATGATAAACACATTGTACGCTGCTTATAATTACAACGCTTGTCTCGTCATCCTGGCAGACACCCTCCTTACTAAAGACTTTACTTAATGCAAGTATGCAATATTTCCCATGAACACCCTGTCATTTATTTATTTATTTATTCATGGTCATTGAGTATATATGAGCACGTCACTTACCTGAGGAGTTATTTTACCTGGAGCTGAGTTCTCAATTAAAGATGAAAGGCGCCGAACATATTTTTGATCAGGGCTAGAAAATGATTAATTCGAACAATTGATACATCTCCAAAAATTTACTTATCAGCAACGGATTCCAACCCGGAGGCAGCCATAAAAATGCGACCTTTAATGTACTGGTAACCACCACGACAAAAGCTTAGCATCTAGGAAAAGAACATTACATTGCTGATTAATGCTAAATGATACAAAATTAAAATTACGCGTTCATCTAATCGACATCCTTGTTCCCTGAGTCCAATAATGTGGGTGTGGTAGTCTACCATTTTTGACACATCCTACATAACCGCATTTAGCAACTGTACTGTAATAGCTTCGATTTGCTGCACGTAGACATTACTATGTCTTCGAAAGCCTTCTCTATGAGCCTTCTAGCTCCGCTGCTGAGCGATTCGTGAAATTCGTCCTTCTCTTTGTTGTAAAGTTGATCGGGCTCGTGCGTAAAAGGACCTCCTAGCTGCACAGAATTCATTTGTCGCACAAGCGGCTCCGAGTTGCGACTTACTTGGCGGAAGAGCCACGAAACCATCGTGTCTCGATACGGGACGCAACCAACGCCCCGCCCAAGACTCTTTCAACACGTGACATCCAATTTACGAGAAAAAACCTGGAAAAAAACACAAAACGTAAAAGTGAAGAAAAGACAATGTTTCATTCAGCCGTGAATGCTGTACGAAAATGGTATGGCAGGATAGCCTTCTTTGTTGTATATCGTGCACAGCGGCCAATCATCGTACCCGTACCGAACTCCAATTACGGACGCCGTCGAACTTTCAAAAGGAGCGTTTGCCGTCGACATTGAGACGACGACGGTATTGCCTTGAACGGTTCCCTGAGCAGGATGCCACATCTGATCGGACGTCTGCAATTCGAATCCCATGCAGAATTGAGGAGGAAGTCCTTGGGGACACGCAGCTGGTTTTGTCTCGAGTCCACTGCCTAAGGTGGATGGCTCGAAACTGACAACAACTTGATTGCCATTCACATGAGCGCTAGATATCATTGGGCCTTGATACACCTAAGAAGAGTTGCTCAAAATCGTCTAACTACTTGATTTTTCAGTACAGTATACCAGCTTCTCTCCGTACAAAAGCGCTCTTGCAGTGGCCGAAAGACGTAAGGAAACTGGCTGCTTTGGTCTAGGATGAATGTTGCCGAAAGGTGAAGTGAGGTCTCCATAGTCCTAGTGTCAAATTGCAGAGAAAGCTTCAAGTGCCTTATTAAAGATTTCTCACCACAGCACTGGCCATGCCAACCATAGGAAGCTTGAGTGAAGCCTCTTGTCCAGTCCTGAGTTCAGCGATTTGAGTATTTCCACCCTAGTGATTTATCAGATTAACTTCTAAGTTGATTTCCTGATACTCACGCCCCTCCATGGAGCAAGCTGCATAAACCCAAAATACATGTTCTCGATATGGAATTTGTTTCTCCAGTCCTGAATCATAGCAGTAAATTGACACTGGCAGCAAGCGACTTAATTAATTTTGCGATTTAGACAAAGGTTCAAAAGTACCGCATAGTATGCTCCCCCTTTCTGGGGTCCTGCCCCAACATTTGATTCTCCTTGATACTGTGCAAAACAATCTCAGAAATAACAAGTACGGAAATGAGCCTTACCCAAATGGCTCCTATTATTCGCATGTTCAAAAACGGAACAATCATTGCATTCCAAAGGTTGGAATTTGCTCCTTTCGCACAACGTCATAAACAGAAAAACGACAATAGAATCTGATCACCGACTGCAACTTCAGTTCCTGGAATTTCTACGTCAACGAGAGTATCTTCTTCAACGGTTTGATTGCACTTGGCTAGTGCATCTGGACTCGACCACGCTTGCACTGGAGTTCCACCCCAGTTATTGCTAGGTAGAGGTTACACAACAAAACACCCGACTTCGGAGCAGAATAAACCTGATGAGTCCTATAGGAATGTGGTAAGTGTCATATAAGTCTCTTCCAAAGAACCAACAGACAGCTGAAAAGTACGTCCAGTTTCCACCTCCAATAGACGTGCTATTGGCAACGGTCCAATTCTGTAGAAAAAAAGCGTATATGCGACGCTGCTATTCATTAATTAAAATGCATGTACTGACTTGTTCTATGGTTTTCAGTTCAGAAAGAGGTGTCGCAGACTGCGTACCTTCTCCAACCGTCATAACGCGGATGTCAGAATATTTATCTGCAGCTGCAATCTCCATGCTAGCATTGAACGCAGAGTCCACTGTGAACTATAAATTGAGAGACTAATAAAAATCTTGATCACTCAACTTTAGGTAGCTCACCTGCATGTTGCTCTGTCCTCCGCATAGAAACACGTCGCCGAATAGAACATTTTCTAACATTGCCTTGTCTCCGCCGTTCTTAGATTCAGCCATGATTGTGTAAGGGCCACCGGGATGGGTCGCAGGCAACGCAATGGAGAACTCTCCCTGATCGTCTGCCATGACAGAGTCGCGAAAGTTGCCGCAGGTCACTGTGACTTCGTCGTGAGGCGAGCTGTATCCCCAAACGACCGCTTTCTGCGGCTCGCGTTGCAAGACCTGCAATGCACAATGCAAGCCTTGACAGAGCTCAGTAGGAACAGAGAGCACGTGGCGAGCACCATGTTGTCACCAAAGACATTGGAGAAGCGAATGGAGGCAGACGCGCAGAGAAAAAGAGACGAGAAACAGAGAGCAACGCCCACTACGCTTCCCTCCATGAGTACCGCGTGATAAATGATACTCCTACGATTTTGATTAGGACGAATCAGCATACATACATACATATATGTATGTATATGTATACCTTCGTTGCTGCGTTCTGCTGGCCCAATGGAGTAGACGACGCCATCAAATTCAATACGTAAAAAAATACCATCAATAAAAAACGTGAGTTTGAAGAAAAGGTGAGCGTTTTCTTCAACCATGAATGCTGTACGAAAAAGGTATGGCCGGATAGCCTTCTTTGTTGAATATCGTGCACAGCGGCCAATCGGCATACCCGTACCGTACCGTGATCACGGACACGGCCGCCGAAGCGACACAAGTGACGTTTTCGGACATTGAGACGACGACGGTATTGCCCTGAATGGTTCCTTGAGCAGCGTGCCACTTCTGGTCGGACGTCTGCAATTCAAATTCCATGCAATATTGAGGAGGAAGTCCTTGGGGACACGCGGCCGGTTTCATTTCCAGACCACTTCCCAGGGTGGACGGATCAAAATTGACAACAACCTGATTGCCATTAGCATGAGCGTTAGATATCATGGGACCCTGGTAAACCTAAGAACCTCCCATTACTGGGTTAGAGTGGATAGATACATAGATAATTTATACCAGTTTTTCCTTGTACAAAAGCGCTCTTGCAGTGGCTGAGAGACGTAAGCCAACTGGTTGCTTGGCTCTAGGATGAACGCTACCAAAAGGAGAAGTAAGATCCCCGTGGTCCTAGTAGAAAAACGGATGAAGACTTCTTAAAACTTCGCAATTGGCACCTACCACGGCGGTAGCCATTCCGACTATCGGAAGCTTGAGTGCGGCCTCTTGTCCAGTTCTGAGCTCAGCAACGAGAGTGCTTCCACTCTAGAAATTTGTCAGATTTCTTGTCTCAGTTAGTCATTAGGCTCACGGATTTCCACGGAGCAAGCTGCACAAAACCAAAATACATGTTCTCGAGATTGAATTTTTCTCGCCAATCTTGAATCATTGCAGAAAATTGACACTAAAAAGACTGTCAATTATCTCGTACAAAACGCCAGGATTAAGTTACAGCGTAGTATGTCTCTCCGTGCTGAGGTCCCATTCCCACGTTTGCTTCTCCTTGATACTGAAATGTTGAACGTCAAAAGAAAGTGTGATTATATATTAATTAAAAATGAAAAGCCTCCTACCCAAATTGCTCCTATTAATCGCATGTTCAAAAACGGAACAATCATAGCATTCCAAAGATTCGAATTTCTCCCTTCACGAAAATATATAATGAATAAAAATCAGAAGAAATACCAAATTACCCAGTGAAATCTCAGCCCCGGGAACTTCAACAATTTCAGTAGCTTCTCTCAATGTTTGATTGCACTTGGCCAGTGCATCTGGACCCGACCAAGATTGCACTGGAGTTCCGCCCCAATTGTCACTACATTCACACTAACTCATTAGCAAAAGGAATCTCAAGTCATATACAAACCTGATGAGACCTATAGGAATGTGGTATGTATCATACAGGTCTCTTCCAAAAAACCAACAGACAGCTGAAAAGTAAGACCAGTTTCCGTGTCCAATAGCTGCCTCGCTTGCAACAGACCAATTCTGTAAAGGTCAAGAATAACTTTTGTGGATTGGTAGGGAAAGAGAAGATTCTACTGACTTGTGCAATACTTCCAAGCTCAGAAAGAGGTGTCGCAGACTGCGTACCTTCTCCAACCGTCATAACGCGGATGTCCGAATATTTATTTGCAGCTGCAATCTCCATGCTAGCATTGAACGCAGAGTCGACTGTGAACTATAGATTGTATGAGACACTAAGAAATCCTGACCCCTTCTTAGTTACTACACTGCAGTTCACCTGCATGTTGCTCTGCCCTCCGCATAGAAACACGTCGCCGAATAAGACATTTTCCAACATTGCCTTGTCTCCGCCGTTTTTCGATTCGGCCACGATGGTGTAGGGGCCGCCCGGATGGGTCGCAGGCAACGCAATGGAGAACTCTCCCTGATTGTCTGCCATGACAGAATCACGAAAGTTGCCGCAGGTCACTGTGACTTCGTCGTGAGGTGAGCTGTATCCCCAAACGACCGCTTTCTGCGGCTCGCGCTGTAACACCTGCGGTTTACGATGTTAGCTTTGGGTGGAGAGAGAGCTCAACGTGAATAACAAGCACCATATTGCTTCCAAAGACATTGGAGAAGCGAATGGAAGCAGACGCGCAGAGAAAAAGAGATGAGTAGCAGAGAAGAACGCCCACGACCTTTCTCTCCATTTTACGACTTGGTTTGCGCCTACCTACGCACACTTGCGCAAATTACAGTTCGATGAATACGGTGTGCTCTCGTTTAGACGAACTCGCCATCGAGCTTCTAGGCATTTTAGCCGAGATTCAGCAGCAGAGAAAAGCCGCCCACAAATTCACAACTGACGTAAGAAAACGACGCCGAAGACGACTTGTAGCCGGTCACGTGCTTTGCGTTTCAACTGTGTAGGGCTATCTCTGCTTGTCGCAGGCAAGATATGCTACAAGCGTCAAAAGAATCTCGCCGCTCCAGTTTCCCTCACAGATGACAGCCACTAAAGTGGCCCTACTGTAGGCAGAATCTCGTTTCCATCTCTTCTATCACTTTGCTCGCACTACGTGTACAGAGTATTATTGGACTGATTGTTGAGATGGAAACGCGGAATTGTGTAGTTAATTAATTAATTAATTGAAGAAATTTTTCTCTATGGTAGCAATGAAATGGAAGGTGACTGCGTAGCTGTTGCATTGGATGATGCAATCGAAACGTCTTCCGTGCGTAAAGTCGAAGATTTGAGACATCGAGGAGGAGATGAAGGACTCAGTCAAAAAGTTGAGCCTTCACCTAGCCAACAGGCGAATGATCCATTGAAATGGTTTGGAGTTCTTGTGCCCAACAGTCTCAGGATGGGACAGAAGAATTTTATCAAGGGTGCTGATTATTAATTAAATTCAAATTTATTGCCTGTCATCTCACTTCGTTTATTATCAGCTCTTGAAATCTACGCCGAAATAGCGAGCCTCCAACTCAAATTCGTCCATCTGAAAACAGAATATAGAAAATTGCTAAAAACAAAACAAGATCTGCAACAAATCGAATAAAGCAACACATCGTAGCCAACGCGCGCGCAGCCACGCAGCGATACGCACGTGCTGAAAGTAGAGCAGGTGAAATGGCGTCCGCAAAGTGGCCGCCCGAATCGACGCGTCGCCCGCCGAAAAACGACAGCGCCGAAGAACGCCTCCTCTACGCGTCGCGCTACGGCCATCTCGCCGACGTGAAGGCAATTCTCGCCGACGTGAAGGCAATTCTCGCCGAGCGAGCGGCCGAAAAAGGCTCGCGCGGCGTCAACATCGAATACGAAAGCGTCGTCGTCTTCGAAGGCGAACGCGACGTCGAAGGCGCGACGCCGCTCTGGTCGGCGGCGACCGCCGGCCACGTCGAAGTCGTTCGGAGCCTTCTCGACGCCGGCGCCGAAGTGAATCATCCTACGACGTCGAAATCGACGCCGCTGCGCGGCGCCTGCTTCGACGGTCACTTGGACGTCGTCACATTGCTCTTGGATGCCGGCGCCGAGCCGAACGTCGGCAATCGGCTCAATCAGACGCCGCTTATGATAGCGAGCGGACGCGGACACGCGCGCGTTGTCGCCTATTTGCTCGAATGGGGTGGCGGGGGCGTGGTCGATCCCAACGTCGTCAGCGTGACCGGCGATACGGCGTTGCACGCCGCCGCCGAGAAAGGCTGTCGGGAAATTGTCGAATTGTTGCTCGCGCACGGCGCGCGTTCCAACATGGTGACGCACGAGGGCTGGACGGCGGCAATTTTGTCCGCCGCGTCCAAGTACGACGACGTCGTGCAATATTTAATCGAATTGCCCTCGACGCCCGCCGACGAGTATGCGAACGCCTTGGAACTGCTCGGCGCCGTCTGGGCCGACATGGAGGGCAATATGGACAAAGCGATCGAGTTTTGGATTCGCGCTCTTCACTATCGAGAGACGCACAACGCTCAAAAGCGCAATCTCGTCGCAAAGTGTCCCGCCTATTGGGATCGGGTCGAAATCAAGTCGCTCGAGGACTTGCAATTGAACGTGAAAACGCTCGACGACTGCCTGACCAATGCGCTGCTCATGCGAGAACGAATACTGGGACCCAAGCATCCGCAGACGCCGCACTATTTGCGCATACGCGGCGACGAGTGTCTCCAATTGGGCGACTACGAGCACACGATTCTTCTCTGGGAACGTGCCATCGATATGGACCAGCACGCCGACATCGACGCACTCGATTTGAATAGTGCAAGCACCATAGCGCAGAACGTCGTCATCTGCTTGACGGGACTGCAGCGTATGAAGGAACTTCGCCATTGGCCGTCGATGAAGGTCTTTGTCGCTTGGGCGCTCAATTGCATTCGTTCCGCTATGAAATCCGGCGCCAATGTGAAGGAATTGCTCGTCGCCGCGCTGACTGGACTCGGCATGTGGCTGACGTGGGGAAAGAAGTCAGAGGACGACGGCATCAATCAAGTGAACGCCATTCGAGATTTGTTAGCACTTGGACCGATTGGCAACGAGAAACTGTTGCCGTTGCACTGTGCGTGCTCCGAGCAATTGGTCTTGTCGTGGAAAAAGATGCCGATCGATCGACTCTATCAGCTCCACGCCTTTCCCAGTCCGAAATTGGTGAAGAAGTTCCTTCGAAATGGGGCCAAAGTGAATAGTCGCGAGGCGACGAAAGGCGACACGCCGTTGCACTGGGTGTCGCGCTGTGCCGTCAAGCGGTACACGGAACGGCACGACGACGTCATCGATATTCTCCTCGACGCCGGCGCTCACGTCGACACGCGCAATTCGGACGACGAGATGGCGGTGCCGTGGCTCGACGGAAAACGCGAGTCGGGGCGCGTTCCGCAGTCAACAATTGAACGAGTGAACCGATTTGTTGGCGTTCTTCGGCTCGAGTGTCTTGCGGCGAGAGTCGTTGCAAAGATGCGACAGGATGCTGAGTCGTCGCAACTTCCCGTTCGTTTTCGTCGGTTTGTGACGTTGCATGCTCGTTTCGACCAGCACTAAAAGAATACTTAGTGTCCCCCCCTGCCCTGTCCCCTATATACCTTTGAAATTTTCACTTTTGAGAGTTTCAATAAAATGATCACTAGAAAGTATTTTTCTATATACGTACACTAGAAACTCTTGGCTGGTTACCTTATGAATCCGGCGGCGTGCAATTTAAACTCGAATAGGATGTCCTGAACTGCATGATGCAGAATGGACAGGATCTATCCATCTATCTATAGTTGTTTTTGTTTATAAAGGCGTGGTCGTATTCGGGACTTTCACGCGACAGTCGTCGTTACGTACCTTACGTACCTTTCGTACGCTCCCAAACATTCGACGTTCGTCAGCAGTGTTTGACACATTCCCAGCGATGATCTTCAATCAAGTTCGGTCCAAGTGCCCCTTTCTGACTCGGGTGTCGAGCGCCTTCTTGCGAAAAAGCGGCCCGTCGTTCGGAATCTTCGCATCGCGATGTCCGGTCATGGGCAAGGTGTTGAGTTCTGATGCCCAACAGCAACAGAAGCAACCGTCGTCGTCACTGGCAGGTACGCGGGGAACTCGGTCTCTCGCTAACCTTTTAGAGTGGGAGAGGGGCCCTAAACTTTATGGTTTCTTTTCCGTTGGAATGTTGGGCGTTGTGTCACACCCTATAGCACGAACAGGAAAGCCTTTCCGCTCGCCTTCTAATACGTTTATGGTAACGGGACTAGTAGTAACCGTACGCAAACCGAGGCGTGATATTGGAAGGGTTAGGGTTCGAGGCGTGATATTGGAAGGGTTCGTGCCTCGGCACTGCCTCCGCTTTGTCGTCATGTGACGCGATCTTTTTCTTCAGCACACGCTGCCGTGACGTCACGACCGGACTACTGCCCGTTCCACGCGCCCGCGTTTCCGTGTCGTCGCGATTGCCTCTCGTCGAACGGAAATCACTGCACGCTCGACTTCACGAATCCCGCGAGCGGCGATGGCGCCGCGCAGAAGAAACCGGCGCCCGTTCCCGTTCCCGTGACCGCCGAAAGCGACGATGCCGTGGCGGCTTCGGCCAAAGACGGCGCCAATTGTCCGTTTTCGCATCTCTTCGAGCAGATGGACGACAGGGAGAAGAAGACAATGGAGAAAGGTGAGGTGTCGCGCGCTTCCACGTGATAGTTTGCGCACGCTTCAAGTTGTAACGTTCGTTTCCGGTGAAGGAGCTTTCGACTTTGAGGCTTTCTTTGGTCGAAAATTGGACGAAAAGAAGAACGACGCCAGCTATCGCGTGTTCAAGACTGTCCAACGTCTTGCTGCCAACTTTCCACGCGCCGAGAACTATTACAGATCAGCTGAAAAGTCAGTGCGAGAAATGAGGGAAGTGACAATCTGGTGTGCCAACGATTACCTGGGAATGAGTCGTCACCCGACCGTCCTTCGAACAGCAAAGTAAGAACCCCTAGATGTAATAATGAAGGTTACTAAATAATCGATCAAGTGTTTCTTTCTATATAAGAAAATTATAAATAATAATATGTATAGTGTATACGTATATGCATCTGTGGCTTGATTGCTTATTTCCCACGTACCTTTTTTTACAGAGACACGGCGGACAAGTACGGCGTGGGCGCCGGCGGCACGCGCAATATCTCCGGCAATGGCATTCTCCACGAAGCACTCGAAGCAGGAATCGCCGATCTCCACCGAAAGGACGCCGCTCTTCTCTTCACCTCGTGCTACAACGCAAATGACACTGCCCTAACGGTGCTCGGCAACGAACTTCCCAACCTGATCTACTTCTCCGACTCCGGCAATCATCGATCGATGATCGAAGGCATACGTCACAGCGGCGCAAAGAAGGTCATCTTTCGTCACAACGACGTCGATCACTTGGAGGAGCTTCTTCAAAAGGCGGATCCCGCCGCGCCGAAAGTCGTCGCCTTCGAGTCCGTCTACTCCATGGCCGGCACCATATCGCCGCTCAAGCGAATGTGCGACGTCGCGCACAAGTACGGCGCATTGACGTTCGTCGACGAAGTGCACGCCGTCGGTCTGTACGGCAGCCGAGGCGCCGGCGTCGGCGAGGAAATCGGTGCCGCCTCCGACATCGACATCGTTTCCGGCACGCTCGGAAAAGCGTTCGGCGTTCACGGCGGCTACATCGCCGGCGGTCGCAATCTCGTCGACGCCGTGCGAAGTTACGGCGCTGGGTTCATTTTCACGACGGCGTTGCCGCCGATGAACGTCGCCGCCGCCTTGGCGTCGATACAGATTTTGAGCGGCGACGAGGGTCGCGAGTTGCGCGCGGGTCATCGTTGTGCCGTCGGCGTGGCGAAGACGAAGCTGACGGAGGCGGGGATACCGATTGGGGCCGTGCCGAGTCACATCATACCGGTGCAAGTGAACGAAGCGAAGGCCTGCCAAGCCGTCTGCGACGATCTGCTCAATGATCACGGTATCTACGTGCAGGCGATCAATTATCCGACGGTGCCGCGCGGCGAGGAGAAGCTGCGCGTGACGCCCGGTCCGTTTCACACGCCGGAGATGACGGATCGGTTCGTCGATGCGCTTCTCGCCGTCTGGGAAAAGCATCGTCTGTCGCTTCGTCCGCCGTCGGAGCGCGTCGTTGGCGGCGAGGCGGCGGCGCGACTGGTTCCGAGTCAAGCTTGAACGAGATTGCGGACGATGTATCTCTGACTTCTTTTGTAGCAATTTTAGTTGACGTGTTATTTTGTTTGATGAAAATCGGTCTTCGTCTTTTATCTTCCTAGGACAGCTCAGAGCGTTTACACATACACACACGTACAACAAAGCCCGTACTAGCCGACTTCTACAATCGAAAAGCTCCTAAGATTTGTCCCTAAGGGAGTTTACCTATACATTTACTGCCTCTTTTGATCCGGTACGGGGGTCCACACACACACGACCAAAACGATGAAACGACAGTGTTCGCTTCTCTCGCTCTCTCTCAGATCAACCATTGAGCTAGCAAAAAAGCAGAAAAACGCCTCACGTCGTCGTCGTCGTTTCCACAGCCGATTAACATATAAATCATCATGACGCTTTAGTACTGCCTACAAATAAGAAAAACCCTCTCTCCCTCAAAAAAAAAGGCAACGAGCCCTTTCTGCACCTTTGACCCTGTTGCTGAAAGGGCCTATTTCCTCCATCTCCGCCTCCGCCTCCTCCGCGATAGCCACCTCTGCCGCTTCCTCTGCCCCGTCCACCTCTTCCGTGACGCCATCCTCCTCCTCCCCGCGAAGAGCCGCCGGATTCAGGGCGTTGCAACTTCGGTTGGCTCACCTTGGGTGGAGACGTTTGTTGAGAAGTTTTCTGAGCGTTTTCGACATGAAGATCTGGAAGTCGATAATCGCGCACGAGGTAATCGCGATAGTGCGTGAGTGCTTACTCCTGATCGCCTCCTGTTCCTGACGTTGTTCATAGTCCAAGACGAATTTCTTCATTTCTCTCTTTTCTTTTTGTTCGACCTGCTCCCACGAGCTCTTTTAGCATCCCGTTCATCTTTCTATTTTCCCGTCATCTACCTCCTGTTTGTTTCGAACGCTCAAAACCAAACTGGAATCTTCGGGAACGGCGATTTCCTTAAACTAGCAAGGACGTGAGGTTCAGAGAGACGAGGCGAAAAGCCGACGTACCAGCTGCTTGTGTCCTCGCTTGACCATGACGCTAAAATTGACGACACGACTTTCTTCCTCGACAGGATCTATCAAGAAGGAAGTACTGTACATGTGGTCACAAACGCGCCGTACAGCAAAAATAAAAAATTTTTGGTAACTATTACGGATGGCTCTCGCTCTCACTTTCTAACAAGAAACGCGGCTTACTCAAAATCTGCGGTCCTTTGAAATTCAATGGCAAGCCAATATCTACCGTCGGAGCTTTGACCGCTTCGTGCCGTCGGCTCTGTTCTCCAAACTCTCGCTTTGATTGCTTTTAAGTTATTTTTTTTGGACTCACTTGCACCGTATCAGCCATCATTTTCTCAAAGGCGTTCAGAAATGCGTCGTCTTCGGCTGACGGAACGTGCTTCCTTTCGCCACGCAGATGTACAGTCTAATAAAAAGAAAAAAATCCATTAAACGTCGCCTCCTCCCGCTTCGTCTACGCAAATTCACATCTTCATCGTCCGTTCCAACGCCGCCGTCTTCTTCGATCTTAGACAAAAAAAATCAGTGTGAGCTGGCGAGAACACTTGCATCTTTCATCTTCGTACAGCGTCATTTCCTTCCTCTGCTTCGTCTTCTCCTCCCTCTTCCTCGTCGTCCTCTTCCTCGTCGTCGTCTCCTTCCGACGTCCGCATCGACCCGTCAACGGACGTCGAATCGCCAACCACAGGCTTAATCACCTCTGCACCAAACTAAAGCTACCCGAGACAAGGGCAACTGGCAACGTTACCCAGACTGGCTTTGAAATTGGCCTCCAATTCGTAAGCAGCCGCTTGGGCTTCCTGATTTGACGCAAACCAAGTCATTCGAGGCCGAAGACTTTCTACTGTGTCGTGAAGTAGAAATTCGACGTCCAAAGGCAGCGGTTGTTCTTTTCCCCACAAATAACACTGTATACATAGAGAAGATACAAGAGAAGCACGTGCGACGGAAACCCCCTTTTCTTACTTGCAAAAAGGTTAAATATCCGTCAAGCCGCTTCTTCGCTATGCCTCGCGAAAAGTATTGGCCACACGTGTCGAGCAAAGCGCAAATGAGACGCACGCGAAAAAAGGACGACGGAGGATCCAAATGAGATGGGGACCCTATACGTAAATGACGTCTCTCTATCTACTACACGTACGTACTACTATCTGCGCGGTACCGTCGGAATTGTGCCCGAAACTCAAACACGTGTAGAGCGTGCGGAAGATCACAGACGACTCAATCAATCGATAGTTGTAGAGCTCGCCGAGATATTTGATTGCACTAATTCGACGTTGATTGTAACGGCCTAGATTCGTCTGGCAAAAAAAAGACAGAGTACGCAATAAACGAATTTTCGAGGAAAACGCCGCGATTTTAATTAACCCAACTCTTTTAGCGTGTACAAAGGCGTAGATTCTTTCTTACCTCCAGTCCCCAGCGAATGTCTTCGAGGACCCCATCGACGACTCTGTATCCAACGTTTTCCTGAAACAGGTTCCACAGAAACGTCATTCTCGAATTTCTTAGAGTACCTGATATTCAGCCAGTCCGCTCAACATGTTCGCCAGGCAATGAATGTTGCTAAATTTCAGCAGCCACACGCGCGTCAGACACTTGACCGCATAATTGGCTACCTATATCAAGAAAACAACGAAAAGAAAACCCCGTAAAAACCCGACGGTAATTCCTTACATCCGAATCAGTCCAGTCAAGTTTCCTAAACTGTCTCAAAACCTACACCAAAATAAGACTCGAGGCCATGGAATTTTGCGAAACAAGTGTCATTCACTTTTTCTACGGAAGCCTTGTTCAAGTCCTTGTAGAGCAACTTGCGTACGTACTCGTGTAAGGGAGGCCTCTCTTTTCTGACCGCCTTAATTAATTAATTAATTAATTAATTAACAAAGAAATCTTCACTGAAGGACAGAGGAAACACGTTCTTACTTTCTTGACTTCTGGAGGATTGCAATCGTAATAGGCGTTCTCGATCATCGTAGCATAGCGAGAGTCGAATTGCATGGCGATCTTCTTCCTCATCATAATGTCCTAAATCGTAGAAATGAAAGCGAGGCGAGGCAATTGTATCTCTTTGACCCGGACCAGGAGAACGCGCATTCGAACGTGCGAGTCCGGAGAACGAAAAAGAAAGCGTCCGCACGTTTCGAGCATGTGACACGTCATGTCGACGCTGTGGTGGTGAAAATCCTTCACAAGAATCTAAAGTATAAGAGTTAGAGAGAATAAAGGATTGGACACTGCAGCTCTCTACCTTCAGGCAATTGAGAGACTCCGTCTTACTGCAAACTCGAAATTTCGTCAGTTCCCCTGGAAAAAGGAGGTCCAGCTTTCAAAAATTGACCAAGTTGCGGTGTCATAAGTACTCACCTATAAATCTGACGTTCTTCACTTTTACCTCCAGATTCATTTGCCCCTTTCTTCTCACCTAGGAAATAAATCATCGAGCTCAACATGTTTTCCATCTTTCTCCTCCTCTTACCAAGTGCTTCATTTCCTTCACGAGCATCTCCGTCAATTCAGGACCAATTTCAGGCAGGCAGGGATGAAGAGTAGCAACGAGGCGAGCGTAAAACGGCAGCAAGTCGAGCCGAGTTCGACTCACTCCAAACAACGCCTTGACGAGTTTCTTTCGACTCGCCTTCGTATTCAAATTCGTGCAAAACTCCGTAGCAGCCTAAACAGAAAAAAATAAATAAATAAATAAAACGTGCACAGCATCTTTTCCTACCTGATCAATAAAATCGCGATTAATGCACGTTGGTAGCCGAGTGAGCCAATCATTCAACAGAGCGTGGGCAGCAGAAGCCGCCGTCGTTTCGCTTTCTGCGGCGGCGGCGGCGGCAGCGGCGGTTGCGTCATCAACCGACTCTTCGGAATCTGAAGAACGAATCCCGTCGATTTGACAGTCGCGACGCGATTTGCAACTGACCTTCGAGAGGCGGAAGATCTTCTTCTGCTGTCGACATCTCTTCGAGCATTGCCTGAGCTTCAGCTTCCTCGTCGATGTCTAGTAGGAGAACGATAAGAAAAAAGCTACGACGTGGCGCAGACTACGTGCCTTGCACGGCTGCTTCTGACGTCGCCGTGTCGTCGTCCTTTGAGGTTTCCTTAGCCGTGTCTGCATCGGCTCCTTCGCCGTCCTTGAAGAGGATCTGCAGAAAAGACGCACTTTTTTAGAGATTGGGAGATTTGAATAGAGTACGCGTACGCCTGGAATTATCGATTTCAAGTCGATCAAATTCTCGTAGAACGTACGCGTGTCCTCGTCACCCCAAAGAGCATTCGCCGCCGCATCTTCAAATGACTAAAGACGAGAAAAAAGAAAGAACTCGACTATTAGAAGAAAACTACGAGGACTATATGGGAGAACGTGACACGTGCATATAGAGTAGGAAAGTGACGTTTCTACTCAATAGCTAACCTCTCCCTCTTTGGGCACCACAATGCCGACCACAATCGCGTCCTCATCCTTCTGCTGCAGAGAATCTGAGAAGGAGCAGAAATTGGGATTAATTTCCTAATAAAAATCACAAAGCATTTGCACCGTCTTCTGGCAAGTCTGGCATATCAACATCAAGAACGTCCTGTTATTTATTATTTTTTTTTTGCAAAATGAGGATCAACCCGAGTTTCTTTTCCTTACTGCAAGCACTGTCGCGTTGCTAAGCAGTCGATCACACGATTTCTGCCTTTTGTCCAGAGCTTCCTGCTGCTCATCAGAAATCTCGCCCTTCGTCTGAGTGCGTGACCCACCGCTGTTTGTACGAGATCTTCTGTACTAGATGATAAAGTCTACCTACCTGCATGGCTTTTCGTTTTCTATGCTCCATCTTCTGCAAGGCTCGATGTTCCTTCACCAAGGCGTCCGAGAGGGAATTGTAGTAACGTTGTAGCATTGCAAAACACGTCGCCTGACGTTCGGGCGACACGAGCTAAAAGACTCTCCTCTCCTATTTGAAAGAGGAATCACAAACAAAGAACCCTTACATCGGATCTCGGAACAGGAAAGCCAAATTTTTCCAGCATTTGTCTAAAGGCGAAATAAAAATGCCCTTCGCGGAGTTTTTTATGTGTATCTCGCCTTTGCTTTCTCGACACCAGACCAGCCATGTCTTCGCCGCAATGACGTGCAAAGCTAAGGATGACAGACAAGTAGACAAAATTCTGCAAAAAAGCAATGCAAAGAGTTCGAGTAAAAGAGATGGCACTTGGAACTCCACTCAAAAATTAGTTAGGAAAACATTTTTTCTAATAAAAAATGACTTCTTTATGCAGTCTCTTCCCAATTTTTGAGCAAACAGCAAAAGACTTACCTGATCACCATTCAGTATCATATCCATAATTCGAAAGACGAGAGTATAAGTGGACTTACGATCGGGAAAAACACCGCACACAATAAGCTACGCGTGGGTCAAGTTGCATAAGGCATCGCTGCTCGTCCAATGAAACCCATCCTACCTCGGCAATCAAACGAAGGGCAGTGCGATACTGCGTCAAATGGGCGGGCTAAAATATGCAAACAAATTTTCGTCGCACAGCCGCTCTCACTTCTTCGATCCTGCACCTTTTCTTCTTTCGATAGACCACTGGCAAAAACCTTTTCCAGTTCTGCGAGAAGCTTTGATGAGAAGTCGACGTAAGATCGATGGATGAGAGAACAGATGTGCACCACGCAGCTCACGTCGGCAACTTTGTACTTTGCCTCGCCGATATTTGTCGCCTAAAAAATCAATGGAGTTCCTCGTCACTCGAAGACGTCGTCATAGCAAGAGCACGCATACGGCTTCATCCACGTAACGAGTCAAATTCAATGATTTCGCTTCTCTTGTCAAGCTATCTCTTTGCTGTTCAGTAGCAGTTTTCTGCAACACAACGATTAATGGAAGAGCGACTCTATCCTAATGCCATTTTTCCCCGATACCAATTACTGACCAGTTTTTTCACGAAAGCGGAATTCTTCTTTATAGACGTATCGCTTCCTTTCGGAGCAGGATCGTCGCCTAAAAATCATTTACATGCCTCCAAAAAATTAATTTAGGTTTTTTTTCTTTTCACCAGCGCTCAGATTCTTTGCGCGCTCCTCGCGCTTTTTCTCGAGTCGCTCGCCCAGCTCCCGGTGCAGCGTCTCGGCTTCAATCTGTTATAAAGATGCAGTGTCGGGGAAATCGATCTCACTATCTCGTCCCATCTCGCTAACTCGAACCTCTTTTTCCTGCTCGTCCTTTCGCGTCTCCGCTGTCGCGACGCTTTCTCCGCTTTCTTCTCTAGGTGACGGCGCGGTTTCGAAGCGACGACATCATTGGAAGACATTTTTTCTCTACTTTTCGGTCTGTTCTGGGTCTTCGTCGCCGTCGCGCGTCCCGACCTGTTTCGTTGCTGGTGTGACGCTATCGCGTGGCTTTTCGGGTCTCAAGTTTATCTGACGAGACGCCATTGTCGACGAGACAGCCTGTGGGATCGAGAGAAGGAGCCAGATCGACCTCTGATGAACTTTTTGGCCAAGCGCTTAGCTTACAGGGCGTAGCGCGCGTTGCTGATGCAGTGGAAAAACGAACCAGTGTAAACCGCGTACAATGTGCCGTACAATGTAAACGCTTAATACATGTAGCCGCCGAGTGCATAGTGAAAAAAGTGATTTTAATTAAGCAGCCAGTTCTATTCGCCAAATTACAGCAATATGTGACGTCGCAACGTGACTGGGCGTGGATACGATCTTGTTTACCTCAAGCATAGATATGCCTCAAGCATGCCAGAGTAGAAAGAAAAGAAAGGAAGGTCAACTTGATAAATGCACTGGGCAATATGCTCTTCCAACCTTCCAATCGATCGAAACTCGGCGAGAAGAAATCAGCGTGGGAGAATCATCGCGGCACATCACCTGCAGCCTGAGTGTGACGCAAACGCAAAGCCACAAAAAAAGCCACGCGGTAGCTTTCAAAGTAACCTCGAATGAATTTGCAAACTACAACATCGAACGATCGCAAACAAAAGTATCGTTCATTTCGACTCCTTTCTGTGCGGACACTGGCAGCGTTGCTCAACCGGAACGTCGCGAAGAACTTGCTCCACATGACGCCCACACCCTAAATGACAACAACAAGTTCTCTCGCTCTCTTGTTATTAGCGGTTTCGCGTACCCATCCAAGTTATTTTGTTGCACAAATCGCACTTGATTTTCTTGCACATTTCGCTGAATGAATGGTATCTCGAATTCTTCTGTGACGTCTGAACGGCTGAATGGCAGCGAATGCAAGCGCGATCACGTATATAGTAGTCGCGATGGAGCGTGACGTCGTCACAGCGTGACCGCAAATTACATCAATATGCAACCGGTGGGCGTTGCTAACAATCGCGCCAGCTTTTTATCAGAAAAAGGGTGCGAAAAAGAGACCACTGGCGCAGAATGGTCAAAAAGACCGCGGCCGCCGCCAACGCCGGTGGCCGCAAACACTGCAAACGCGAAAGAGCGCGGGGGAGCAGATCGCTGCGGAGACGTGCACAAGTAATCGGTTTGCTTTCAATAAAACAACTTCCTATATCAAATACTCTCGCAGCTTCTAGACTTGCGACGCCAGTCGAGGTCCGGGTCGTCGTTTCGGCGCATCTGATGTCGGCTCCGCACGTCGCCTGTTGCTCCTTTGTCCAGCGTTGTTCGCTGCCGCCGCCGCCGCAGAGCCGGACGTAAAGCTCTGCGCTCGACGACGCGACATGGCCCGCCTTTGCTCCGCTTCCTCTTTCGGCACGTGCACGTCCGCCACTGTCACGACGGCGTGGAGCCGTCGTGCGCCGTCGCGTAACGGCGGCGACGCTTCTTTGCGACGATCGTCGTCGCTTTCCGGTGATTCCGCGACGTTCGACTTTTTCGACCGATTGCGCGACGACGCGTCGCTATGGGACCGCGTCCGATGAGTCTGAGACGGCGACGACGGCGGCGGCGCTACGACTCGCGACGACGACGTTCGACTGCTGTGATGCAACATTGGCGAGTCGTTCGACGCGGGCATCGAATTCGATTTCTTCGTCGGGGAATAATCTGTCGACGTCGTCGCCAAGGCAACCGCGTGGGTCGTCGACGACGAGCGATTGACGTTGGACGATTTGGACGGACTGACGACAACGGCACCGGCCGAGCGCGACTTGACGATCAACGGAGACGCCGTCAAACTGCGACTCTCTCCAAAGCGCGCCGCCTCTTCTTTACGAAGTAACTTGGGCGTTCCCTTTGGCCGGCTGCGCAGACAATACAAAAAAAAACTAATTTCCATTGATTGAACTATCACGTGTATCTCACCTTCGTCCTCGGAGACGACTGAAGAGTCGACGAGCAAAATCGCCGGCACGACTGCCGCCTCGACGAACATTTCCCGCTTCGTCGTCGCCGACCGCGACGACTGCGTCGCTTTTACTCATCGCGACGTCGTTTATTGGAACGTCCGCTTCGTCAAACGAAGAATTCTCGACGTACATCGTCTGAGTTTCTTCCAGTCGTCTCGGACTCGCCGTCGCCGAACGAAAAGTGACCAAATGAGCGGGAGGGCCGTCAGAGCGCGCCGGTTCGCCGCCGCCGCCGCCGCCGCCGCCACCTTCGCTCAGGCTTTGAAGAACGGAAGGCATAGCGTCCGCCGGCGCCGTCGCTACACGCCGGAGAACGCGAGGCGACGGCGATTCCTAGACACGGATACCATATATAGAAGTGTTCCGCAAAAAATCGTTAGCGGGGGGCTAGCTTAGAATTAAACAATATGTATCCATGTGAGAAACGATCCGCCCTCCCCTTGCGTCAAGATTGTACTGTACCTTTTGTGCCGGAAACGCTTTCCGTTGACGCTGGGGAGACGGCGTCTTCCGTGCCGCCGTCGGCGGCGGCGGCGGTTGCTTTGACGTCGGCAGCGGCATCCGCTTCTCGGCCTTGTCGCCAACTTGAACCGACTTGATTCGCATGTCGTGGAGCAGCTGATGGCCTTCGCTGTACCCGTGCAATCCTTCCACGAAGCACTTCAACTCTAGACGCTGTTCGATAAGACATAAAAACTGTCGATCTATCGTCTCGTTCTACCCGATTCAGCGAGCGGGCATCCGGGCACGATCGCTTTGCAGATGAGGGTGATGAGAACGGGCGTCGCCGCCTGATCCGGACTCAAATCGGGCGCCGCCGTCGCCGCCGAGCCGTTCATACGCAGAACGACGTCCTGAACGCACGGCACGATGCCGAAGTTCCACAGATCAGAGAACCACTTGAGAATCGCCTTGGGATTGTCCTTTACGAGCGGGCAAGAGAAGAAGAGTCGAGGACCTATAAAGATTGCCTATAGGAGAAACAGGGGGAATATCGTTTAGGGGAAGCGATACCGAGACTGAGCTCGGGTAGTTGGAGTCGCACGGCGCACACATTCAATCGTCGCCACGTCTTCCAAAGCCACTCGATCAATCGAAAGAGCAGATCATTTCTAAAAAATTATTTCCACGGTTCTCAGTCAGAGGATCGGTTCGTCTAACGGTGACGGCAATCTGCCGCTGTAGACGTCAAGCAGTCGGCGTCGTAGTTCGCGACGCAGAAGTCCTCGAATCGGCTCCACGTCGTATTGGCACATTATCCAGCGGAAGCAGTGATGAATCGAGACGTCCATGTTGCTTGTCCTCGAATAAGGAAAACATATCAATAGAACGTACTTTAGAGTGAGACCTCCTTTTACCCCTGCTTGTCCATTGTTCCAATAAAATACGCGTTTTTCTTCAGATAGTATCTTCCCTCCTTGTATGGAGGGGATGATTGCTCCGCGTAGCTCGTCGCCGGTCGTCCAAGCGCCGAAAGCCAGAAGGCGTTCTGCGGGCCGCGATAGTTGAGCGCTGTCAGCAATTCGGCCATCACTTCAGGCAGAGGAACACGATGCATGTCATCGAGGATGAGAACCGAGGGCGGATCTCTCGACGAGGAAGCGTCGGCCGATACGAAAAAACCTGAGAAAGTGAATCAAAAATAACCTCGCATAAAGAACGACCCCCATCCTTTAGACGATACGTTTTTTAGTTCGGTAAAGCTACATACAGTACATGGGGTATACATATAGCATCAAGTTTTACCCTTGGAGTGAAGCAGGTAGAGGAGATCTGTTCTTGTAAACGTTGGGGTTAGAACGATGTGAGTCACTTCGGCTTCTTGGTCATGTTTCAATGTCATCTATCATAGAAAAACCCAACGTCAGTCACTATGAAATAGAGTAAAACTATACTCCTACCCGTAGACTGTCTCCTAAAAGTCGGGCAAGACGACTCTTTTCTGTGCCCGGAGGCCCACAAAGGATGACGGCTTGAGTTGACTGCAACTGAATAAACAGATTTGACGACGTTGTTGCGCACTACAATTAGCTTCTCCTTACCAATTCAGTATAGGATCGGAGTTGGGAGAGCGACACAAGGGAATCATTCACTATGTCGTCCAACCTTCTCCCATCAGCCGTCCCTAAAAAAACAAAAGTGAAAGTTTTACCCAACACGTCCTCTCTCTCTCTCTCTCTCTCTCTCTTTCTCGCCTTTCAAATGCACAGTGACCTCCAGATTAACACCGGATCCTTCCTGCCTCAAAAGGAACCCCCCAAACACGAGATAGGGAGGCGGCGTTCCCAAGAGTCGACTTCCTGCAGACGACGTTTGGCTTGACGGCATCGTCGGCAAGCTCCCCGGCAGCCACTGCAGGCTCCCGTACTCATAAAAAGCCACAGAATCGCCGCTAAGACCCAAACCGTCTGACGAGCCTCCGTCGAAGTCAACGTCATCACCAAGACCACTGTCTGGCTTAGCAATGGAATCATATCGCGAGGAAGAATTGCTGCTTCCGCTACCCGTCTGATGACCAGAGTCGGATTCGCGACTGATCTTTCGTTCGCCGCCGCCGCCAAGTTGAGACGACTGGTGCAGCGTCTTTGACGCTCCACTGGACCCCGGCTCTTCAATCGTTATGCTCGGCATTCGCGGGTGACGGTTCATAATGGATGAATCCGCAGTCGACGGAAACCCGCCATTGACGTAGGAAGAATACGTCGTTAGGACGTCGTGTACGGATCGCTCAAAATCAATCCATTGATGATGAGGCTGAATGCGCGCAACGCCAGCGCACGTGCACGTCTCTTGCCCTCGAAGTTTCACCACAACTGGTTTGTGAGCTAAAAGAAAAATATCTTTTAAATTCCTATGAGGAATGCCTATACCTCTGCTATTTAGTAACTCCTTGCAATTCGCTGTGGAAGCAAGATCGTGTGGCGTTCGGCCCCAGTTGTCTTGTAGGGCCAAATTCCCGTGCGAACAGCCAATCAGCAAAGACAGGCAATCCTTCACAGAAAAACGCAATGCTCGCGTATTGATCACTTTATACGAGCGCTCATACATCGTATCCTTTATTGGCAGCAATGTGAATAGGCGTCCAACCTTGTTCGTCCGTCTGCCCAACGAGCTGCTTCAACAGCGCCTGCCTCTCGCCGGCGCGCACGAGACGAACGAGACATCGATAGTGACCGCCGGCCGTTGCTAGGTGCAACGCATTGCGCCCCGCCTACGCAAAAAAAGAGTTCCCGGATGCCGGCTAATCAGCTTTCTCTCGCGCCTTATTGACGACCCCCAGCGCTGCACCGCGATCCAATAGGAGTCCGACGCAATCCAGTCGGCCACCTTCGGCGGCGACGCCGAGACTCGTATCGCCTCGTTTGTCGATCGCGTCGATGACGACGTTTCGTTCCAAGAGCAGTTCCGCGCAGCTGAAAGAATTTTCTAAAACAGCGAACCCGATCTCCGTTCTTTTCCCGCCCACCTGCAGTGACCGTTCGACGCGGCTAAGTGAAGAGGCGTGGCTCGATCGACGGGTCGCACGGCACTCGCATTGGCTCCGTTATCCAAAAGAACGGCTAGACAGCCTGTTTAGTTAGAAAAAGGAAGGAAATTAATCGACTGTCGCCTTCGCATTTCGTAGAGGCCTACCGCTACTGCCGAATCGCGCGGCCGCGTGCACGATCGTCGTTCCGTCCCTCTCCGTCGCCGAAACGACGCGCGCGTCGGCGACGATCGACTGCCGAAGCGAATCGGCGTCGCCGCGAGCCGCCGAACGAACGACCGCCTGAGAAAAGTCGGTCGGATGCGAGTGAACGCCTGTCGCGAGAAGAATTTCATTCATTCATCGTACTTTTCTCTCGTCGTCTCTCGCGTACCGATCGGATTCCGATTCTCGAGAGTTCGTTCGAGACCGCGACAACGTTCTTCGGCCAATTCCAATCGTTTTTCGATCGTCGCCGCTACCCCCGGCGACGATCTCGTCAATTCGCGACACCTGTCCGTTTCTTCGATCAATTTCGCTTCGAGACGTTGTCGCTCGGCGGCGGCCGCTTCCGCTTGACGTCGCGACGCGGCGCGCTCTTCGTCCAACTCGCGCACGAGCCGATTCCATTCGCGTTCGAATCGCGACGCTTTGGCGCGTTCGAAATCGATCTAAAAACGCCGCGCCGCGCGTTCGCCTCTCATGCATAATGAAAAAAAAGATGAACGCACCTGTGCGCGCATTTTCTGCACGTCCACATGTCCCTTTGTCACAAACACAGCGACAGAGCGTTGTTTACGCGAGCAGCATATTCGGTCCTCCTTCGTACGTACCTCCTCTTCGCCTCGAGGCGGCGAGTTCGCATCCGGCGTCGATGTCGCTGTCGCTGCCCAATCGCCGAGTATCGGATTCGGACTGATGACGCGAAAATGTTTGTGGTTCTTGAAAGCCATTTCTGGAGTCCGCGGGGTCTTTTTTCGACCTCTAGTAGCCTAATAGTCAGGGTGCTAGCGAGAAATAGCGGGTATAAGTATCGTAAAGAGCCAAACTGTTTTCTCTGGTACGACCGCACGAGAAGCGACTGGGAAGCACGTTTTCGAAGCGATCGGACTCACGCGATCGTAATGCTCTCTCCATATGTTGGACGTCAACAAAAACGACGAAGGCAGTGTGCGAGTCTCTGCGGGACGTCTTACGCGAAAAATGCTTTTCAGACGACTACTTCGAGATGCTTTCGATAGGACTCGAGGCGGGAGAACGTCGAATGGCTTCGAAACGCGGATTCTGGACTTCGGATTATACGGGGATCCGGCGCTGTCGCTTCCGTTACGTCAAGAAATGTTTGGATGACGTGTTTTGCACGGGACTACTCCATCATTTATGAAAAGGGCGAAATTTATTTTGTTCTGAGAAATAAAACCTACAAATAAACCATTACAAATTGAATCTGCTATAGAGATCATTTATCTGGTCTTGCAGTTCAACTATCAGTGACGTTAGACGATCAACGTATTGCCTAATGTCATCTGCAAAATCTCTCTCAGCCAGTCGCTCGTGGATGGAATTTGGTCTTCTTCTCCTTTCCTCGCTCATGCTTTCCCAAACTCTAGCTAGAACGTCTTCGCGCTCTGCCTGAAATTCAGCGCGCCTCCGATGCAAACGATCAATTTCCATTACTGCTTGACTTTCAAACGACGGCACGTGAAAATGAACATCAAAATGCCAATGGAAATGAAAGCTCGTCATCGTCAGTTCGTCACCTCAGTTTGCTGACTACATGTAGCTGTACTCTAACACGTACCCCTGTTCCATTATATACAATAAAAAAACATGTGAGTATGAAGTAATAAATGACGATATCGTGCAAAGTAAGCGTGCAAAGGTAAGCGTCGAAAGCGGAAAAGTGACATCATGCACTCCTGGCTCGTGAGCAGATCTTCCCCCAAGATACGCCTGAACTATTCAACCATAGTACTATTCTTTTAGCCTCCTAATCACTAGCCTCTTCGTCACTAAAGTAGCCGGTTCGCTTTACTTTTCGAGCATTGGGCGGCGCTATCTTTCCATCGCCACGCCTACTTTCGGTATCTTCTTGTCCTCTGCTCTGATTCTCGCGCTCCCATTGTTCTCGGCTCAATCTTATCGCTTCATCGAGACTAATGTCGTCGTCGTCGTCGTCGTCGTCTTCGTCGTCTTCGTCGTGGTTCTCGATGACTTCAACTTCCTGCTGCGTTGGCTTTCCCCTGCAAGTAGAATTCGCGTAGGTGGTGGAAGTGAAAAAACAAAGGTCACCGTTTCCGCTTGCGTTCCTTTTTTGGCCTGTCCCGGACGCCGAGGGCATTGCTAGGACACTCATAGCTCAGGTGACCATCTGCCTAAATCTCACGGTCAGTTCTAGTACCGCTACACGAATTTGATTTCTTCTTCTACCCCACACTCATAGCAACGACTTTTATCCGGATACGTTTTCCTCTTTATAAAGTCGGCTGCGCGACCGTTATCCTTTGCAATGCTGCACTTCAACGTTCGACCGAACAGCTAAAGGGCAAGCATTTCATTCCTTGACGAAAGACACAAGTATAGAAAGGACACTAAGCTACACAGCCAAAGGCAAACATTTCGAAAATCCCCAATGACAGAAGGAACTAAAATAGACATAGAAGCCTGACAGCGCTATCTAGATGATGAAAAGGACACGATTACATGCTGTTTCAGGTTTGGCACCGTGATCATAGATAGAAAATTTTCAATCTATGACGTGATCTCCCCGGGAGATCAATTCAAACCTGACTCCCCCCCGCAATACTCGCTACTGCATTGTAGACCTCCTTCCCCTACCTACCTACCTACCTCTTTAGCGTTCAGACCGCTGATCGCATCCTGAGCTGCCTGACGATCGAGGAATAGGACAAAAGCGACGCCCTTGCTACGGCGGTTTTCCCGGTCTTTCATTACCGTAATTCTGCAAACAAAGGCTCGAAGTTCCGTTTCTCACGACACAGAGCTCTCACTTCGCAACTTTGCCATACTTCTCGAAAACCTATGCACAGCGGCGTTGCGATAGTCGCGAGCCCGTGAAGTGTACTCAAGATATCGAGAGCACCTTGTGAAGATCGTTGTTCGTCAAGTTGAATGGGAGATTCGAGCAGTAGACGGTTGTTTTGCTCGGCGCAAGACCACCGCTCATGTTGGTATCAAGTCTCACACGTGTCAGAGCACGTGTATCGAGTACATTCTATTTACCCGGTCTAATATTTCCCATGCAGATATATTTGGTGTGCAAAAATTCTTCGATTCCGTATTTGGAGCCTTCTTTGCCTATACCAGACTGCTTCACTCCCCCGAATGGAGCAACCTCGGTGGTGACTGAGCCTTCGTTCACGCCAACCACTCCACATTCCAGACTCTCGGCCACCCTCCAAATCTGACTAAAATCAGTGGAATAAAAGTAGCCTAGAACAAGAGAACATAATCAATAGACCTAAGTCAATTTACTACTCAGCAAAGTCCCTACTTGCCAAACCATATTGAGTACTATTAGCCATCTTCAAAGCCTCTTCTTCGGTCTTGAATCTATACAAAGTTAGTCCAGCTAAAAAATTCAATACAGTGTATTGTGTACTTAAAAACGGGTATTATAGGCCCAAACGTCTCTTCTCGAGCAGGCAGCATATCCACTGTGCAATGACTCAGTAGGGTTGGCTTAAAAAACGTCCTACCGAGATGATGAAAGTCTCCACCGCACAAGACTTTTCCCCCTTTGGAAATAGCATCTGTCACGTGTGCCATAACCTATATATGAAAAAAGTAAGAGTGTCAGACCTCTATGGGGGGTATGGTTATCACACCTTTTCCGCGGCACGTTGATTTATCAGCGGACCAACCGTTACGCCTTCTTCAAACCCATTCCCGACGAACAACTTCTCCATGGCAACTTTCAGTTTCTCGCAGAATAGGTCGTGTATTCCTTCCTGCACTAAAAACCGATTCGCAGCTATGCAGGCCTAGATCAAAAAAGCGTCTCACCCTACATACCATAACTGATCAAACTAATTTATTTATTTATAAGTACCTGGCCTGCATTTCGAAACTTGGCGTTTGCTGCTCCTTCAACAGCTGCATCAGCGTCGGCACTGTCAAAGACAATGAATGCAGCCTGGCCTCCCAATTCCATAGACACTTTAGTCACATTGCTAGCGCAATGTTTCAGTAACAGCTAACACAAGGCAAACTTCCTGCTACGTTATGTACACATGTATAATTTTGATCCCACTTTTCCGACAGCCGTTGAGCCCGTAAACGACACCATGGCTATTTTTTCACTAGCAGCAAGCATCTCGCCAACGCCAGCCACATTGTCGCGCGAGCACGTAATAGTGTTATACACGCCAGCAGGTATGCCAGCATCTTCAGCCAACTAAAAAGACAATAAATAAATAAATAAAATTTTAAAAAAATCAAAGCCATCAGTCGAAAGGGGTACCTTGGCCAAGGCCAAAGCGCAGAGCGGCGTGTCTTCAGCGGGTTTGACAACGGCTGTGCAACCAGCCGCCAACGCAGCTGACGCCTTTCTCAAAACCATCGAAAAAGGAAAGTTCCACTTGACGGAGAACAGAATCAGACGTGGGGCCTTTTTTTCTCTCTTCAAAGTCTCTCTTACGGGAGTAATGAGTGCTGCGACCCCAACCGGTTCCTTGAGAACGAAAAGTCGCTTCGACGTCGACACCGAGGGAAGAACGTCGCCGTAGACGCGTTTCGCCTCCTCCGAGTACCATTCGATAAACGAGGCGCCGTAATCGACTTCGCCTTTCGCTTCGTTGAGCGGCTTTCCCTAAAGAAATCTTCGTTAAAAAATCGACGTTGCGACGAATTCGACTCGCTTGTTCTGCAGTAATGATTCGAGCCAAATCGTCGCGATTTCGTCGAACGAGATCAAACCATCGACGAAGAAGCCCGCTACGCTCCTGCGTACGTACGAAAAAAAAAAAGCGTAGAAAACCCCTCGTTGCGTTGCGTTGCGTTTGCTCGCCTTCGACGTCCGTTTCGCCCATTCTCGTTTCGCCTCGTAAGCGGCGTCGATAGCCGATCGTGCGTCGTCGGTCGTCATGTCCGGAACGTCGCCCAAATGCGAGCCGTCGGCTGGATTCGTGACGGAAAACGTGCGACGATCTTTCGCGTCGATCCACGCGCCGTTGACGAACGCCTGAAAGCGAACGAGACCCGATTTGAGCGTCTGTTCGACGGCCTTTGCGATAGACGCCATGCGATGCGAGAAAATAAATCACAAAAGTCTAGCTCCCGGATAAAGAATCAATGAAAGTGCCAAATTTACAAATTCACAATTGATATTGTTTTTTTCCTTTTCCTCCGTGTTGAACGTAACCAGCGTCGTTCATAGGCCACAGGCCGGAGTCCAAGTAACTTGTCGTTAATGAATCAGTGTTTCTCAGAGGTCTGGTGACCGGCGTGAATACGTTGTCCACTGAAGCAGACTTTTTAGTGGTGCTCGCGGGCAGATAAACGCGCAAGCAGTCCAACAAAGAGCCAGGCCAAAATGCATTTGTATCAATAGGACGATCCTTCCACGTGTGTTCAAACTTTGGACGAAGATCCCTAAATACGACAATCGAGAAAGGGTTTCTTTTATTTGATTGCTTCACCTTGTAAGTGCTTCGTATTCGTCATACGTCAACCAGCAGTCGGTCTTTGCTCTCACTCTGGCCCAACCCGTCGACAATTTCACGCGTTTTTGCTCTATCAACGGACTACTGAAGCGATGACGCGACGAATGCGACCGACTGTCAAACTTGCGATACTCAGAATCTACAAGAATAAATCGAATGTGAATACAAAGAGTCTTTCCCTTCAGACCTGGGTCCGCCAAGTCATCGCGTGATAAGAGAGCCATTCCTGGCTGACGCAAGTGCGCCCGACACTCGGCCACAGATCGGTCACCAACGTGTAGAAGTGCTATAACACTCACATATAAAAAGTCAACCGGAGTGGGTCAACAATACCTTTTTCCAACGTTTCCTTACTGAGTGCAATCCCATACATTCGACAGAGATGCACGGCTCGCTCATATTCCCGCTTCACAGTCTCTCGATACGCGTCAATTGCTTCTCCAAACGCTCCCCCGACAGTTGATCCAGCACAATGCCGTTCCAGTCGCACGGATGCCACCTCCTTCTTCGAAATCTCACCCGCCTTCTCCTTCTTCTGCCTCAATCGCCGAACGCGCTTTCTCTCCGCCAGCTTCACCTCGCGACTCACCGTCTCGACCTTTTCGGAAACCGTCACGTGCGGAACAACGAGCAAGGGCGATTGCGTGGGCGGTGGCTCAAACGTGGGCGTTTCCAATAGCGACGACGTCGACACTGGCGACGCGTTACAATCGATTTTCTCCCGTTCTTGTTTTCGCCAGAGTTTTCGGAGCGAATCGCGTCCGCGCACGAGTTCTCTATAATCGAGCGTGTTGTCCTCGTTCTTATCGAGCGCGAGGACGAGATTGTCCAATTGGCGATCGTTGACGGGAATTTTGGCGAGTTTGAAAACGCGACGAAATTCGGCTTTCGATACGCGCCAATTCTTGTCCTTATCGAAGCGCGCGAACAAATCGACGAGTCGGAGACGATTTTTCTGAACGAAATCGTCGATGACGGCCAGAGCGTCGGGTAGTGGAAGATCGAGACGCGGACGACGCGCGGGACGCGCGCGCGAGCGACTCTTCTGCTTGGGCGAAGTGGGCGTGACAACCTGAAAACGACGATAGGAGAAAAAACTCGCACTACGCTCTTTTTTTTCTTGCCTTCTTCTCTGGTTCTTCGGTTATGGAGACGCGTCGCATCATCTGTTCTAGTACGCGCTTCTCCGTCTCCGTTTTGTTGCGTTTCGATCGCAGCCACGTCTCGCTGAGGCCCAACGAGTCGAGATCGCCGCGAAGTTTTCGTCTTTCCTCCATCCATTGTCGATATTCGCCAATTTCGTCCTTTTCGGTCACTTTAGTTGACTTTTCTGGCGTCACTGCTATCGTTTTTGCCGTCTCGTTCACCCGAATCTCCTTCTCTGGTTCCGATCGAGCGACGAGAACTCGCGTCCGCTTCGGGGAGCCCCAAATTTTCGCCGCCGTTCTGTAGAGTTTTGTCTTTCCAAGATCTCGTGGTGGGCATAGTTTCAGCTGTTCTTTGACGCTCAAGTGAGCGATAGAAGGCCGAAACAAACGGCGGAGGCCAAGATCTTCAGTCTCCATGACAACAGCTAGGCCATCACGTGGTAGAGGACCAGTGGTTGGTATATACAAAGCACTGTAGAACAAATTTAGCTGCAGAAATGTATCGCATCTAATAGAATGCGGTTCGGCATAGGCATCAGTTTCTCGAAGTGCTGTACAGTACCGAACATGATCGTCGCTCCTTCGTATAGCGCGCGTTTCCTGAAAAATTCGAATCGGCCCCTTCAGCGATTTGTCGCTCGCCATGGCGTCAAAAGAGTACCGATTCGCAAGTTGCGGCGAATCCATCAACGTATGGATCCCGTCCGAGCTGACGAAACCCCAGCAATCGATCCCCGTCCAAATGCACACGGGAAAACCGTGCACATCCATTCGATGGAATCGAAGCGGTAAACGAGACCCTCTCGCGCGCGCAATTCCCCTCATTCGCGTACTCCTGCAGGCAGTTTTCTCACCTACGCCGCCGGAGAAGTAAAACTCGTCCAAACATCGAATTTCTCCACGCACACAATAGCAAACGTAATTCGCGATAATCTCGAAACCCTTTGGAAGACTTGGGACGCGCGTATTTCAGACGAGCGACGCCGAATGCGTGGCGTTCGTCGGCTCGTCGCGTTGCATCGCGTCCGGGCATCGCGACTCGACGATCAAGTTGTGGAACGTGAAAACGCGCGCACTCGCGCGCACGCTCACCGGGCACATGTCGGCAATCAAATGTCTCGACGTCCAATCGACGACGCACGTCGTTTCCGGATCGACGTCCGGCGACGTAATTGCGCACGGCGTCGAAACGGGCGACGCGTCGAAAATTATGAGAACTCCCAGCGTTCAGGCAAGATCTGTGAAACATCAAATTGCCAATTTAGAAATTGAAATTTGGAAAATTTATAAATACTATTTTGTTTAGCCTATAACGGATATTAAGTGCAGCCCCCATCATCCTCATCAGGTGGTTACCTCTGCTTTTGATGGGACGGTCAATGTGTGGGACGCGCAGAAGTGTCAGTTGGTTAAATCATTTGAACGACGTCCGTCTTCTCGTGCCACTGAAGCTACCGCCGCAATGGGCGTCTCATTTTCTCCGATCAACGAGAAGTTGTTTGCTAGTTGCGGAGCCGACGGACAAATTCATTTTTATGACGCAGTTGACATGAGAAAAGTGATGACTTTGGCAGTGCAGGACAAGTTGCTGTGCTTGTTGATATTTCCTGACGGCCATACGGTCATTAGCGGAACTGAGACCGGTGAGAACTTATGTTATAGAGTGCATGGGTTTGGTTGGGGGTCCCAAGGTTCAATCTAGAGTGCTCATAAGATAATGTGTCTTCTAAGGACATTTGCATCAGTTTGATTTACGAAGTTCAGCTACAGTTGGGAGTCTAACTCGCGTCAAGGGCCATCAGACTGCTGTTCGTAGTCTAGCTTGTGATTACGTAAGTGAATTCGTCGTACGAGGAGGGTTTTCGTATCTTTGTTTGGTTAGTCTGGTTCTGGTGGAAAGCGAAGATCGGCGAATTTGAGTACCTTTTCTACTTCGCCTCCCTCAACGGACCCGGAGAAAAAAACAGTGTTCCATCAAAAAACGCCGGAATCTCAGATTTTATCAAGCGGATCCGGAGTGATCTCTCCGCTAGATAAACCGGCTCTAAAGTCACAGGCAACAGCAGGAGCACAAGCGGGAAGTACGTACTCCCCTCCCCCTCTCCCTACCTTTCTTTCAATTGATTGTTTTCCAGCGTTCTTGAGTCCTGTTGGAACATTTGAGCCCGCGGCAACAAGCAGCACATCAAAAGGTTCCCGTTCGGACCAATCATCGTTGCGACTATTGCAAACGGATCCAGGCAGGCGGTCCCAGCACATTGATCAGCCCAAAGCGGAAGCAAGGCCATCAAAGGTTCAAACTAGCACCCGAACTTCCACGCAGAGTCGAACCACGGCTAGTAGTCAAGCAGCCATTTTCAAGACGACGACGACGACGACGACTTCGCCGAAGGACTTTTCTTCTCATCGTTCGTCGGCTACGAGGACGTCTGATGATGTGACCACTCCAAGTTCTACTGCTAACGTTGTTTCCCCGGGGAGTCGACCCTCTTCCCTGACGTCGCAGTTGCAGAACAATGTGGCAGTGAAACCCCGTGATGCCAGCAGTTCGCCTGCTGCCAAGGCAACCGCTGGGACCGCATCGTCGTCCTTGTTTTCGCCCCTTGGGCAAGCAAGTCCACGCAAGACAGCGAATGAAGAGACATTCAAAGGTTTGGCCGCTAATCTTGGCACGAGGGAAAAAGGAACGAGAAGCGCAACGACCATTCAATCGACTGCTCCTCTTCCTGTGACAACAGCTGAAACATCTAATCCGTTCAGTTTGTCGCCATCTCAAAGACGACCAGCCGCAACTGCAGTTCCGTTGACGAGCGCTTCTGAGCGGATAGCGCAAAACGCGGTCTTTTCAAGGGTGTCCTCCTTACAGTCGTCTTCTTCCGTGGTTGCCACTGCTGCTACTGCTACTTCTGTGACTACTAGTACTAGTACTGCTGCTGCTCCTGCTGCTGCTCCTGCTGCTGCTGCTGTTGCAAGTTCTCCTGATATACCCGCAGCTTCAACTGATTCGGATCCGCCTTTGAAGTTTATTCAGAATATGATTGATGATTCTATTGAAGAGATGAGGTGGGTCTGGCGTTGGACATACACGTGAGATGTAACTGCGCAAACTTTGATCAGGTTGGCTATTCATCGTGACATAAGGAATCTTCACACTGACCTGGTGCGCCAGTTCGAGCGCATTGAAGTACGAGTTGCATGCGTTTGCTCTACTTTTCTCATCACTCTTTTTTCTGCCTTTAGGAAAAGATAGCCGGGATGGGGAACGAGGGGCGGCTCGCCGAAGAGAACCGACTGTTGCGAGAGGAAAACGAACGCCTGAAAAAGCGCCTGAATTGACGCGTGCAGACACTGCCCATACGTATACAAAGCTACATTGTACCTGTTGCGCTGTCACACAAAAAACCTCGCTTAACTGCTATCGTCGTCCATTTGATCAAAACTCCTATAATAAAAAAAAAAACATGTAAAAATCTTTCTCCCACCTCGTGCCTGCACCCAGCGAGAAAAGCCAAGCTACATCGACGTCATCCAAAACGTAATGTTCCCCCCTTTGGAAATCTCCGCGTGATCAACAAACGGATGATCGATCATGTCAACAGGCTTTCCATTGACCCAAGCACTTGTCACATAAGAATCCCCGGCGATACTAGAAGCATTGACGAAGATTTTCAATCGAGCCCCGTTGGTCAAACTTATAGTGATATCACTCGCACGTGGCGCCCCGACGAAATAGAGCGTCGTACCGGCGAGCGGATAGAGCCCAATAACACTCCACACGTACCAAGAACTCAACGTGCCATAGTCGTCGTTTCCGGGGACGCCTCGCGGTTCGGTCGTATAGCGATTGTCGGCCAACCAGCGAACGTATCTCTGCGTCAAATTCGCTCTCTTCGCAAAGTTGAACAAGTAGGGAGACAATAGGTCGGGCTCGTTTCCGGCCCAGTAGTACGAATTGGGAAGGAGGTTGGACTTTTGCCTTTCCGAACGTTCCATGAATTGATCGAGTCGACTCACAAAGTCGTTCTCTCCGAACAAGTCGATTAGACCCGGCACGTCGTGCGGCACGAACCACGTCCACTGGGCCGCGTTTCCCTCCGTATACCCGCTGTTCTTCACAATCCAATCATTGAGATTAGGATCAAGTGGACAGTGAAAAGTTCCATTAACATCTCTTGGACACATGAGCTTTCGTTTGGAATCCCACACGTTTTTATATGACTTTGATCGATTTGCGTAGCGCGCCGCATCGGCTGACAAGCCAAGATAAACGGCCACCTGTCCAATCGCCCAATCGTCAAAAGCGTAAGCCAGCGTGAGGCTCACCGACTCGGAACTCGTTTCCCTACCCACGTACCCGTAACGAAGGTAGTCGTCTAGTCCGGCTCGACCGATGTGCGGTCGTCGCGGATCTTCGGCCTGAACCTTCATTGCATCGTAGGCCGCTTGAACGTCAAAGGCACTGCCACCAATTTTACGCAGTACGTCGAGTAGGATAACATTCGCGTGATTTCCGATCATGCAGCCACTATATACATTGGCTATTGGCCATCGGGGCAAATCACCACCGTCTTTGTACATGCGTACGAGTGACTGAGCGATTTCGGTTGCCGTTTGAGGTCGTACGAGGGACAAAAGAGGCACTTGGGTTCGATGGATGTCCCATATAGACATGTCCGTATAGTGCTTCGTTCCATTTGGAAGCGTTCGAACGTTTCCTGTCATGTCGAGATACTTTCCGTTGGTATCGCTAAAGAGGGTCGGTGCCATGAAAGCGTGGTAGAGTGCCGTGTAGAATTTGACGAGAGTGTCGTCGTCATCGTCCGTTTGGATATCGATTAGCGACAAGTGGCGTTCCCACGTGTTCTGAGCATAATCCTTGTACTCGTCAAACGACGTCTGCGAATTCCATTCGCTTTGTACGTTTATCAACGCTTGTTCGACAGAAACGAAACTTATGCCGAAAGCGACTTCCACCTGTCTCTCGGATACCGAAACGAAGGCGCGAATATCGTTGCCAGTAGCCCGCGTCTCATTCAAAAGCAGCGTCTCATTGACCCAGACTCCCCACGCGCTAAAATCGGCTTTCGCTCGAAGAGCAAAATAGACGGCAACACCTTTTCCATTGCGACCGGTCAATGAACCCTTCGTCCGACCCCATCCCACGAGCGTTCGTTTATCCGGAACAATTTCAATCTGGGCGCCAACGCAGGCATCGGAAACGAGAGAAGACGTCGGATCGATAGAGAGAGAACGGCCCTCTCCAAACGTAAATCGATACACTACAACGTGTTCTCCTGCAGCCGTCACTTCGACGTTCGCTCTCAAATCGTCGAGATAAACGGAATAGAAACCCGGTTCCATTGTTTCGTTGTCGTGGTGAAATTTCGATTGGACGTCGACTCGTTTGGAGTCGATTTTTGATAGGGGCATCAGACACACGTTTCCGTAGTCGGTTGCGCCCGATCCGACCATGTGCGTGTGCGAAAAGCATTTGATTAGATGGTCGTTGTAATAATAGCCTCCGTAGTGATTCCACGCGAGGTTGATGTCGCCTTTCGTGTCGGGCGACGCTCGTATTTGTCCGAATGGAAGCTGGACGCCGGGCATGAGACCGCCGACGCCGAATCCTTCCCCGCCGGTGCCGATTGACAGCCTCACGTGCTCTACGAAGCTCGGGGAGGCTCTGCGAACGGCCACCAGGAAGATGAACGCGACGAACAACATGACTATACGGGACAGAATGTTTTTCATAATATTTATCTCATTTTCCTCAGTGCAGCCAGGGCAGCTTTCTTTAGAACATTGTTGCTTATTTGTAAAACCCTTTCCAGCGCAGATTCGAATCCGCAGAACTAAAAAACAGGTAAAGTTAGCAAAAGCTTCCCATCCCAAATTGGACGTTACTGGGCGTACATCAATTCCGTGATATCGAATCAATTCAAGCACCAAACGAGTAAATTTTGGATTTGATGCGTGAGCAACAGCGTTATTCTCCAAAGCATCAGACATTGCAGCAGCAACGTCATTGCCCACAATGAACTGAGAGCAAATTCATGCTATTTTGATGCAAGTATACTGTACCTAATTTCACCTTACTCCCTAGCAAACATAGCAGAACCATTATCTGCTCGTCAGACCAAATTTCATCTAAACCCCAACTGGCCATATTAATTTACTTTGGCGCCAAAACTAATTACGGAAGAAAACTTTTGATTGAAGTAGACCATTCAATGCCGTTTCTCTACTTGATGAATCAGGAGATTCTCGGTAGATTGCACAGAAAAGGTCGACTCTTAAGGAATCTGGACAGGTGTTAATGAAAAATAAGACAGGATAAACTGATATACCTAGAAGAGCTCTGTCTATCAAGAGGGGAACAAGGACGCTTCGAGTGAATGGCAAAGACTGGGCTTGCAAAACGGTTAACAGTCCAGCTTTGACTGACCTTGAAGCAGTGCAAGCAGCAGAAGAAACCTAAAACGCCAAATAATTATTCTCCAGCCTGTCTGTCAATTGGCTGTGATGCTCATAGGATGACCATACCCAGGATGTAATTGTCTTTGAGAATAAGTGAGTCATGAGAAAAGAATCGGTTTCAAAATCAATTTCGCTTATCTGAACAATCTTATGTAGAAGCACTTGAAAACGTTTACTTCGCGTGTACCAGAGAACATAGGGCGCAGAATTGACTTTCTGAAAGCTCATCAAAGCAGATGGCAGTGGCCAATTGATCAATCTTAGACAACAACAAAATTAAAAGGCATTTAGTAGAAAAAGTTACCAGAACCTGTTCTTTTGAGCACCCAGTAAGGCAATCTCTTAATTCAGTTATTGGTGAGAACATTTCGCCAAATAAAAAAGACTTGAACAATTGACAAAGCTTTCCGCCAAGCTGCACATGCAAATTATACATTGACCAATTATCCTACCTTTTAGCCTTACATTCTGAGATGAATAAAGGCTTTGTCCTAATAAATATAATTAACCTATTCTGTTTACATGGAGACTTTGAAACCATGCTGATAGCCCATGGCTAGAAAGTCTCTTATATATTATACTAGCTTACCGGTTGACTGCAGTATTTTGTCCAGTACCACTTTCATCTGTGAATTGGATACCACTGATGGAGAGGAGGGAGAAGGAGAAGCAGGTTTGACATCAATAGCAATGTCCTCTTGCATCGGCTCAGAAACGTCAATAAGAGCCTGCTTGCTTTGGGATTTGTTTCTACTAAACACGCTGCTTCCGTCAGCTAATAGTGTTCTACCGATCGCTGCACATGAACTTCGGACTGTCGCACTGAGCTGCGCATTTGCATTGATCTCCCCACTTTCAACATAGTCGTGCAAACAGCTGAAATTGGCGTCAATCCAGCCATTATTTGAAGTGTTGCTATCCGCATGAGAAGTGTCCACAGATGACAAGAAACATTTTAGACAAGCCAAAGGTATAGATTCTCTGCATAAAAGCAGCACGGCACTAAACGTCGTTTGCATGCTTAAAGGTAATAGATGAAATCGGTCGACTCTAATATTAGAGATAGTCGAATTTCTAAATTCAATCTAAACTTTCCGTCTCACGTGACGACTTTTTGGCCCATTTGAACAGCTTCTTTTTCCGCTAGTCTCATAGTTAGGTCGATTAGGTCCATTGAGACGGAGAAACGTTCCGATTCTGGCTCCTCCGATTCGATCGGAGCCTGCCGTCGCAAAACTCGATCAGCTGACCACGGAGATTGAGTCAGAGCAGCTAAGAACTCTTGGCACGACTTCGGAAGTCGACGGAGAATAGACTCGAGTCGAAACTGCGGATGAAAATCCTCTTCCACGCAATGCGACATATTCGAGCTAACGCGCGCGCTCGCCGCTTTTTTGGCGCGTTTTTATTTTGCGACACAGTTATTCACTCAGACTTACCATGTCTAAAAAACCACATGACAGCATGAATGAACGCGTCAGCTTCCGCATCAACTTCAGAGATCGGATGACAGCTGTCGGGATACATATAGAGCCTAAATAAAAATTGGAAGCGCTGAAAATTATTGACTACTAATGTGCTACTGACTCGGTTGCAACGCCTCTAGCTCTAAGAGCGTGATAAAATTCTAAGCCTTGGGACGGAGGAACTCTGAGGTCTTTTGCTCCAATTGAAAACAGGCAAGGAGTTTTAACCTAAGAAGTGCATGGTAGCGTCAGCAACCAACGGCAAAGACAATTTTTAGTCAAACTTTATCCACGTGGCCAATTGGCGAGACGTCAATCATAGCTTTCAATGCAGCAGCTGTTGCCGATTGTTTAAACGAGTAGTCCAATCCAGCTTCCGCATAGACCCTGCACAAACCATCAAAAAGCGAAGGCAAAATAGAGCGGCTAACCAATCAGGAATGTCAGACACTCCAACCATGCCTAGAAAAGGAAAAAGTATAAAGTGCTCTCGAAACACTCTGTGCAAGTCCTCACTTGCAAAATTCGTCACCGGGTTTCTCAAACACGCTGCTCTGTAGTAGTCCTAAAGAGTACCTAATCGCTATATTCTTCTTCTCTGAAGAAGAATAACTCACAGGATACTGGCCGACTAAGTGAGCAGTCAGAAAGCCGCCGTGGGAGCCTCCCATGACAAAAATCCTAGACTGATCAATCTTGCCGCTGGCAGCAACTTGACAGACAGCTTGCTGGAAAAGAAGTCTCAAGAGGAAAACGCTTCCTTTTCTCCACTCACGTGAACATCATGAACGTCCACAGTTCCAACGTTGCCAAGAAGACAGTCAATAGAAGCCTTGCCAAAACCAGTTGACCCACGATAGTTGACTACACGCGAGAAGAAAAATAGATAGAGTGCTGCAAAGAAAGAAAAAATTGAACGAGGGATCAACTCACCAAAAAGTACCGCAAAGTCCAACAAACAGAAAGACGTCGCATACCAACTGAACGCGGTCGGAAAGCAGCTGTGCGGACCCCCTTCGCGAACACAAATAAAGTGCTAAAATCTTGCGCTGTGCGCGCGGTTACCGTGAGGACAGACAAGAAGAGGACGCTTCTCGTCGCTGCTACTACGTTGAGCCGTCGGTTCTAGCAAAAGTGCATCGAACGGAATATCTGCGAAAAATAGAATGACGAGGCGCGACAGCGAAAGACGAAGCCGGAGTGAGTGCCTTTGAAAGGCTCCGAGACGGGCATGAAAGAGATGGATTGCCACGTGAACTGATCCTCGAACGACACAGATGGACGAGCTAAAAAAGCAAAAGCATAGAATGCACCAAAAATAGTGCGAATTTCGCCTACTGAGTTCAATGGGCACAACGTCGTCCTTGCCACTTGCGGTTTCTTTAAAGTGAAGTAAGAACTGAAACGAATAGGAACCGGCATTGTGGGCTTTCTTTCGTTTGAAGAGGCTTCGAATCTCACCAACTGAAAAGGCGAAGAAAAGGAGGAAAACGAGCACAGAACCAAGTCTCGATTGACGTCGAGCACCGTCCAACTTCCACTCAAATCTAAAGAGAATGCGTCGACGGCTTCAAGTGTACAAAAAAAACAGCAAACCTGGCAATGGGACTTTTTCTACGCGCTTGCTTTCCACGTCGACGGAAATGATTGGCTACAATACGAGGAAAAACGTTGAAAACGGGAGACAAAATTGATAGATAAGTTCACTGAGTTAGATTTCCACTGGGTAGAGAAAACGATTTTCTTCTTGTCGTTCAACCACGGACGATCCGCCAAAGAATGAACAAAAAGACCGGGAAAATCGTCTCCTAAAAATAATATTGATAAAAATTGCGACGAGGGGGAGCCGTCTCTGAATCACCGGTTATTTTCGTCACGACGTCGACAATTATCGTTTTCACTTTGCTTTTTACGTCAACCTGTAAAGGATGGCTTTCCAACTGCAGTTTATACGTGTGTACAATGACGTACTAAGACAAGCCGTTGACAGGTTCTATGAGGTCCACCTGCTGGCCGGTCAAGAAACATCTATAGCGAAGAGTATAAATAATTATTTTTGTAGAGTAATTACTGCATATACGATTGTGTTATTTGACGGGTTGAACGTCATTGCTGTCACTGATCTGTCCTGAAAACTTAGCAATTCTGTGGACCGAGAAGTTAAAATGTAACTATATGCCTCTAACTGTAATACCAAGAGAAGAATCGGCGAATTTCAAGTAATACACAGCAGATCTAAGAAAACAAAACAAGACATGTATGCCTCCTGCTGAAATTGCATCGTCGTCTCGCTATTTTTATGAGGTCATATTTTAATTATTGAAAACTTTTCTGCCCGATTTCAGCGATGCAATTTCAGAAGATAGGGTGAGCGACATACGGTCTATTATCGCAAAATATCACGCCCAATCGTCTGGGAAAGTGCTTCCAGCCAACGAAAAAGATTCCTGCATCATTTGCGTCCCAATGAACCTAGGGAAAGTTGGCGACTGGAATGACGAACGAGTCTATAATATGCATACCTGGCCAACTGACAGCGTTTCTGGAATACCCTCGATGATTTTAGCTGTCTTTGCATCAACATCAAAAACAACGGGAAGAGGATGGTGAAAGTGCTGTTGCTCTCCCCAAGTCTCGTGGTACTCGTACTGCTTTCCCTTCCAGACAAAGAAATAAATAAAAAATAAATAAAATATAAGACTTGGTTCAGCATGTTCTCACTTTTCCAGCGTTTTGAGCATCGCCAGTCTGGCTATGGTCACCAGCTACAATATAAATCAAATTGACAATACAGCAAACGCCCACAGCATTTTCATCTCACAATCTTTCGTTTCGAAGAAAGACGTGGGTTTTGGGAAGTATTTTTCGGCTACATAGAGCAATTTGTCTTCGCGGTTCGACCAATCAAAATAGCCAAAAGGCTCTGAGAAAAGAAATGTCACCAAATTACTTGAATTCGTTTGCCAAAAGAAGACCTTCGCAAATGATTTTCCCGTGCTCTTTCGAAGAAGACACGTCGTAGCTGCACAGAAGATAATCTTTCTTCCAAATCTAAAAACCACTTGATAAATTAAATTTTAATTAGATTCCGATGAAAGACTTCTAGAAATTGCTTCTTTTCGTCAGTCGACGAAACAACGGCGAGATATTTGGAAGAGGGAGATGCTTTCTTCACTTGAATGCTAGTGAAAAATAGACAAATGAAAGGTATCGACTTGTTACTGCACTCACCCTTTTGACCGCTCGTGAGGAAAAGGCGTTTCGTGCACAGTGGAGCCTTTCTCATCGAAATGCACGAAGTGAACGCGATTGTAGTGCCCCATTTTGCTCCTGCGAACGTCTCGCTGTTTCCAAGACGATTCTACGACAACGTTTTGGGGATTTTCTTCGTCGCGAAAGATGCGACCGGACGCGATCGACGGAATCTTGCATGATTCCGAGTAGGAGGAAATCGCTTTAGCCTCAAACGACTTCAAAACAAAGTATTCGCATCGTTAGCGTGCCGCTGAAGCTCCCTTACTTCAGAATCGTCGTTCCACATATCCGGGCTAGACGATCTATACTATAAATGAAAGATCTGTATATTATATGCTTTTGCTATGCAACGCATAAATGTGATTCTTTCTAGAACACCCAAGCCAGTACGTACAAAACAATCCAAGTGATGATTGCTGCTGCAATGCCTAGTATAACGGCTATTCGACGAGAAACCTAGGAGCAAAAAATTAGACATAAAACCTGGTCAACGCGAAAGCTTACCCGGGCGTGACGAAAACGTTCCTTCAAATCTCTTAATTGGTTCTGCAATATTTCAATGCGTCCCTGCTTCTCCTTGATCGACTTGTTCATCGTAGTTAAGTGCGCTTGCAGTGAGTCGCGCTGTGCAAAAGAACAGAACACTACTGGTACCTACTACAATTTTGTGCTAAATGATTGAGCAATGCTCGTGATACGGATGCTACTTTACGTCACTTCTAGCGTACCGCGATTACCTGCTTCTGGCGCTTCTCCTCAAGTTTTCCTTCTTCGATTGACTTCTGAGCGCGACCCTGAAGCTGAGCCTGAGTGAAAAAAAATAGTTTGAACGTAAGAGCACAGTGCACGGATAGAGCCTTGCCTCTTGTTTGTGCATGTGGCCCTGGATTTCGGCCAATTGTACAGAGAGCAAAGTGTTCTTACGCAAAAGTTCGTCCTTCTCTCTTTTCTCCCTACGCGCACAATTTTGTGAACCCTGACTAATATTGTTAAGACAGCGAACGACCTTGCCGTCTGCTGGTGTTCGGTGTGAAGCTGATTCTTCATCGTTTCTTCGTTAGACCTTTGCTGGCTCAGAGTCACTATAAAAAAAATGAATAATTGAACGACAAATTTACTGTATTCGTCCTTTACTCTGTAATTTCTGATTTTGTTCCTTGGACTCTCTTAGATCCTTCCAAACCTTCTCCAACGCGTCTGACATTTCGCTCGAAAGTTGAGTAGAAGCTTCGGCTTCGTTGAGCTTTTTCTCCAGCTCATAAAGTTGAGCTGAAAAGATTCGCAGGACTACAGTGCACAACAGCGTAACTCTCTCTTCCCCCACCTTCTAGCTTGTTCTTCTGCTTCCTAAGCTGATTGTTCTCCGCTTTGAGAAAGCCCTTCTCCATGTCAGAATCAACTACAAAAACAAATCCAAAACGAATTATTTCAAATCCAGTTCTTACGTTCGGACACAGCGCCCGGAAGAGACGACGCCTGAAGCTCGGCTTTCTGGACGACACAATCCTCTTGAAACGGCTTAAGTTGAAGCGACACTTCGGAGCGTTGATTTTTAGGTGCCGGTCGAACAGGCACCGTCTTCTCTATAGTAACTTGAACGGCTTGATCTTGCTTCGCCGTCTCTTCAAAGTCCGTTTGCGTGTGCGACTCTGATAGAATAAGCGACGACGTCTGCACTGACGACTCGTCCGTTTGAAAGTTTGTCTGACATTCTGCAATGGATACAAGTGCCTCGACTTGAATGGAAATGTCTACGAAGAAGAGTGGCTACTAAGTTGCCAATGCAAAAGAAACGCTTTCAAAATCTAAACCTGATCTTTCGGGTTTCTTTGACGCTGTTTCGAGTTTCGCTATTAATTAAAAAAAGGTTCATATTGTTTGATATGAAGTGTCTTCTGGTATATATGACACCTTTCAGAGAAGTCAAATGCTCTGCAGCAAAATCGAACTCCGCTTGCAGAGACTCTACCTTTGAGATCATTTATCATCAAAGTTCAATGTTTCTTGGGTAACGGAGAGACACTTACTTGGACTGCTAGCTTGCTTTCTGCCATTGTCAATGTCTTGACTTGCTTCTCCAAGCCCTCTTTTTCTGACGTCGTCTAGACAGCGAAACCGAAGGTGGACTTTTGTGGCAAGAAAAAAAATTATTTACCATTTGCTTGTGTTCCACGTACTGGGCTTGAAGAGAGACGAATCGATTTTCAAGATCAACCAACTCCTCTTTTTTCTACAAAAAAAGTCGGTCACATCAGTCTGGGCTCATTCAAACGCTACGCCAATAGAAACCAAGTAACGAACTACCTTGTTGTGAGCTTCTCTGAGATTCTTTAAAGATTCTTGCGACTCCTCATACATGGCGCGAAACTTGTCGCATTCTTCCTCTGATTGATCATAGTTTCTCTACAAAGAGCCATTGAGCGTTGAAAAATGTGCCATATAGAAGCAAGAGCCCCATTGATAAATGTCTGTACGTCACCTGAATCTCAGCCAATTTGCTAGCATACTCAAGTTTTTCTTGCAGAACGCGTCGAAGAGCTTCCTAGAAGAGAGAATCAAGAAACTCGCCAGTTGTGTTTAGTGGTTTCAATTCATCGTGATACGTAATTGACGCGCAGACTGCTGTACCTTTGATTTTACTTCATATTGCATCTTCTCTTCGACTAACACTGCCGCTTTGTTCTGCAATTCACTTGTCTCGTACGTCTATAAAACAGTAACGCTTGGCAACGGTCCCCCCCACGGAATTCTACGCAGTTCTGACCTGGGAGTATATTTGAACTTGATTTTCAAGCACTTCGATGCGAGAAAGCAGGTGATCTTCGTTGAGCAGCATCTTCGTACGTAAAAATCGTCAAGCGTCATCCCCTTCTTTTCTCGGTTTACCTGAAACCGTTGACTTGCATCTGATTCTACAGATAGGATGACCTCTTGCATCTTTGCCAACTTGGAAGCAAGAGCTTCTTCTCTTTGTTTCAGTGCCTAGAAAAATTAAGACGATCAATCATGCGTAACTATTTCATTGGATACGGCCCAACCTGAAGCAGATCAGTTAATTCAATGAGATCGCGAGATGATACAGCTTCCAGCTGCAGGACAAGACAAAAATAATAATTGAAGGAAAAAAATTCGTTCACCACACCTTCGCAACGGTCCCACTAAAAACATTTTAATTAATCAATTATAATAAGACGCTTCTTCACTTACAACTGCGAGTAAGCTGCGTCGTCTTTGAGAAAAGTCACCGTAGCAATAACACAGCCATGGGTCACTTTGTGTGAAAAAATCATAAAAGGCAAAGAATTTTTGGGTTCTAACTCTACCTTTCTTGTTTTCCACCACATCGACGCCGAACTGCAATTCGTCCCCATTCTTAATTTCAAACGGCGCGCTCTCCTCGCCGCTGCGACTCAGCCGCTGCCGATTGACGAACGTTCCGTTGCTGCTTTTCATATCCCGTATGAAAAACTAACGAAAATGTCGCCTTTACGCGCTCGATTCTATACATTCCGCGCTCACCTTGTCGCCTTCTTCCCACAGGAGAGCGTGATTTCGCGAGAGCACCTTGCAGTCGAAGATCAGATTGTCGTGGCTCGGCTTCGTTCTCGCCACCGATCGGCCGATCTTCACCGGCGTCTCGAGCGAGCACTCCCGATCAAGAAAGACGTGAGAATTCGGAAGAGCGGTCAAGCGAACGCGACTCGCCATGGACAAAAGCCGCAGCAAGCAAAAAAAGGTTAACGCACGCGTCGAGCCTAATTACAGATGGTATGTAAATACATGCCTCTACAATTGCCTTACTCTATTCTCTAGGGAGTACACGTTCGCTTTCAAATGTTCTAGTTCTCCGACTAGTTTCTTCGACTGACGGGCCGTGTGGTGAATACCACGCAAGATGTCTATCTCTTGATTGCCGCCAAAATTCAATGTCACCTGTCACAATAGATCAATCACAAAATGCCAATTTTTAAAATTGCAAATTTTCTACCTTATAGAGCTGTTTTTCTAAATCCTTTAGCTGCTGTTTCAGCAACTTGATGTCATTCTTGAATCCTTCCACTTCAAAACCTCTTCTTTTATCGAGTCCCGAATATCGTTGATTCATCAAGGCGAGCCTCTTCGTCAGTCGATCCGTTCTCTCCTTAAACATTCCCTTCGACGCTTCGTACTCTTCCCTAACTTGACACAGCTCTTCCTCCAAGTGGATGCCTTGTTCACGATACATGTCTCCGAGTTTCTTTACCTCATGCAGCTGCGTTTTGAGCTGACGAATCACGAGCCGATTTTGATACGTTCCGCCCGCCGACGGCGACGTGTCAAGAGCGGAGACGCCGAAAGACGGCTGTCCGTCTTCGAGAGCTTCTCTCTGAACTTTCAGCTCTTCTTGTGCATCATCCAAATCCTATATAAGGAAAAGATGTGTAACGGTTTTATGTACATTCTACTGTCTTGCCTGCAATAGACGATCCTTTTCTATAGTCCACACTCGTTCCTTTTCTCGCGTCTTGTACTTCAGTTCAAGATAATCCTTTGTGCTCTCATATAAAAGTGCTTGCACTTCGTGCAGTTGTTCGGTGACGGCGCTCAATCGTTGCTCGTCTCTCTCGCGCTGAGCTTGATTCTCCTCCATTCTCACCTGCCTGTCCTGCAGCAGCGCCTCCACCTGCTCCTTAGCCAATCTCGTCTGTTCCTCGAGTTGAGCATGTAAGGATTCTATTGTCAGAGCCAGAGACGTTCTGTCTGACTCGGGCAGCGAGACGGCGCCGCCACCAGAGGCTTTGGCCGTTGTGACTACATCTCTTCGAACCTTGTGACCACCAGGACCCCTTCCCCAGTCGATGCCAGTACGACCCCTATTTCTGACCTATAGGAACATTACTTATACTAAGATTATGTAGGATAGTAGAACTGTCCTACTTCGTCACCAAGAAATATTCTCTCTCCCTTCTCAGCCTTCTCCACTTTCTTTGATTTTCTACCCCCTTTTCCTTCATCTTTCTTATATTGTTTTACAACAAAAAATCTCGGCTCCTTTGGCTCATCTTCTTCCTCTTCCAATAGATGTCCTCTTCCCGTCTCTCGCTTCTCTTTCACATACGTAATTTCCGACGGCACCGACTGGGTCATCAGGAGCAATTTTTGAATTTTTTCCCGATCGTCGAGTTCGCGAATTTTCAATCGATCGTTTTCGGCGTACAATCGCAGCACGTGCTCGCGTTCTTGAAACAAGTAGACCTGCATGTCGCTCAGCGCGCGCTGCAGCTCGCCTATCTCCGATTCGCGTTGACGAACTTCCCATTCGAGCTTGTGCTACGGGGAACGGTCGCGCCTCCTCGATTTTCGTCTTCGAGCACCGAATTTTCTCACCTGATCGACGATTATCGACTTGTATCGATCGAGCTTCGATGCTAATTCGTCTCGTTCGTCGTCGTAGTCGGCAATTTTCTTGCGCAGGTACTCGAGAAGTTCGCGCGAAGGTCGCAGCTGACCGAGACGCTCGTTGATTGTCGCCAGCGGCGACTCGTCGCTCGCTATCGTCGAATTCGCCATTTAAATTGCGACGCGCGTGCGCACGTTTACCTTCACGACGCTAGCGCGTTACGCGTCTCCATGGTCACCGAACTTTAGATGCAATTTTCTCGCTATCGCTTGATCCTTATTCTTCTCTTCAGTCTTCTCTTCGTCGATCTTCTAGTCAATTCTATATCGGGTCTTTTTTCTGATGACGACGTGGCTGCGTTGATTCTCTACATCGTTCAGGACGTTTGTCTCGTCATCGACGTCATCGTTCTTTTTCTCATTTTCTTCAACACGTACGTGTTCAAAGCAGGTCTCGTGTCGGTCATAATACGGAAATTCAAGTCGACGATCGTCGTGTCTCTTCTCTATTTGGGCCTCTGCTTAGCATACCATATATGGTCACTGCGCCGGCAGTGGGGAAAGTCCGACGTGTACATATGGAACGCTGGCGTGCAAGCACTCTTCGTCATTCAACGTCTCGTCGGCGTGGCGTACTATTATTCCTACCTCAAGACTATGCTGAAGTTGGGAGACGAAAAGTATTATAGAAACTCGGACTGGCTAAAGAAGGAATTTTCTAATAGATAGTTATTATGCTGTTGATCTAATTAAGTATTTACCCGGATCATTCAGTCATGAAGACGCACGGGCAGAGCAATTCCGGGACAATTCTCGCTTCAGATCGTTTTTTCTCCCGCTCTCTTGCAATTTCGTGTCTCTTCGGCGTTCATAAATGTTCTCGCACCTATGGAGCCGTCAAACGGCCGATTCTTCCCTCGCTCAAAGGTAAATCTTTTTTTCTGAGAGAATATCTTCTAGAGAGAACATTCACTCGTCTTCTATAAAAGAAAAACGATATTATGTAACTCATCTCTGCAGGCCATCGAGTCACGATTTACAAAGAACCGATTCTCAACATGTCTCGACTCAAACAGATAACGCAGACGATTGCGGGACCTATCACGTACAAAAAAAACAAAAAAAACAAAAAAGTCTTAGGATATAGTCATACGAATTTTTTAGTCAGTTACGACTTTGCCAACACCACCTAAAAGTGTGAACGATCGACAAGGATCGCTTGTTATTACTAGAGAAGAAATCCTGAAGCAACGAGTTCAGACTCACGAACGAGAGCAAAAGTCAATAAATTTGCTTATCGAAATCGTTACCTAAAATAGGCAGTGTAGAGCGCTGTTCAATATGTTTCAATTGACGGTGAAGAAAACTGATGAAGAAATTGAATCAAAGGCAACAGTTGCATCTCGTTCAATTGTCTCGGTCAAAAACAAATACACTCTGTACCAGGTTGCTGCGGCAATGTCAGAAATGCAGAGACTTCTCGAGCATCATTCAAAATACACTGAAGATATGATCAGTACAGCCTGTCAAGAATGTAAACACAAATACCAGGGGTAGTTTAATTTTTTCACTTGGCGACCTGGAATTTTAGGGACGACATTCATTAGCGAAAAGTTCAACGGTATTCTTGAAGCGATAGCAGCAAAAGCAGACTCTTCAGCTGAACAGGTTAGTAGACGTTTGCTTAGCTTAGACTTCTTTCTTTTGTTTTTGCTGCTTAGACAGAGCTGAAGTTGTTGCAGTTGAAAACGGAGTTGGAAACCGTTTCCAAAGTTCTAGATGATCAAAAATCGCTTGTGACCTCGCTAATCAAGCTGCAAAGTGGCATGCAAGAAGGCGTTGATCTCGTGAGAGGTGCATTTGTCATACAGGTATATGTATGAGCTAGAACGATCGACGTCCCACAGATGAGCTCTTGACGAAGTTGAGGAAGAGATCTGCGCCCAATAGTGCCGCGCTCTGGCCTTTTCCAAATGTTCGCGTTTCACAGAAAGCAGTTCAGTCAGTTCAATAATCTAAATCAGCAGTTAAAAATCAACTAAACGGATTTATCTCTATTAGGAGAATTGCGGATAATAACCAAGAGGACGCGCAGGTGGTTCCCAAAGATGATGAGCGTGTGATCGTGCTAGACGATGAGCCAGTCACGCCACAACCACCACAACCACAACGGCCTAAGGTAAGAACAGCATTTAGGTTTTAGATTGCATCTCTCTCCAAAGACCTTTTTTAGCAGGGAAGACCTCGAAGAAGACCCCTCGAGGACATGTGTAACTCTGTAGAAGGCAAGTGTTAGACAAAAAAAGTTTTGAGATGGTCACGGTCTGGTCTCTACTAGTGCCAAAGGACCCTAAGATTCAAAAGAAATAATAGAAGAAACTCTTACATGCCTTTGAGTCCTAAATCGCATGTTTATCATAGAGAAGAAGGGTCAGCAACAATACAGTAGTACAAAGTACATGATATTTTGCCGCCGCTAGAGGAGCAGCGCACGCGCACTATAGCACCAACAAAATGAGGGTCAAGCGACGAAAACACGCTAAGAAGATACTCTCCTTCTACCACAACGCATTCAGACTTCGCGAACCGTACCAAGTTCTAGGTAGACAAACCCTCTTTCTGCTCGCACTCTCCTCCTAATCCATCCATAACACGTCTAGTCGACGGCACTTTCACCCAAGCCGCTCTTCAAACCAAAATCAATATCAAGGAACAGTTGCCAAAGTACCTCGACGGCTCAGTCCTTCTCGGTAGCGCGAGAAAACCCCGTCACGCGGTCCTATAACTACGCAATTCTGCGCAGTGACGACTCGATGCATCTTGGCTGAAGCGAAGGAAATCGGCTCGCGTCTTCACGGTGCCCTGCTTATCTTGGAGCGCTATCAGTGCAGAAAGTGCGGTCACCAGCGCGGAGACAAGCTCGTTCCGGCGGCCGAATGCATCAAGAGTCTCGTCGGTACAAAAAATCGTCAATAAGTCTAATTGAGATTTTGACGACCGTTGGGTAAAGGCCTAAACAATGAGCATCACTATATAATTGCTAGTCAGGATCAAGAGCTCAAGGGCGGTTTACGTCAAATTTCAGGTGAATACTATTATGATATTCATTACCTGTGTAAATGCCCAAGGTTCTTTTGATTGGTCTGTCCCGTAGGTGTACCTCTCTTGCACATCACTCACAACGCAATCATGCTTGAGAATCCGACGCCTCTGTCAAGACAGAAAGCGGAAGAGGTACAGCACAACTGTCAATAAGATTTAGAGATTCAAATCCAATTGCCTTGCTTTGTGTAGACGTTAGCTTTGAAAACGGCGCCAAGCAGCCACGAGAAAGAGACGCTGGACAAACTTGCTAAACTTTTGCCAAAAGAGCGAGGTCGAATTGCATCCGGACGGATACAAAAGAGAAAAATCGCCCGAGGGCCGAATCCGCTGTCTGTAAAGAAAAAGAAAGCAATTGTAGCAGAAGGGATGAAATTAACAAAGGTGATATCACCCTCGCGATTGCCGTGGCGATGTCCAGAGAGACTGAGAACTGTGTGCCTTTTCTAGAAAAAGACGCGACGACGAAAGAGAAAAACAAACGATCTCTCTAAGACATAGTCTATGCGATACCTATAGAAACGTTTATCAATAAGATGCAGGAGCAAAATTGAATGGGACCTAAATTTTTGATATGACTGGGCCACAAACGCGGAGGTGCCTTATATCTCAGCTTCTAACGTAGAGAGGGAGAAGTGATGCGAGCTCACCGTCTTGCGTATGGGAAAATTGCTAAGCATTTGCCTCTATTTTTCTTCAGTCACTCATAGGCATTATTTTCGTTACTACGTCAAAATATTTTGGATTTACGTACTCCTTCATTTCGTCTCGTGTAACCCAGACGAAATCCGTCAATTCTTGTTTATTCAGCTTCACGTTTCCACCGACGTGAATCCCCTTGAACATGAACACCTAAAAATCAACTTTAGCAGAGCTAAAACCAGCTAGGCGCACCTTCGCTCCGAGAGATCCATCAGGAGACAAATGCTCGCGAGGAAACCGATAGCTATAAAACAGCCAAGGCAAATTGCCAAGAACTCGAACACTCAACTCGTCTCCGCACTCCTCCCTCAGCTCTCTCATCGCCGCTTCTTTCATCGTCTCGCCGCGTTCCCACCCGCCCTGCGGCATCTGCCAAGCGTTTCGATCGCGCGGTTTCTTGACGAGCAGATACAGAGTCTCGCTCAATTTTCTCTCCAGCGACCGCCGATCGTTCGTCGCGTCGGCGTCCGTTTCGCGACTCGCCGCGCGAAACGACTCGAATTCCTTCAGCTCAAGTTCTCTGATTTCGTCCTCGTCTTCGTCGGCGGTAGAACGTCTGCTTATCGTTCCGTCGTCGTCATCGTCGTCTTCGTCTTCGTCTTTCGTCTTCCTTTCTTCGCTCAGCTGTCTGTTTCGTTCTCTTTCCATTTCCTTCATTTCCCAGCCGGATAAGACGCTTCTTTCTTCTGCTTGCTTCCATTTTAGCTCTGCCATGGCTCGTTCGAGCTCCGACTTCTGCTTTGTGATAGTCGGTAGGCGCTGGACGCAAATTGCCGACACGATACGCCACGGATTCGGACGTTGAGTCGCGATTTCGGCTTGCGAGAACGACAACGTTCTTCTCCACGAGTAAGAATCTTAGAAAAAACTTTAGTAATGCATTTTTCAATATGCGAGTGTCCATTATCGTACTGTGCCGAAGAAAACGAGCTACTTGTAGCATCGGAGAATTCAACGCGCGCTAAAGCCACGAGGGGGCAGGAGTAAATTCATAAATGTTTGTTATCAAATTTTTTAACTAGTAGTGTAATACAGAGACGGCCGTTATTAGAGGTGCCCTCAGTATCATACAGAGACGGCCGTTATTAGCCCCAGTGCAAGCAGGAGACGCCAGCTAATTCTGCAGAGCAGGAGACATCATAGGAGTAGCAGCACAAGTTTTCCGAACAGGAGTAGGAGTCACACATTCAGCAGATAATTGAGCTAAATTCAATAACGCAAATAAAAATTTATTAGATGAGGATTATAATGTAAGTGTACCTGGTTCGATGTCATATCGACATGCTCTGACTTCGGGTAGATGAAAAATCCCTCTTTCCAAACACCCATCTTGAATTTGTTTTTGTCCGCCGGGCATGAGCCCGTGTTGAATCTCAGCGTCCATTTGCAAAATATTATGGACAAATTCTTCATTTTTTTCGCTATTCATTGCCCACAGTAAAAGCAGAAGAACCAGCTAAAGAATAATTTAATTAATTAAATAATTCAATGCTTTCTTACATCGACTGGATGATTGGACTAGTTCGCGCCCCGACGTGAGCTGTCGAAGCGTTTTCGCTTCGCCGCCGAACGAATTGACCTAAAAAACGCTATTTCGTGAGCCTATCCGAGCACAAAGGCAGTCCTAAAGATAGATAGATAGATAGATAGATAGATAGATGTTTTATTTTAGTCTTACCGGGTAGAATACAGTATGAACCGAAGGAGTGGCCTAAGGCGGGTCAAAACTAGACTAATTGCACGTGCTCTTTGCGATTCTTTGCAGACTTTTTGAGACGCATGCGCAATGTGCCAACGATCTAGAGAAGAACAAGCGTCCCGTATAATTTTTGTAGCTGTTTCTCGTCTCTTTGCCCAACTATGTCGAGGTTCGACGAGTTTGCTGACATGCAGCGTCTTCGATCTGTTTTCTTGCAGGAGTCTACCGCGTTTGGGAGTATTTGGAACGGGTTTCGCAAGCCACAAGTGAAGGAGACGGCGGATATCGATCCATAACCAGCGACGATTTTTGCACATTTCAAATGAGATGTTCGGGTGGCGTGTGTGCCACTGTCACAATCAATACTCACATGCATAGTCGGTTTAGTATGGAATTGCTTGTCGTTGGAACCACGGATACTAGAGGAGACTTGTGCGAAATACGGAGTTGTACGGGCAATTGAATGAGGAACGACGTGAGAGATGAACAAGATTGCGGCGGAATTAATTGATGTCGTTGATCCGGAATTAGTCGCGATATTGCTTTGCCGTATCTTAGCTAAGGGATGGAGGAGAGGAGAGTTTTTTATAGTCTCTCTTCTTAGGGGGTCAAAATTAGATACGTGTATTTTTTTCCCGTGGAGTTGCCGTAGAGTTTTTTATAGTCTCTCTTCTTATTAGGGGGTCAAAATTAGATACATATGTTTTTTTCTCATGGAGTCGCCGTGGAGTTTTTTATAGTCTCTCTTCTCTTAGGATGATGGGTTTTTGAGGTGCTATAGTCGAAGAGGGAGGCAGGATGTGCAAGAGGATATACAGTGGCGACGAATTGGTTATGGTGAGCTTGCGGCTGGCGGATTGGCGCTCGCTGCTTGGTTAATGGGTAAGTCTGCCCGATTAAATAGATTTTATATCATGGAATTTTGACACTCCGTGTGACGAAATTAACTACGTAAGCATAACGTGACGATATAAAGAAATAAACGAAAAGGGGAGCATTAAAAGAGGAGGAGAACAGTGCTATTCAAATTGGCATGAATTTTCTGAACCAACGCATTCGTTTTCGTCATTTCCGTCGTCAGAACGTCATAGTCATCATCATCAATATGAACAATCTGAGAGAGAAAGAACAGGTAAGAAAATTATGTAAATAACATATATTATTTATTAATTTACAATTTGAATCTTCCCCGTCTGGCCACCTTCCGGTGGCCGGTTCATCGGCCCATTGCCACCAATGATACCCCACAACGTAATGCTGATCAGCTAGCATTTTTTTAGCATAAGCACTAAAAGCAGCCGCACGTTCCGTCTGATTAACATAGATTCGCTCGAGCGCCTCGCGTATTCGGCAAATTCGAATCCCAAGCGGTGAAGGAAAATTCACCTACTATAGTAGACTCAAAGTAGCCTATTCGTTTAATTAATGAATTGCATCCGTGTCAAATTTTGGGCATGCTAGCAGTACTTAGTTTATCAATTAACGAGCCAACAAACAAAAGAACAAAACCCCTACGTGTTATATTCTGCTTCTCTGCCCAATTCTTCCTTTCTTGCGGACGTACCACACACTTCCCCATTAACCTTTTTTTGATGCGCCAACGCCCGACAATAGGCCGAAGACACTGACTTTTTCCATGACGTTTTCTTACTTTCCAAAAGCTTGGTCTGATCCAACGATGGATCAACGCCAAGCAGATCTAACTTTGAACGGGGTAGCCACTGCCTAGGATTAGAAAAAAAAAAACCGTAAGTGAAATGTACAGAGTGTACAACGGCAAACAAATGAGTCAAAATAAAGAGAGATAATTATAAGGTGTCGTTATAAACGAAGTGCGCGTCTCTTAGTGGCTGGCAGGGAGAAGAGTCTTACCACGTTCTTCGAGGATCAAAAAATAAGATCAGATAGTCCTTTTCCCGATGCTTCAAATCTAACACTTCAGGCGGAGGCCCGGGAATAGTAACGCCATTTATTTTAAAACCCGCCTCGGGCGCTTGAGGATCGATAATCTAGAAGGAGGAGGCAATAGAAAAAAAAGAGGCTTTTACACGCGATAAACTAACCATTGCCGGATACGTTGGATAGCCCCGACACTTAGCCCAGACCAGATGCAACGGCTGCAGCAAAACGTCAACTTCACCATCATCTTCATTAAGACTCTCTAAGCTGCTTGTACTAATTACAGTAGCCGGCATCCGACGGCGGCTACAAATCAACGAATTGTCTCCGCCGTCGCCGTCTTCGTCTTCCGCCTCGTCGTCATTTTCGTCGATTTGCATTCGTTCGCCGTCTTCGTCGTCGTCGTCGTCGGCGGCGGCGGCGGCACGATGCCCATTCGACACTCCGCTGAACTCCTCTTTCCCGTCGTCTTCCTCCAAATCATCCAATATCTCGCCACCAATTCGCGAGCTTCCCGTCGACACGACAGATTCCGTCGAGGTTCGCCTTGTCCTTACCTTCGGAGGTCGTCCAATTCGCCCGCGTCGTTGCCTTTTAGCCGACGCTCGTCGCTCGTCGATCGAATGTTTCCGAGGCCGTCCCCGACGACTCTTCTCCACAGCGCAAATAATCACCTCGTCGTTTTTGTGGTCTTCCCCTTCCCCGTTCGCCTCGTCGCTGCCGTCGTCGCTGCGGTCGTCGCTTCCATCGTCGTCGTCGTCGTCGTCGTCGCCATTGACAGTGGCGGCGACAGAGTCGCGCCGCCGGCTCATTGCTTCCTCGGCCGGCAATGGTTCAACCGTCTCGTCCGTTTCCAAGAGTTTCTGCTTCTTTCGCCACAACCGTATACCGGTGTCGATAAAGTTGAGCTCGAGTTTCTTGCTTTCGTTGCCGCCGCCGCCGCCACCGCCGCCACCGCCGCGCGCCGAGGAGCGTCGCTTTCGAATTGCGCCCGCCAACGACGACGTCGACGGAGTAGAATTGATCGTTTCCAACGGAGGAGAGAGTGGAGCGTTGACTGGAACGAGGGCACTATCGGTCTTGCTTTTCAATTTGGGCGTAGCGACTTCAGACATTTTAACTGGTGTACTTTTCTAAAAGAAAAATTACAGGGTAAGAACGAGAGATGTTTTGCCGTCGTCGCACACACCTCCTTTGTGATCTTCAATTTCAATAATACATGTTCCTTTTTGAGTTGCTTTAGACGTTGCAGACGAGCTCCTAAAGTCGATCGAATTCGTTACAAGGCGTCGCGCGCTTGAGGGACGTTCAGTTACCTTCGTGACGAATCGATTCCGCCGCTTGTAATTTTTCATTTAAATCTTCCAGCTGCTCGGACGCGACGAGATCCGGTCGAGCGGCCGTGGGAGGAATAGAATCGTCTAAATCGAACATCCTTTCTTTTTGGTTGTTTTAGGTCCTGCCCGCCCGTCTTACCAATTTCTACGAGATAGCGAGGATTCGCTTCTTCTTGACCCGACTGAATCAAGGCGTTACGCGCCGCTATGATCGCTCGTGCGCCCGTTTCGCGCATTTTGACGCCCATGCGAAAATAGTACGTATCCTTCTCGTTGTACGTGAACGCGTTGTTGATCATCGTATCAAAATCCTCGACGAAGTCGTCTAGGCAAACGTAGCGACGATTCTCCACTTTCCAGCTGATGGACTGCAAATCCATAGGATGATCAATAACCTCCAAATAGTCCTTCACCTAAAAAAACAATAAATATGAAAAACTACGTATAGGACCGGTGGTTAGAGTGCACAGCTCATGTTGCTCTACCCAATGCTGGCTGTTAAATCTAATTCTTACCACGTGAAGAGAGACTGGCTTCGCAAAGACGCGTCCCGTGTCGTTGTCTTTCAACTGTTTCACTACAGTCCGGAGAACGTGGACGAGAGGTTCAACGCGAAGTTCTATCGTCGCCTTTCGCAAGTTCATCTACGTACAGAAGTCGTCAAGGGAGGCGAGTTCTAGTCGGAACTCTATTGTCATACGATGTCTCTCTTGAGTTTCTCTCGCTTTTTAATCAAAGCGAGAAGAAGTCGCGACTTGTCCAAATCCTGTCGAAGCAATTTCCATTGTTCGTTGGACTCCTTGATTTCTTCTTCGTCGTTCAACTACCAAAGCATCGCGATTCACAGATCAAACGAATAAACAAAATGACTTCGTCCTCACGTCTTTTTGGACGGCGGGTTGTTTCTCCTGTTGCGACGCCTGGAGCCGACGAATCAAAGGAACGCCGCTTCTCGACTGCCGCTTCAGCATCCAATAGTTATATAGGGCATTCGTGAAGTGAATCTTCTTCGGCGTGGGAGGCAGAAGACGAATAATTTTCCCAAGTCTAATATATTAAAAGAAGATAATTTAGAATATTTTTATTGTCTACGTTCTTCTTCTTCTTCTTTACCTGTGAGCCGGAACGTGTGGAACAGATAGAATTGGCGTCACTTGTCGCCCCCTTTCCTCCATAATTTTCCTCGATTTCTTAAACGTTTCCTGCGCTTTCGCTCGAATCTTCTCCGCAATTGCCGCCCGTTTATCCGGCCCGTCAATTGTAGCGTCGCCGCCGCCGCCGCCGCAGCCGTCCTCATCAGATCCCTTCATCGTGTGCAAGTCGCACAGAGCTACCTTTCGCACGGTCGCCTCACCCGTCATCTCATCGACAGCTGGCTCGATCTTCAAATAAAGTCCGGCCTGTTGAGCACACGTCGGATGAAAGGCCGTGTAGCAATTGTTTCGCACGCACTGAATGCAAGCGCCCTGACGACGACGACATATGCAGCAATTCAGTCGCCAACGCGCCGCCGGTATTTCCTGCACGCCGTCGATCGGCTCCAAGAAGACGGGATTGGCAAAACCGCACTCGGGGATCCACAGCGCGCAGACGACGTGAGCCCAGCGCCCGTTGTCCGTCTGCTTGAACGCGCCGCCTTTGTTGGGACAGAGCGCGCAGTCGACGGGCCGAGACGGCGAGTGAAGGCAACGACGGCACAGCCACTGACCTTCGGGGATGTACGGCACGCCGTAGCAGTCCTGATGCACGGCCAAATTGCACATGTCGCAGAAGAGTATCGCGTTGCTATTTTGACATTCGCCGTCGTTGCAGATGCTACAGACAGCATTCTCATCCGGGTCTGTAGCTCCCATTGCCATGGAAACCGACGTCGCCGCCGTCGCCGTCGCGCTATTTCCGTGACGATTCGAATCGAAAAACGATTCCTTTTCGAATCGATCCATGAGATACTCGAAAACGGTTTCGGGAACGGGATCGACTCGTCGTTCGTCGTCGTCGTCGTCGTCGTCGTCGTCGTCGTCGTCGTCGTCGGCGGCGGCGGCGGCGGCGGCGGCGGCGGCGGCGCGTTCCCTATTCGTCATTCCGAGCCAAGCGCAATCCTCCTCATCCATGTCGTACTCGACTTCGGCTTCGAGTTCTTCGATCGGCTTCTCCACGTACAAACGATAGTCGTCGTTCGTCGCGATTTCTTCGCCGCCGCGCATTGGTTCGATTGCACGAACGCTCGGCGTCGGTAGCGCGGGCGCGCACGGCGGCGGCGGCGGCGGCGGCGGTTTCGCGACGCGTCGGCGCACTTTCGGCGTTCGACGAGGCGTTTCGGGCGCTATGACGACTTTGCCGCCGTCGTCTTCGTCGTCGACGACGACGAGAGGAGAGGCGGCGGCGGCAGCGGCAACGGCGACGATCGATTCGTTTTCGTTCTCGTCCGAACGCGTTTGGAGCTTCGTCGCGTCGTTTTCGATTCCGTTCGATTCGATGGCGTCGCTTTTCGGCGCGATGCGGTCGTCGCTCGATTCGATTTCGGGCGCTTCGGTTTCTTCGTCTTTCGTTCGTCTCTCTGGTGCTTCGGGAGTGGCCGCGCTCTCGGACCTCTCCCCGTCGCCATTTTGAGTCTCCTCCTCCTTCGCTTCCTCCTCCTTCTCCTTCCCGCTCGTTGTTTTACCGTTCTCGATCGTCGCATCCATTGCGTCGTCGATGGGCCATTTTTCGATGATCGCGTCGACGTCGAATAGCTCGAATTGAACGAAGCGAAGCGAATCGGCGTAGGAGAGCGGTTCCTTACGCGCGATCGGCGTTTTTGTCGACGGCGAGACGGGTGGACGTGCTGGCGTGGTTCCCTGCCCTGAAGCGTAGCCGAAGCCGCGTCGTTTGCGCTTCTGTTTTTGACTGCGCGGCGTCGACGTCGCGCCGCCGCGCGATGGAGTCGCTTTCGGCGGTACGGAGCCGTCTTCGTTGTGTTGCGTTCGCGTGACGTGGTATTCGGCGCCCGAGAAACTCTTATAGATTTTGTGACAGAGCGGGCACTCGTACGGCGGTCGTTTCTGGGCTTTGAACGCTTGGATAATCGCTCGCGCTTGGGCTGCCATCGCGGGGAAAAACGACGTTCGCTCCAACTTGGCGGAAGGTCTGTCGAACGATTTATACGTCGCTTCCGTGTTCGAGAATATCGAAGCGACTACGAGCGTAAAAGCGATACTAGCGACTCGCTTTTGGGGAACCCGAGGACAGGAGTTGACTGTACGGGATATAGCGACCTGCAAAAATTCGTGCCAGACGCACGCTAAAGCACGTGCAAAATGCTTGTAAACGTTTTTTACTCGCTTGCGCGTCTGGCTATCCATTGCGATTTTATAGCCGCGTCGATCGTAGTCGACCGAAAATTCAGCTTTTGTTGCGCGCGCTAGGGCTGCACGTGCCGCGGTGCCGGAGACGACAGCGTTGATTGGTCGAGCGGCTAACCGCGTGAATTAGATAGAGGCCCGAGTGGAATAGATTAGGCCCTATAGAACGAGCATTTTCGCAGAGGCGGTCGCGTTAGTGGGATGATGGCTCTGTATCGCCTTCTGCTCGCTTCTCTATCACTCGGCGCTATCGTCGCGCTAGGGAGAGCGCAAGTGGCAGGTTCACGCGAAATAGACACAACTTCCGATAGGTCGCGATGAAATCGCTCACACAGGAATAGCGTCGATCACGACGGGCAATCTCGCCTTGGGTCGAAACATAACGGCGACGTCGACATGCGGCATCGACGGTCCCGCCAAATATTGCATCCTCGGCAACACCGACTGCTACATGTGCGACGATTCGAAAGCGGACCTTCGCCATCCGGCTCAATTTATGATCGATCCCGAATCTCGAACGCCGACGACGTGGTGGCAGGCGGAGAACGACGTCGATCGCGTCGACGTTCGTCTCGACTTTGAGACGGCGTTCACCTTCACCTACATGGTGTTGAAGTTTCGTAGCCATCGACCGGCGGCGATGGTGCTCGAGAAATCGAACGATTTCGGTCGTACGTGGGTCGCCTATCAGTATTTCGCCGAAGATTGCCTGAAGCAGTACGGTTTGCCCGACAAGAATCCGAACGATCGAATATCGCTCACCGAAGTTGTGTGTACGAGCAAATACTCCGACGTCGCACCATCGACTCTCGGCGAGGTGAGACTCATAGAGCCTCTTTTCCTAGAAGGAAGGAGAGAGTCTAGGCTAGCCACGATACTCTCCTGCATTGGTCGTATCGGATTTCGTTCTCTCCTACGCGTGCTTCCCCGCTTTTTCCGATCGATTTCAGACCGTTTCTCGCGCGTCAATAGCCTAGGGAAACAAGAGTGGTCGAACTGCCCTTGTTCCTTTGTTTGCTTTAGCGAACAATCGAACGAGCAGGTGGCTTTGTGTACATTCCGCTCGCCGCTGATCGCATTGCCTATCGCGTGTCGTCGCGCCTCGAAGACGTCAACGCGCGAAAAGGGCATTTCTCTGTCAATTTCGCCGGTCGTTTCGAGAAATTCCCTCTCCGTTCCTTTCGCGTGGGCCGGCGTCATTAGATTTGCATGATTAGGACAGACAAAGCCACAACACTTATGATCCCACTCGTCCCCCCCCCCTTTCTCTTTTCTAGGTGGTTTTCTCCGCCCTTCCCGCGGCGATCCAACTCGACGATCCATACGCGCGTTCCGTTTTGGATCACCTGAGCGTGACGAACCTTCGGATTCGACTCGATAAACTCACTCGCTTCGGCGACGAGGGAGTCGATCCGAGCGAAGACGTAGTCAACAAATATCACTACGCCGTCTACGATTGGACAGTGCGCGGTCAGTGCGAGTGCTTTGGCCACGCGACCAAATGCGTGCCCGTCGAGGGAATTGTCTACAGTGAGCAATATAAGGATTCTATGGTGAGAGGATATGAAAGACGTCGTGGCTTTTTCGTTATTCTTCGCCGCCGCGGCGGGGGTGTGTGTGCAGATTTTTGGCAAATGCGCTTGCACGGAGAACACGGAAGGCGACAGTTGCGAGCGCTGCAAGCCGCTCTACAACAGCGTACCGTGGACGCCCGGCGGCGAATGCAAACGTGAGCCTAACATCTGCACGTCGAAATTGACGTTCCTCATTTTCTATTGTGTCCAGAGTGCCAATGTTTTGGCCACGCCGACAGGTGCGTTTTTGATCTGGACGTTTATGAGAGTAGTGGGCGTACGGACGGCGGCGTCTGCGTCGACTGCCGAGACAATACAGCCGGCAATCAGTGCGAAGAATGCCGCAGCGGCTATTATCCCGGTCCGGGAAAGCTGCTCGTCGACAAGGACCGATGTCGACGTAAGAGAAAGGAGAGAAAGCCGCGGTACGTGTTTTACTCTTTTCGTGTTCTTTTTTTTTATCAGCTTGCGATTGCGATCGGCTCGGTTCGAAAGGCAGCGGTAGATGCGCGCAGGCGTCGAACTCGGCTCAAGGCATTCTACTTGGCGATTGCGAGTGCAAGGAGAATCTCTTCGGTCGCACGTGCGACGTTTGCAGGGAGGGAACGTGGAATCTAACCGACTCCAATCCGAAGGGATGCCAAGGTACTCCTTATACACGAAACGCGACGACGTTGACGCTACTCTTATGCTCTCTGCTCAGACTGCGAATGCTACACTGCTGGAACTCAGCTTGAGAGCATCGTTTGCAATATGTTCACGGGGAGATGCAATTGCAAGCTTTTTGTGACTGGAAGGCAATGTGACGAATGCATGGTAAGCTGGCTGAGAACGTTTTTTTTAAATTTATTTCTATAATAACTCTTCCTTCCAGCCCGGTTACTTTGATTTGGCTCGATCGAATGCGGAGGGTTGCGCTGCGTGCGATTGCGATCCCGGCGGCGCATTGGATCCCGTTTGCAATCCTGTATCAGGCCAGTGCCAGTGCCGAGACAATATTCACACGCAGAAATGCACGAATGTGTGGCCTGGCTACTATTTCCAGAACATCGATCAGTTTGTTCTCGAAGCTGAATACGCTCAGCTTGGACCACTCGTGAGCGAACTTTTACAGTAGATCTAAGCCATCATCATCCCATTATCTAGGTGAGCGTCGAACAGAGGATGGTCACGGGCGACGTGACGTGGACTGGTCACGGCTTTCTGCTCACACCATCGGGCGGCTCTTTCTCGTTCACCGTGCAAAATATATCCAAGACGATGCCGTATAACGTCATGATACGATACGAGGCATCCGTAAGCATTAGAAGGTCGCAGAGACAAGAATAGCCATCGGCCTTTTTAATTATTCAGGAAGATGGAGAAGCCCTAGTCACCATCACTCACATTCCTGAATCCACTGGGTTCTTGAATGGCGGCGTGATGGCTGATGCCCATCCCACTTGCCAATTAGAAACCCCGGGAGTCGTTCACGAGATCTCCCTCCCAATGCCCGCCGTTGAGGGCGAGGGCATTGCTCTCTCGCCTGTCACCACTTGCCTTCTGGCGAAGGAACGCTACAGAATCGACGTTAGCTTTACTAAGAGCGAAGGAACGGGAGGCAAATCCACTCTTATTGATTCGGTATGATGGTTTATATTTTGTACTGACTTACTGTACGATGATTATATATATGATTTTTTTTCTTGCAGGTCGTTCTCCTTCCGTCCGTGAACTCCATTGAAATTTTCAATGGCACTAAGCTCGGCGATCAATGGGACAGGGCTGACTGTTACGAGTCTCGTCTTCGCGTGTCGATGCACTCGAATCGAAGCATCATATGCGAACGCCTTATGTTCTCCATGTCCGCCGTTCTGAACGACGGCGCTATTCGTGAGTTGACGCGGCGAAAAGGGATAGCCAATGCGTAAATATGCGTGCTCTTTCGTTAGCGTGCGACTGCAACAGCGTCGGATCGAACTCTCCCATCTGCTGGTCATTTGAAGGACAGTGCAACTGCAAGCCGGGAGTGGGGGGCCGACGTTGCGACACGTGCCAACCCGGCTTTCACTCCTTTTCGGCATTCGGATGCTTAGGTGGGGGAAAATTCTCAATGGACGGAAAAGTGGACTAATGGTGTCCGTTTGTTTTTTTGCGTAGCGTGCAACTGCGACCCTGCCGGCAGTATGAGTCTATTCTGCGACGCCGCTACCGGTCAGTGTCCGTGCATTGAAGGCCGGACGGGTGATCGTTGTGACAACTGCGAGCAATTTTCCTATCTCGATCGTCAAACGAAGACGTGCACGGCGTGCAATTGCGATCCGATTGGCTCGGCGTCGCTGGAATGCGGCGGCAGTCCGGACGGCGACTGCACTTGTCGTCCCGGCGTCACCGGATCGAAATGCTCGCAATGTTCATCGGGATTCTACAATTTCTCCGCGTCCGGTTGCGTCGCTTGCAATTGCAACGAAGGCGGCAGCGTCGGACGAGAATGCGACGAGACGGGCCAGTGCACGTGCCGCGACGGCGTGACGGGACGAAAGTGCGATCAGTGCTCGCCGAACAGCTTCATCAATCCCGGTCTGTCGACAGGCTGCCAAAAGTGCTTCTGCAACACGTTCGACGTCAAGTGCAATCGTTCGGACGGATGGTACCGTTCGGCAGTTGTGAGCGGCTTTGGATCACCGGATGACAATGACGGGTGGACGTTGACGCGGGGAGAAGTGCAGTGGAATGCCGAGTAAGAGATTTTAGTGCAGGTTTGCCTTACTTATACATAATTCTCTCTCTCTCACACAAAGGCGACACTTGCTTGGAATTCCTGATAGTGGAAAAGACTTTGTGATTTGGGTTGCTCCGTCGAAGTTTCTTGGCAACAAGAATACGGCTTATACGCGCGAATTTCGGTTCAGTCTTCGCCAAAATGCGTCCGTTCCGTCCGACGCGCCTCCGCCAATGTCCTACGTTCAATTCCGTCGCAACGGCGACCCGAGCGTTCGCGCGTTCCACATTCTAGATCCGCCGCCCTCTGAAACGTGGACATTGTACACGGTGCGTGAACTTTCTTAGTTGGTGCAAAACAGGCAAAATGTTGACGACTTGGATCTAGGTTCCTCTTCGCGAAGGTGCGTGGTCGCGCGGCCGAATGACGGGCAACGATATATCCAGCTCAGAACTAAATCAACTTCTGCTGCAAATCGATGAAATCCAGATCGCTACGCGATACGAGGAAGGCTATCCTCGTGCCGCAATGATTCAAGCGATTAGTGGAGTTCGTTTGGAGATCGCCGTCAACGTGTCGAACGGCGGCGAACTCGTGACTCACGTCGAGCAGTGCGAATGTCCGGCGAGTCAAGCCGGGCGAACGTGCGATCGGTGCGCCGACGGATACACGCGCGACGGCGGCCCGTTCGACGTCTGCGTTCCCTGCTTCTGCTTCCGTCATTCGACCAAGTGCGATCCGGTGACGAGGGAGTGCGTAGACTGCCGGGATAACACGGAAGGCCCGCTTTGCGATAGCTGCAAACCCGGCTTCTATGGAGATGCGAGACGAGGCTCGTGTCTTCCGTGCCAGTGTCCCGGCGAAGCGAGCGGAAATCGGTTTGCGGACACGTGCGAGGAGGTGAGAGACGACGAAGACTGCCCGGTTCGATGCAATTGCCAGCAAGGCTACGTCGGTTGCAAGTGCGACGAGTGCGACGTTGGATACTATGGACAGCCGTGGCGCGAGGGCGGCGGCTGTTTCAATTGCCTCTGCAATGGAAACGGTCCACCGGGCATCTTGGAGAATTGCGACAAGGAGACAGGCGAGTGCAAGACGTGCTTGTATAATACGACCGGTCGGCAGTGTGAAGTTTGTCAAGACGGCTTTTATGGGAATGCTAGTCGACAGGAATGCCGACGTAAGAGCTAATGGGTTGGCTTTGTTGCTCTTTCTTAGTCTTTGTCTTTAGCGTGCGAGTGTGACGAGATGGGGTCCGAGAGTTCGATATGCGACAAGAACACAGGCCAATGTCGGTGTAAACTCGGCGTTGAGGGTCGCACGTGCAGCTCGTGTCTGCCGAATCATTGGGGATTCAAGGACGGCCGAGGCTGCGTTCCCTGTCTTTGCTGCGAAGGAGCAACCAGCACTCAGTGCGACATGGTAGGCTTGAGCACTTTATTCCTTTCTATGCTGTGAATTCGCTTCTCAGGACACAGGCAATTGCCAATGCCAGCCCAATATAGGTGGAGTAGACGATATACGCTGCTGCTTGTGCCAGACCGGCTTCTGGAATTATTCAACGACTGGTTGCCAAGGTAATTGAGCAGAAGGCATATTTTTTCATTTTTACCTCGGCATTCACCTCTTTTTTTCCCCCTCTTCAAAGCGTGTGACTGTGATGGGGATGGCTCTCTTCCCGACGTATGCAATGCAGGTACAGGCGAGTGCTTGTGTAAAACGAACGTCGTTGGATCTCGTTGTGATCGCTGTCGAGAGGGAACGTCCGGTATTCTCCCGTCCTGTGAACCGTGCGGGGAATGCTTTGACACGTGGAGCGCCGAACTGGATCGCATTCGCGACAGAATTGACAATCTGACAGCGTACGCAAATCAAATAACGACGAGCGGCTCGGTGACAGGCTTCGAGGACGAATTCAGCGATATGGAGAAAAAGCTGGCCAACGTGTCGGCAATCCTAAATGCAACGGATCGAAACGTTCTGCTCCGAATTGCGAATAATTTCACGTCTTGGATCAATTTCACTGAAGGCGAGCTGGATTCTATCCGACGTCGCATCGGCAAGGTCGAGGTCACGGTGAAACAAGTAGCAATAAAGACGAACGGTTCTAGCACGAAACTGGACGAGCTTGCTCAACTTTTGGTTGACGTTCAAGATGAAATCAGAGAGCTCAGGGACAACATGACGCTTGTTGAGGCGACGACGCTAGAAGGCATTTTGAATGAGTTGAAAGCTGCACAGAACAGGTCCGAAACGGCTGAGAAGGCCGTTGACGATGCGGAGAAGGGTACGATGGCTGAGGCGGAAAAACAAAAAAATATTGCCAATGATTTGGTCAATAAAACGTTTGACGATCAGCAAGCTGTTAATAACAGACGGCTTTCTGAAGCTGAAATGACGTTGGAGGACTACGATCGAATAGTCCGTGAAGCAGAGCGTGATCTTTGCGGAAAGCCTTTGAGTTCGTCTTCTTGTGATCCTTGCGGTGGAGTGAATTGTGGTTACTGTGGTGGAGGACCCACTTGCTCAGGCGCTGCAAATGCAACCATGCTGGCTCAGCAGCGCGCCGACATGGCAAAAACGTTTGCTAATGAGACGCTTCTTCTATTGTCCCAGATAATGGGCGAGTTGTCTATAGCGTCTGACGATATTAGGAGAGCGGATGAAATTGCTGCTGATGCGCAAAGTCGAGGTGTAAGTTCTCAAAAAGTTGCTAGCGAAATCAGCCAAAATGCCACCAAAGTGCTCAATAAAATGTCAAGTTTTTGGGATAGAGAATCGAAAGTTCTTTCTGACATCAGGCGTGCGATTGGCGACATTTCAGGTTTGGAACACGTGAGCCGAGAAGAATTCCAGAATGTGATTACCAAGATCAACGCAACCATTCAACTCATCAAAATGAACATAGCGAATCTCGAAACTTGGACGGAAGAATTGGAAAACATCAGTCGCGCTCGAAGTCGAGCCGAAGAAGCGAAGTAAGATAACGGATATATTGCGCACTTAGTTGTATATCACACTTTTTATAGTCGAAACGCTGAGGAGCTCTTGGCAAAAGCCAAAGAAGTGGAAGCTCAACTGGCTACAGCCAAAGGCCATCAGAACACCTCATCAACTTTCCTTAAACGCGCTGAAGCGATAAAGACGAGAGCCGACGGTGAAATAGCCAGCGCTGAAGCCAACTTGGTCGCACTCAACGCCGCAATGCAAAAGGCATGGACCGACGCAAACACCACCGAGAATGAAATAGCAGCGGCCACTGCTCAGGCGGACGCGAACGAGCAGAATCTGGCCTCGGCGGAGAAAGAGGCTTCGAGTGCCAGGCAGCAAATAAGAGCCACCTCTGAGGTAAGAAAATGACGAATCTCTGTTAAATCAGTCGAGGAAGATGAGTTGGTCTAGGATTTACATGACTTAGAAGATGAACTTGCACGATTTCGTGAGAGCCTCGATCGGGCTATTGAGAACTTGAGAAAGAAATCTGCTGACGCTGCCGAGTTGAAGAAGGATGCCGACGAGACGCTCAAAAGAGTTACTGACAAGGCAAACGAAATAAAAGGTATGTCAGAGTCGCCGTAGAAAAGAACGTTGAGATGTTTATCAACGACGCCTTCTTGCTGCCAGAATTCGAAAAGTCCGTGAAGAAGAACGACGAAGAGATCGAGAAGTTGGAGAGCCAGACGGGAGAGTATGAAAACGAAATCGACGCTCTCTTGGCCGATATTGAACGCAAGGCTCTCTTCCACTCCACGTGTAGCACGTAGGTCTCGTTCAACGACTCAAACGTTGTCTGCTTCTTTTTTTTGGGGGATTTTTGGGTTATAGCTTTTAGTGAATAAATAGGGAGGATAGGAATTGACGTGTGCGAATATTTGCACTTTTTGGATTGGGAGGAGAGGTTGGCACGGGAGGGGGGGAGGGAAGGGAGGGTGATTGTTTGCTAAATACAGCTTACGTCTTTCGTATCCTGTTGTCGATCCGAAGATGAGCTAGAGGAAGAGGAAAAAAATCAGTCAGCCGAGAGTCTCACTTCCATGGCCTACTTTCTTAGCAGTTGCCTGATGACTGTTTCCCGCACTAGGCCCTCCCGAGTTCGAATAATTCGCGATAACGTGGCCGTCATTTCCACGTGTTCAACGTCGGCATCGATTGCTCCGTGTGCCATTGGGACGCACTGCTCCGTTGTCTCGCGAACGGAGCCCGTCGATGGAATCAAGTCTTCGCTTTCCGTCTGCGTTGCCACGGAATGAGTAATTGCTTTGCAGCACTGGATTTCGGCATCCTTGAACTGCAACCGCGAAAAAGCCCGTTCACATTATACCCTCCGTTTAACATGCGCCTCGAACCTTTTGCGTCACGTCTTCCGTTGAAATGCTTCTGAGCGGTGCAGACACGTCGACTGAACCGGCTTCTTGCGAGACGATGGACGCACTGGATCGACTACTATGAAGCTTACCAGACACTGACTCTAAGTCATCCTCAGACAAGGGAGACTCATCATCCTTATTTTCTTCGTCGTCTTTGTCGCCACAATGGCTGAGATTCATCACCTAGAACGACATGGCTCGTAAGGGAGACATCTTAAAGAGGTTGGCTCTACTTCCTCCAGAGCTTCCTCGGCTAATTCAAACGCTTTCTTGTTTCTCAGCATCTCGTTTCCATTTACGAAGTTTCTCCAACTCCAATCGTTACTTGCCGGACGCCGCTGAGAATTTTCGCCGTCTCTTTGGGGCCCGTTCATCTTCTGAAGCATCTTCTCGAAGGCAGAAAGTGGCTTGGCTGAAGTCAATTGATTTTCACTGGGAGTGTGACGGCTAAGCCGGCAATCATCATCCTCATCATCATTGCCAGAACGAATTAGAGGAGACTCTGTCTCATTGGCAAGCAGCTCGTCCTGATCAGGAACAACACTGCTGTCCATGCAGGCCAAACATTAGCTAAGAAATGTAGAACATAACAGCAGGACTCACCGCGTCTCGTGGCCTAGAGACTTGACATTAGTGCGAAATCTAGACTTGAAACCGAGCGGCGGAGGTGGAGGAACAAACTGCAGTGAGAAAAAAAAAACCGTACGCAATCTCGTGCCTAAGGTGCCGGCCGGCTTACGTTCGGTTTTCTACCGAACAGGTTATCAACAAACGGCGTCATTTTTTCATCGTCCGTATCGGCATAAAGTGGACCAGGACGAGACCGACGATCCTGAATCGCGACGTGTAGAGAGGGAGCTCTTTATCAGTATCTATACCTGGCGCATCTGCCTTGGGAGCGGCTCTTCGACGCTCGTCGAACTGAATTCCCCCGAGTTTCGAACGAATCGCGTCGCATTCGGATTGAAATGACGCGGCGTTGCGACGACGGACGACGCCGTCGCCGCCGCCGCCGCTTCGTCGAGCTCGAGGCGAGACGGAACGCGAATCGAATCGGGAGAGACGTTGGGAAGAAATTCGAGATGTCGCGTCGAAGGTTCGGGCGGCTTTTTCGGTCTTCGTTTCGGGGGGAGAAAGGAGTGGTCGCGACCGCTTAGATCGACTCGATTGGGCTGTCGAACGGGGTTTTCTCTCATCGGCGGCTCGGCAGCCGTCGTTTCGTTGATTGCTTGGAGGATGAGAAGGTCTTGGCAGATTGGCCGCTTTTCGGCCTTTTTTCCGGGCGAATAAGGCTGTCGAAAGGCGTCGCGTCTCTTCGATTGACGTCGCATTTCGAAGAAGTCCTCGAAAAGAGAAACGAATGGAGCTTTACGGAAGAAAGTCCGAGTCCGTGTTTTCTACTCGCTGTTGCTTCTTGTCTTTCGTTCGAATGCGGTTTCTGTGAGAGCCATTGTCGACTATGAGCGTTGCGGATTCTCTTGTACAAACCTTGCGCCTCCCACCCAGTTCATGGCGGCGTTGAAGCGCTTTTCGTTCGTGCCACGCGGTCGCTAACACGCCCGGATATCTACCGATAAACACTCACTCTCTTGATTAGATCCTCGTGCTACTAAATCTAAATGTAGCTAGTAATGTAGCTAGACGTCTGGGTCGGAGTCATGACCTTGCTCTTCAATATCAGATTCCTACAAACGCATTCATAAAATAGGAACTCGCTTATGCTATTAGACCTTTTCCGCAACATCTTCGTTGTCGTCGTCACCATATGACTCGCCGTCGTCATTAGCAACCTGATCTTGTTCCGTCTGTCCAGACAGAGCCATTGACATAGACATTCGCACTGATGCTTGAGACAGGACTTCGTCTCCCTAGAGAAACGAGATTGGTGCCGTCGCTACGAACGCAATCACCGGGCTCAACTTTTAAATCTCGGTTTTTTAGATTTCCTATCCAAAACGCATCCTGGCAATTGTGTATGGCAAGCAAAGCCTAAAGATTTTGAAACACAAAAATTTAGAGGTTACCTAGGCACTTTTCACGAGTTCACCTTGACTCTATAAACAAAGGCCTCGAGGCTCCTCTTCAGCATAGGAACGTAGTTCACTATTGTAATGCTTCGCGACATTTTGGAATGACTGCAGAAGTGTTGAAGCGACCGGGTGCTTTGTTGCAGACTCCTCAGCAAAACATGAATCTCGTCCTGGACGACAGCGTCTCGGAAATTCACAACAGTACACTACTTATTTAATTAGAAGTACCTTATCAGTTCTAAATAGAGACTCCACTATTGGCATAGCATGACGGAGAAAATTGTCGACAAACATTCTTCCGAATTTGAGGGCAGAAACCAATATCGGTCTTGAATCGAAGGTCTAAATTAGAAATTTGCTACCTATCAGACTTTATACTGCATCTGACCTTTACTAGTTGAATGAGAAGTTGGAAGGCACGCACAATAGGACCTAATGCTGTGAGCCTCTCTCGTTTCACCTTAGCGTATTGAATTCGTCAATCATTGCATGGTAAGCACTTTTCTCTTCTTACGTCTGACGAGGAAGTTTGTTTCACTGATGCAACGGTGACAACCATTCTTGCTAATTCCTCAAACATCAACCGGTGATAAACAGGAGCCGAAATTCTGCAGGATCGTAAGGCTGTCACGGTTCGAGAAAGAACACAGTATGTATACTGTACCTTCTTAGTGTGGGGTACAACTTTGATGATAGAGCCCCTTCTTCCACCAATTCGCCAAAGGCATCCTTCGCAATTGTTTCAATCAATTCGACGGAATTTTCGGCAAAATGCAAATGACATCTACAAAAACGACAGTGTAGACGCGTTACAAGATCAGCGAGATCTTTACCCACCTCACAAGCGGCTGAATCATCTCGTTTATTTTATTCGACTTGTCGTTTTCCAGCTCGGTCCACCGCTGCTTCAAAAACGTTCCAGATAGCACGCCTGACACACGTTCAGCTGTTTATCAATAATTGTTTATCGCCTCGTCTGCTTACTTATGACAGGCTCTAGAGAGGGAATTTGACTCTGTTCCACAACAGATTCGATTAAAACTGTGAGAGAAACAGCGACAGATAGCTTGGGAACGCATTGACTAAAAGTTTCCAAATATTGGCAAACAGAACTAAAGAAGAAACGAAATTAATTAAGGAAGCCTTGCTGCAGATTTATGCAGAAACCCTGTCAGCTCCTGAACAGACAAACTCCTGAGATCACCGTCTTTAGTCTTTGTCAAAGCAGCTAAAGCCTGCTTGAATAAGTCGCGCCACGACTTGGAACCAAATCCAGGCCTCGAGAAAAGAGAATAAAACGCGAAGCTTCCTTATGAGAATGCACGAAATTACCACGCGAAAAGAACGCCCAAAATGTCGAATAGAAGTTGAAAGCACGAACTCGTGAGTGCATACTGGTCATCTTTGCACGCGACGTCCACTATTCCGTCGTTCTCCTCCATCAAGGTCTAGAAAACAAGTCGGCGAAATCGGGGAAAAGTTTTTTACACACGTCAAAAAACGCCTTCATCTTTTCAGCGTGGAAACAAAAAGCTGGGAGAATTTCGACCATTAAAGCGGTCACTTCTTTTGGCTCCAACATAGACAAACGGGAAAAGCCGACACCGGAGTCTTTCTTAATCTACGCGACAAACGAGATGAGATCTCAGATGGGCTACTACTGCAATTTTAAAGCCTTACGAAAACGATCATTGCCTTACTTTGCTAGGGAAAGATCTTCCAGCGCTTCGTCCCAGTTTGTAGACGAGTTTCTGATAGAGATCGATGAGAATGAAGTGTAATTCAGAAGGTTCCAGATGAATCATCTGAACAGCCTATATATATATGATCTGTTCGTTTGCTGCAGACTTCATTTCGCCCTGATGCATCGTACTTTCGTGTGACTTTCCGAATCCACTATCTTTTTCGTGATGGCATCAAAGAGAAGAATTCGGCAAACGTCGAGATCTAATTCTCTGTGCGAAAGAGCATCCGACTACATATCCACGAGGGATGTTCTGAAAGATTCTCACCTGAAGTAAGGCTTGGGCTTTAGCCGGTGCAGAGGCATCGAGCTCGTTTCTGCAAGGGAGACTTCGTCTGTTGCATCCTAGACTAAAGTGTCGTGCGCGGTCGCTTAAAAGTTTACGTACGTCAAACCTTATCTCCGTCAAGACTGGTGTTCTTCTCTTGATTTTTCTTCTTTCCTTTTCTAGGAAATTATCGATAGTTGCGAAGTCTTGAAACCACTGCTCCCTCACCCTTTGCCTGTTCCGGATTTCTTTGGTTGCACTAAATCACTGTCATCTTGTTCCACGTCGAAATGAGCAGATGGCGGCACAAAGGAGGGCGTTGCTGCCATGCACTTGGCCAGAGCCGCTTCCAATTCGGTAATCGTCTTTAGACGCGCAATGACTTTGCCCTTCATTTCAATTTCGTCTTGCGTACAGAATGCACTAACGACCTAGAGTAGCTCACATGAAGAGGTACGTGTACGATAATAGAAAGTACACTGAGGTACCTCTCTGCACCAATTGATTGCGTAAAGCAAGGAACTGCAAACGATTTCTTTTTGAGCTATGGTCAAGGTGTCGAAAGAACCAAGCACGTCGTCTTTGCACAGAATCATAGGACAACCTGACAAAGACGACTTTCGTATAGATAAGAAAGAACAAATTAGCATTTTACCGAGCAGAGCATCGATGCCATCCAAGGAGCCCTCGTGTTGAAGCTGTTCGCACACTCGCAGCAAACGAAAATGAGGAGCAAGACGAATTATCTTCGCCGCACTCGAACACCTAAGAACTGAGCTAGTGCAACAAAAACGACATTTCTTCGTATAGGTAGCAACTTGTGCTTTTCGTCCAAGAGCAGAGGCACGATCTTAACAGCGACACCTTCGCCTTCCTCGACCGTATCGAGACCGTATGTCCAGTGAAGAGATAAAGAACCGCTGATGCTACAACGTCATTCAGTGTCCTTTGCTATCCTTGCTCCCCTGACTGACCTTGGCGCGGTTTCCCCTTCCGAGTCGTCGGCGACGAAGATGTCCTGAAAGTCGGAGACGACCGTATCGCAAATCCACTCCCGAATTCTCGGATCGAGACCCCGCTGCCGTTGCGTGACCGTCGCTAGTTCGTCGTAGAACAAGGCAGCGACTTCGGGACAGCTAGCACTGCACTTTCTCACCAATTCCAACAGATGGGTAACCTGGACGTATGAGAGTCCCTCCAACGCTTTCGATTCACACGACCATATCGTCTAACCTGCTGAGCTGCGTCGGGGTCTCCTCCGTCTGTCGTAGTTTGAGACTGAGTCAGAACGAAACGTCTGCAATTTTTTCTGCGAAGAAAAAGGCTGCCGTTATAGTAAATCTTGTCCTATTAATAGTCTGACTGTTTATTGGCCAGGCTTCGAACAGCTGCAATTGCCCCAATAACCCCTATCCTCTTGAATCTGTAGTTGCGCGTTTTTTTTCCCCTATATATAAGGACACTCCGACTTTCTTCTTACTTTGCGTTGTTACTGGAGAGCTGCTTTCTCACAAATATGTGAACGTCATCCTACAGAAGGTAAAGTCTTCGATCTTCTGCGCGCGTGCTCAGTTTTTCTCGCCTGAATAGCACCGACATTGTCTGAATTTTCAAAAGCCAAAGCGCTCAAAACAGTAAACAATTTTCGAATCTGCGACAACGTCAAACCGTGAATGTAATCGAGAATGCTCTATATATAAAGAGCAACAAGATTAATAATAAACATCTCTCTTGACGTAATCTCCTTGCCTTTATAAAGACGGCATAGGGAAGCATGGATTGAACATCAAGACTGCCCAGAACGTCGAGCGCGCCGTCAATACTAGAGGGAAGCCCACTCCCAATATGAACGACTAACGAACCCACGATCTCCTATACGAAGACGCTATCGAAGCGTGAGGGAGAAGAGAGGGAATCATTGCCTGTCTGCCGTAGGAATCGAACGCGGTGAACGCGTTCGAATAAAGCGCTCGTCCAAACGACGACACGACGTTATCGGGAGAGCGGAGAAGAATGTCGGAAAGGGAAAGAATCGATGGAAGATACTCCTTTAGTATCTGAAAACAAAAACTCTTTAATTTTTGGAAAACGAAATCTCGTTTTTTTTTCTCATGTACGTGAGAATGGCTGACGAAAGTTTGCGACAAGAGCTCGTCGGTGAACAGACCCGATTTGATTTTACTTCGAAACAGCGTCTCGAGAGGCTTTCGACGTTTCGCGACGGAGAGCAATATGAAGAAGACGAAAATGTCGACAACCTGGAAAAAAAAAGACGAACCACAAAAAATCGAATCAAAGAAAAACCAAGACTCGTCTCCCCGACTTTGTGATCGTCAGACGTCGTCACATTTTCAATAGCCTGAAAAAAACAATATAAACATTAAAAATAGTCGAAATTGAAATTTACTTTTTGCCAAGCGTCGGCGACTGGTTTCTGAAAGCGAATTCCGGCTCGAAGTGTTTCGACGATCTGCAATTCGTGTGACAGCTTCTGGCTCGCGTTTCTCTCGCCGCTGCAACGGTAGAAGATTAAAAAGAAACGATTCAAATTTCTATTGAGTTAATTAATTAATTAACCTAGGATTTCTTTGTTGAGACGCAATGCACGTGCTTGGCGTCGACGTGATTGGCGGAAAGAACGTCGATTCGAAATCCAAATTTTCTCGCAATTCAGAAATGATCTAAATCGGTTCGGACTTAGATTTCTCTCTATTTTCGTCTGAATTCTTTTTGACGTCACTTCGACTGCGTCTCCTTGACTGACAGACTGTTGAATGAATCGCACAGCAGCGGGAAGGTCTTCCAATCGAGCCGATCTTAATCGCTTTAGAATGGATAATCGAACCTTGTACAAGAGTCACAAGAAGAATTCTCAAATTTTGAACCCCCCCCCTACTACTGTACCTCTTCAAACAAATCCTGCGAAACGTTGAGATTTGTCATGGCTTCGATAATCGAAGCAGCGAGATCCGCATTCTCAGCAAGCAATTCCCTATGAATCAATAATGAGAAGAGAGAAAAAAGATCCGAATAGCTATCGTCTCACTGAAGTTGACCGACGACTTGAGGGTGCTCGCTGTCAGGCAATACTTCCGGCAAAGCCACAATCAATTCCTTCTGAACGCTCGCCGACAGAACGGGAAGAACTTCGAGCAATTTGTCAGCCAAGTCCTTCAGAGAGTAGACAGTTATATAAGTCCAGGGAGAGGGGAGAGAGAGGAGGGAGGGATCTACTTTGCTTTGAACGACAGTGTCGAGCCACTGCATTTGAGAAATCACGAGTTTGGGAACGTCTAAGCCTCCACTAGCCATAATGATAATCATTATGTGTCATACATATACAATAGCGTACGGGTCGGCGTCAGAATATTCGAGCAGCTTCTCCAGCAAAATCTTCAACATGGAAGGCTACGCAAAGCTCTTAGGAAAAGTCTTATATTGCAACTGTCGTTCTTGCCTGAAGTTCGTCGACTCCTAAGAGTATTCGTACTAGACTGTCTTGCGTGCCAATTCTTGCACTAAGGAATAAAACGCTTTTCAAAAGAATTTCTGTTTCAATTGCAATCCGATTTCTTACTGCACGTTATTTTCTTGTGGAACGGCTGTTGGAAGAAGACAATTTTGAAAACTGAAGCAAATAGTCAGACCTTTATAAAATTTATTATCGAGGTAAGACGCACTTTGCTTGATCTTCGAAATGCTTTTCGACACATCTTTCAAATTCATTGACAACCTTGGAAAGACGATAGCATTAATTAATAAATTACGTAAAGAAGGAATTTTTTGCTGACTAAATTCTAAGTTTCACCTGAGGATAGTCGCGATGACGCTGAAGAGCCGAGCCAAGTTGTTTTCGAAACAGGGCCTGATCGATGACTAAAAAAAGAAGATCGTGTCTGGTGATGAATTCCTTGCGGGGAACCTAATTCGTTGCGTCGCTGCGGAGAAGTCGAGACCCGAAAGGACGATTCGGCCAGTAGCTGAGTAAACAGCGATGTCTCGCCTGCCGGCGGTGGCGCCTTCGCTCGCTTCGATGCTGTACACGGGTTGGTCAGGTTTTCTTCGTGGCGCCACACCTTCGATCGCACCTGATGCTCGTCCAGACGAATGCTGTCGCTTGGATAACGGCATCGAAAGCAGTTTGAAGAGTAGTTTGAGCTCGTTCTCGTCAGCTGGAACAAATAGTGGAAAGAAGCGCGTTCTACAAGTAGAGACTCAGGTCCCGTATTCATAAATACATTTACGTTTCTTCAACAAACACAAAACAAAGTTGCAAACGCGCGAAAGTCTCTCTTGCAGCAAGACGCACTTTAAAGATTCGCGTTAGATATGAACTGCGTGAAGACAGCCGGCTTTACTGAGAAACTCCTTGCAGCCGGATCCTCTCCGGATCGCATTGGATGTGTAGAATCGCAAATATCTAATAATAATATAGCCTCGAAGTCGAAACTGCATGAAATTCCATCATTCCTCCCGAAAGACTACGGCCTCTATGAGGCCCCGGTACGACGCGGTTGGGGGGACGGTGTGGGAGAGCCGTTCTCGATCCAGGCCGTACCGGTCGTGATTGGGCCTATGAAGCAAGGTCTCGCTTCCAACATTTTTGGGCCACAAACTGCGTTCGAACCTCCACGTGGTGTGGCCTGGGTAACGCCAATACGAACGCGTCACCAAAAGGTACGTACACGGACAGATCGAACAGATTTTATCTTTTCTTTTTTTAGGTGCTCTACATGCAAATCGAGGACATAGGCGCAAGCGAAAAGACGGCTGAAAAGACGGGATTTTATTGTTAGTAATTAGGTAATATATCGATGTATTTTTTTCGTACAATTGTTCCGAGTCGCGTTCACGGTCTTCCCAGCGCGTAATTAGGAGTCCCGTCGGATTTTTGATGTCCTTTTGGCCTTGCCTACGTTTCTATGCCATCGGAAAAGCCACTCAGTTTGAAGGTTTGCAGATAAGAAGATTTTATCACTGCACGCGCAGAACGTCACATGACTGTGTACGAGGCCCCTCGACTCTCAAACGGCTTTTTTGGGAGCGAAATGGACAGCTCGTACGTTCGATTATCGCTCTCTTTCGTCAACGTCGCTTTGACGAGGGAGAGACTACGTCAGCGGGACTCTTAAGTGTTGACCTTGGCGCTGGCGAACGCTTGATGCATCCGCTAAATGCATAGAGGAAGTTACTCATTCATAAATACATTCATAGATACAAGACGAAAAGAAAATAGTCTTTATAAACGTACCGCAACACAAAACAGTCCAACGTAGAAAAAGCGCAGCATGTCATCAGGCCAAACGGCGTCCCGCAAATTTAGGTTTACAACCGAGGCCATCATACACACGCGCGCAAACGCATGCAAACCGGCTGTTTCTACGCAGTTCATATCGAATCTGCTACTAAAGTGCGTCTTGCTGCAAGACAGACTTTAGTAGCAAACTAACCTCAGCAACCCTTTGCAGCTGGATCTTCTCCGGATCGCTTTGTGATGTTGAGAAGGGTGAAATTCTAACAAAGCAAACTATAGCCCCCTCCGACGTTGGGATTTTTCCTAAACTGTCTTGCCTCGGCGCAAGTTGGATGAATCCCAATGGCTTCGTCGAAGTGAGCTTTGGTGGCGCCGGCTTTGACGGCCACGCCGAATCCTTGCGTGATTTCACCCGCATTGGGACCCAACACGTGGAAGCCGACCACTCTTTCCTGGAAACAGGCGAAAAAATGATAGATTGAATAGTGCACCCGGTTCCGTTCACCTTGTCTGACAAATCGCATATCAGTTTCATGTAGCAGATGTTTTCCGCTCGTCCTGGGACTGTCCATTCGAGAGGCTGATAATACGTGTGATAAATCTAGCAAACACAGAATCAAATGACCAATCATAGTCTGGACATTATTAATTAATTTACCTCTAGGTTGTCCTCTCCGTATTTGGCTATGGCATCTTCTTCTGAAAGTCCAATGCATCCGTATTCGAGAGGCGTAAAAACGGTCGTTGGAACGTTCACGTAATCACACTAAACGGCAACGAATATAATAAATAAATAAATAAATAAATAAATAAGGCAAAGTGAGTCTGTACCTCTATTGACGATCCTCCAAACAGACGCTTAGCCAAGAGTTTTCCAGCTTGAATGGCAACGGGAGTCAATTGAGGCTTTCCTTGAAGAATGTCTCCAATTCCGTATATATGAGGAACATTTGTCTGTTCGTACGTCGTCAGGAGACGACCCGTTCTAGTGGTAAGCGTTAAAGGAGAAGTCGTAATTTTTCTATACACTACAGCAGACATACTGTGGATTCATTTTCACGCCCACTTTTTCTAGACCTATTCCCTTAGTACACGAATCTCTTCCAATAGCTAAAAGAACCTGAAACAATTTTCCTCAATTAACCAAAACTTTTTCTAGTTTTGCGCGTTTTTCTCTGTACCGTGTTGAATTCGTCCGTTGATATTTCCCCCGTTTTTACGTTTTTGAATTCGACTCTCAATTTCTTAGGCGGTCCCTCCTCAATCAATTCCACTTTCGTTGGAACGGCAGGACGAATGAATTTCACCCCGTGACTTCCCATGTGATCTCCAATTTTTTCAGCCATTCCCTACAAAAGAAAAAACCGATTGTGAGAAAAGTCCTCGCGTACGTGTAAACACAGTTATTAACCTGATCGAATCCTCTGAGGAAAATAGACCGCACCATGCAAGATACGTCAAAGCCAACTCCAGCCAAGAAGCCGGCACACTCCAAAGCAACGTACGACGCTCCCACAACAAGCGTGCGTCCCGGCGGAGTCGTCATAGAAAACAAATCATCACTAACAATAGACACAACTTAGAGGGCTACTAGTAGTATGACTACAAGTGTACCATACCTTGTGATGCAATGCTCTTTTGCTCCAGGAATGTCTGGATAGCGAGGTCGTTCTCCTGTTGCGATCACAATGTTAGCCGCTGTAATTTGAGATTCTTTCTTTCGCTTATTTACAGTCTAATATAAAAAAATCCTGTCATTCTTCTATGTTGTGTGGGGATGTGATCGATTGATTGATTACCTTGATGGTGTGCTCGTCTATTAGTTCCCCGTACGCGTTGAGATACTTTACGTTTTTATCAGACAACGCCGTTCTGTATCCCCAATTCAATGATTTCACGTGATTTTGGACGGCTTCGACCAAGACGGACCAATTGTGAGTCACTCCGTCGCCGCCGACTTGCCAGCCAAACTTCTTAGCATCTCCAATCGCTTCGCCTGCAAAAAAGGAACTCCCGTAAAAACGTCTCTTTTTAATTAATTTGAAATTGTGAACGTTACCTAGCAACGACGCTTGGTGCATCAACTTCTTGGGAATGCATCCGACGTTGACGCACGTTCCGCCCAATCCCCACGACGTTCCAACGGGACTAGGCAAAACGAAATCCAAACAGGCTACCTTTGCTCCCAAAGAAGCGGCTTGCTAAATCAACAATCCCCTCCCCATAAATCAATCAAAAACAGATTAATCTATTTAATTACTTTGGAGCAGGCCATTCCGCCGGATCCGCCTCCTATGACGACGAGATCGTAATCGTAGTGTTTCTTCTCCGCCGTCGTCGACGACGTCACGTTATTGGCCACGCCCAGCAACTTCGCGATTCGACCCGATTTGTGCGACGCTTCGATGTCGGCGACGTGTTCGCCGCCGACGAACAAATAGGGCGGCTTCGATTGCTGCGTGAGAGACGAGAGCGCGTCCGCGTACGCGCGACCGTCATCTGAGAAAGGATATCTCTAAAATGCAGGAGGAAGGAGAGGGCCACGCCCATCGTCCGCCCCTCACCTATTTGATCGAGATCGAACGACTTGAAGTCGACGTTTAGCGAGTCGACGAGTTCTTTCGCCTACGTTTGAGTGGCGTGGGTTAGAAGTGGAAAGGGCAAGGCGCTTATTACGTCGATCGTCGTCGGAGATTGAGACGAGCCGAAAAGAACGACGCGACTCGATTCGATTTGAGCGCGAAGTCGAGATTTTCCTTCCTCCATGCTTTCGGGAGGATTCGCTTGTCTTGATCGCTTCACTTTGATGCCGCTTGAAAAGAACCTGGCAAATGATCGCCCCAACGCTCCAAGGCGCGTGCTCATCCCATCCGGGAAGCGGATGAACCAGCTCGCCTGACGTCACGAGATGGCCACGAAAAGTGCACGTGAATCGACCGAGGAAGGAACCGAGCCGAAGAGAAGGAAAATCGGTGCCGATTCTGTTCAGTCACTTGTCACTGAACAAGAACTTGCAACTGGCAAGTTGTGTCGTATCGTGGTGACGTCAAACTTAGTGAAGTGACGTCATACTTTCTAGTTTCGGGTGGCCACTTGAGAGAAGAAGACGTTGCTATAGTAGAATGGGTAAATAGACAGAGTCGATTTTCTGGAATCATCAAGCAAAGGTTCCTAATTGTATTTGTTGAATTTCCAAATTTTTTATGAGAGTGGATCGAAGATATTCCGATTTTCTGGTCAACGAAATTGCTCCTGATGGAAGGGTCATCCACTTGACGAGTCTGGCAGTACCTGACGAGCCAGAGAGAGAGGAGGCAAAGTCCCTATTAGAAGAAGAATCTTTTCTATCAGAAGAAATTGAACAACAATTAGAAGAAACTTCGAGAGGAGAACGAGAAAGTACCACTATAAAGGTTGACTTTGAAAACACAGGTGCGTTTTAGTGACAGGTGGTTTTCTGCCAGACTTCAAATGACAAATTAAAACGGGGAAGAATCCACGAAGCCATCAAGGCCAAATTTCCGCAATTGGAGAGCAGTACCAAAGATGACGGAGAAGAAAAAGTCATTTACGTTGTCAGGGCAACTAAAAGTACAGCAGCAGTATCATTCAATTGATGCTACTCATTAAAATACATAGGCAACAAAAGCCGACGAAATCCGTGGCCTAAGAGTAGAGGAGGAGATTACTGTCGTTTTGTGCTGTACAAAGAATACAAAGACACTGCTGATGCTATTAGTCTCATGGCAAAATTTATCAAGTTAACGCTTCTAGCTATAGGAAAAAAATTGAACGTTGACGGTTTTCTATCATAGTGCTAAGCCTACTCTTTTTGCCTTTGCTGGCTCCAAAGACAAACGAGCTGTAACGGTACAGGCCGCTTCTGCTTACAGGTCAGCTTTCTATCGTCTTTGTAAATTTTATAAAAGTCTTGGTTTAGAGTGTCAGCTGAAACGCTGGCAAAATTGAATGAAAAGCTGCGAAATATTCGCGTTGGAAATTTTAGGTCTCAAAATTTCATCACGAGCATAGTTTACAAAATTGATAATTTTTGATGTAGCTACAGCAATTCTCCACTTAGACTCGGCGAGTTAGAAGGAAACAGATTCCAGATAATTCTAAGGTGAAGTTCACATCTCAAAACAGAAATTCATATGCAATTAGGTTCATTTAGAAACGTTAAAGAAGACACGTCAGTAGTTGATTCGTGCCTCGCATCTCTGCAAGACAAAGGTTTCATCAACTATTACGGAATGCAGAGATTTGGGACGTCAAGCGTGCCCACGTACGAAGTAGGAAAGTAAGCCATAATAAAAATACATATCCGCATAGGTACTTAGAAAGAAACGTTCTTATGTAGAGCTCTTCTTAGCAGTAGGTGGCAAGACGCCATTGGGCTTATACTAACACCATTAAGAAAAGGTGGTCCCAACAATAAATGATCGAGGTTCTATTGTAGCTTCTAGATGAGCCGGACGTCGCAAAGGTCTGCTCATTGTGGTCTGACACGGGGAACGCGAGCAAATGTTTGAAACAAATGCCAAAACGGTGCACTATCGAAATTCAACTGCTAAAAGGAATACAACGTTTTGGAATGAAGGATGCCTGGAATTGCTTAAATGCCGTGTGACGTCTGATAGCTACGCGTGGAAAATGCTTATCTTTCTCTGTTCTAGATTCCTCGGAGTACACGGCTTATGTACGTACACAGTTATCAGAGTCTAATCTGGAACCGTCTTGTAAGTCGTCGATTGCAACAATTTCAATTCAACGTTCTACCGGGGGACTTGGTTCAACACAAAGGTGGATTATTTCCATGTTCGTCTTCGTAGACTAAGTAAGTACTTCCAGAGAGCTCCTCAGTCAAAGAAATAAGCGAAGAGGAGCTACCTTGCTACACGATTTTTGACGTAGTCGTGCCTCTACCGGGCCATGATGTAAAATTACCTCAAAACCAAAGTTAGTCAAATCAGTTTAGCAATTTTTTGGGCCTGTGCAAGTATTTTAGTGGAAGAATGGTATAATTCTATGCTGAAAGAAGACGGCTTTACTCTTGCTGGTCTGAAGCACAGAGTCAAGTAAATGTACTATTAAAAAAGAGCGTTAGATTCTATGCTTTTGGTAGGGATTACTCGCTGTCTGGTGCGTATAGAAAATTACTAGTAAAGCCAACAGATGTGGACTGGTCTCTCAGCCTAGCCTCACTCTCTATTCTATCTACTTACTCGTATCTCTCGTTTAGGAGCCATCTCACCTACGACGACGTCACCGTTTCTTTAATAGAAACGGATCTGCAAAAGCTCGAAGGGTCATTTGCACATCGACCAAGCGAGGGTCAACTGAAGGCAGTTCGAGTCAACTTTTCTCTTCCGTCGTCGTCCTACGCTACGATGGCATTGCGAGAATTGACAAAAACGGACACGTCGTCCGCGTTTCAGACGACGCTAAATGCCACGGCATAAATAAAAATGAATTCTAAAATGCAAGCTCACGCTAGTTCGTAATATTTGTGCGTGCTCGGATCGTAGTAGCAATTGAGACACGGATCGTAGAGAAGATCGAGTTCCTCCTCCCCGTCGGTCTCGCTTTTCTCGTCGTCCTCATCGATTACACCGCCCCTGCGGCGACGTTCTGCGTTCGGCGTCGCTTCCGTCACCGCCTCTGCTCCCCTTTCCGTCGGTAGAACGAGGGGCGGACTAATGGGTCCTCCCATTGCGCCTCTCGCGTTCAATTCGCCACTTCGACTTGCTGCCATTGAATGAGAAGCGCCGAGTTGCCACTCGACGCTCGCCTACAGTAGAAATTAGAGTATAAAGAGAGATACGGTCGAGGACCCAAGGAGGAATCATTTTTTAAAAAATCATACCGTTCTCATAGTGAGTCCTTCGTCGCTCAGAGAAGAGAGACTGTCTCCTTCGCCGTCATCGTCCACAATGACATCCTCAATGGAATCGTCCATGACAATGTTTCCGGGTAGGCGATCGGTCGAGTTGAGCGGAGAAGTCGGCGATCCGCTACTGCTCTGATAATTCCTCCAATCGTAATCGTCCGACAGACGCATTTCGGGTGGAATGACGTTCAATCGGTCCGAACTTTCCCTAGCTGTTCCTACCCTTTCCACTTCATTCATTCGACTCACGACGTGAGAACTTCGCTTCGTTTCCGCTCTCACCAGTCTTTCCATAATTTCGTCATCGCTCTCTTCCTCCTCCTGTCCGTCGTCATTGAGAAAATCCTCGTCGAGAGTGGCGCCCCTGCAGCTTCCGTGCAGAGAATCGGTTCCTCTCGAACTGTTCAGTTCAAAATCGTCTTCGACGGTAGGAAAAGCGGTCGTTTGATCAGCCGGGAAGACGGGTTCCGTTCCCGCGTCGCCGGGCTGAGAGGTTCCGCCGCCACCGCGATGTTTTGCGCTGTGAGGTGGAGACACGTAACTGTACACAGAACTAAAGAGAAGAAAAATCAGTATCAAAGCTACTGTACATCAGACCCAAACGGGGCTACAGTACAAAAGTCTAGAACGGTACTGGATCTTCTAGCCTCAGCTACGTGACCGGAATGTGGCAAAAACGTGGGTAATGCACGAGGTACAGCTAATATGTAGAAACCTTTCTTTTTCAGAATCTTTGTTCGTTTTCGTCGCCTGCGTAGAAACGGCTTTGCTCTGATTTTTGATAGGTCTTGGTTCAGATGCCACTAGTTCCGGAGGTGGCTTCGTTTTCTCCTTTCCTGCCGATTGAGCCTTCTTCTTTCCCGCAGAAGCGGAAGCAGCAGTAGCAGTAGCAGCAGTCTGGTAGAGAAATAAATAACGCTGCGCTGAGAAGTATTGAAATAGAACCGCACATGTGCCATGCGACGAGAAGAGAGAGAAGAAGCCGAAGAAGGCTTTCCCGATTTAACTCTCGCTGCCCTCGTCTCTTGGCCAGACAGTAAAGAAAGTCGCAAAATCTGAACCAAAAAACATTTAGCAATACGGTAGCTTGAACAAAGTACACAGCACAAAGCACCTGAGTCACAACGCTAATATCCCCGGTAGAAATCTGTAGACTCCTGGGGATTGGCTCGACTATGGCAGTCGAGGAAACTAGAAGACAAAAAAATCAATATTATATAAAAAATAAAAAAAACTGTTCTTTATGCATGCAGCGAGTCTATTTATTAATTAAACTAGAGGGTTTTCCTTAGACTCGTCGAATCTTACGTGCTTCCTGATCCGGATCTGGTGGTTGATGTTTAAGTGTGAATATCTTTCGAATTTTACAAGCGGCACTCAGTGTGATCTGTTCGATGGCATGGAACGTGGCACCGTGGAAAGCGTTTCCCACTAGCGAAACCAAATCCAAACAAAAATTCACCCACTAAGAATAGACAATAGACTAATCACAAAGAAGATTAAAGAATTAGTTTTATTACTTGACCGCGTTTCATTGAAACCAATGGGATGCGAACGTGAAGAGGAGTCGACGTCGCTTCCTTGTGAGACGACGACAAAAAGATGTGACGTCGAACCTGAGATACGTCCGAAACCCTTTTTATTAGAAAGAACCAAGTTAAAAAATTTCGGAGAAATTAGAACTAAATTAATTATTACCCCAAATCGATTGAAAATCCCCGACCCGATTCGGCAAAAATTTGAAATACCAAATACTGTTGAATTAGTCCCACTGATAATGAACAAAGTACGATTTTTTTAGTTAATTAATCCGGGCAAACGATGGGAGGCTCCTCCCTTCCCTACGAGTTTGTTTCTCGTCTTTAGGAAGCGTCATTTTGATAGTCGACGAGTTTCCTTCGAGTACGAACACGTAGCTCTTGACGTCTTTGTCGAATTCCTTGCGAATCGCCGAAGACGGGCCCGTCAACTTCCATTCGGACGACGGATTGCGTCCTTGCGAACTGAATACTTCAAAGAAAGGTCCTCCCTAAAAGAAAGAATCGCAAAGAGATTCAGTTCGGGCTTATTTCGCACCTGGAACTTATTTTTGAACATTTTTTATCTGCAGAGCATGCGTCTTTGCAAATCCGGGGGCTGTAGAGTAGGGTGTGGCTTGAAGAGCGTGACGTACATCATGTGGAGAACGCTACTCTTCGGTGAGAATTTCGCCTCGAAACGCGTCGAAACGAAGTCTCTGTTGTAGTCGCGAGCACAATCGGTGCAGCGGTCAACGCAAATTGTCCTGATTACGTGTTCATTCCGCCGAGCCGATACAACACAGATCCGCCGTCTCTAAACGATCCCTCGTCGAATCCGTACGGCTATTATCAGGCGACAATACCGAGCGTCGAGCGACCGGACCAGCCGAGAGAGTGCGTGACCATCAAAGCGGGCGCTGGCGAATATATGATCGAAATCAAGGCAAATCAATAATTTTAATAGTTTATCGCACCTCGCGGGGTCACGTGCACTGTTTTTAGCTTGAAAGTGTTCAATCGGGAGGGCGTGTCTGGTAATCGTTTTATTAAATTAATCTCTTGTATGTGAGTGGGCGTTTTTAGTGCTGAAGATCCTCAGGGAAAGGAGTACTGTGGGACGGGAACGGCAACGGGATGCTACGTTGTTCCCGTTAATAATCCAACGTACAAGTTTGTATGCGACACGTCTTGCACTTCTGCTGACACTCCCTTGTGGTATCGATTTGTCCTTCAAAACATAACCAGTATATATAACCTTCTGTGATTATTATTGTATATAATTTTTCTCCTTTGATAATTAAGGCTATGCTGGCAGCGATCCTAATGATTGGTGCAATGATAGAAATACGGATGAATTTCCCAGCAATTTGAATCTTATTCCGACGACTTTTGTTCAACCTAACAAGCCCACAAATTCTTTGGGAGGCGGAAGTGCTCCCCTTGTTTTTTCGTTTTTCACTCTGTTTACGTCATTTGCCGTTGCCTTTGGCCTTTTTTAGTGTCTAGTAACGATGTTGGACTCTCTCTTTCATTTGTTAGGACGCCGGTCGTCTGCATGTTTCACTTGTCGCAAAACGTAGTACTGTACACCTGTATATTAGCAATAAAAAGCGTATGTACAAAAAATCACTCATAATGCATGGAATCAAAAAGTAGTGAACCGGAAGCGTTAGTGGTGGACAGCGTGCTACTGTACGAGCCAACGATACCTTCATCTGTGTCCATTACGTTTATGCTCCCTGAGGTTCCATAGCTGGACATGAAGGATCCCTTGCGAGATCTAGATATCGGTTTGGATTCAGTTAGTGGTGTTGTATCCCTTTGGCTTTTGTAGTAGGCCGGTGATGTTGTCTGTATCTGCTTTCTACAATACGGGAAACAGTACTATTGCTGTTGCACTGTCTCGTGCAGTTAGCATGTACCTGAAAAAGGAAAGCAGGAATACCCCGTAAATTGTTGGACTCAGAAAGCAATAGTACAAATAGGAGGCAACGTCCAAGATACTAAAAACAACAAAAAAAACTAGACTTAGACTACTCCTGCACATTTGAACATACCAATAGCCTGAATCGTTGTTAATCATGGTAAGAGCAATACCAATGACTTGACTTATGTGAATCAATTCAACAAAGAGGCAATAAACATAAAAAAGTCTTCGTTCTATGTAATTAAAAAGTAGAAGTAGTCATACGGTTTCAGAACTCGGCTTCACTCTACTCACCTGGAAGCCTCAGACTATGTCTACAGCAGCTGATGGGAAGAAGAAAGGGAATCAAATATGCCTTCAGGTAAAAGAGAAACGACGCCTTAGCCAGTTACCAGTACAATAGTAGAAATAACAGACTTACAACCAACACAATAGCGCTTTCCGTTAGTGCAAATACGTTTCCACCATACAGGTAATAAAGACGAATGACTGCGGATTTTGTTGAGTTGTCACTTTGATTGACACTAATTGGTGTTTGAGACGTCCTTGACAGACGAATTTCAAGACCGGCCTGTGTCGCCTGAAAAATGGCGCTGATGGTGCACGTGATGACGAGAGTCCAAACAATGCTTTGGCGACTATTCAAATGACCTATCCATACAAAAAAAAGAAAATTGATAATTAATGTTGTAATTTTTCTACGTAGGACATTATACCGAAAAATAAGCCGAGAGCAAGAACGGACAAGGACAAAACCGATATGATAAAATGAAGAGGAAACCACAAAAGCTAAAGAAAAAAAAAAGAAAGTGACGGATGACGTTTGACAAACGGAGGGGAAAAAGCGGAAACGATTTACTTTGGGAGCGAGTTCGTCGCTGCTTTCGACGGCCATTGCAACCGCTCCCCGAATCACGCTTAGCCCAGTTGCGAGCCACACCTGAAAGGAGAATGGACGAGGCGTCACTTCGCCTCGACTCTCGCGACGTCACACGATTCGCACCAGAGTGTAGAACGCCTTGAAAATTGGGGACGGACTCGACGAGGCAGAAAATCGTCTTCGAGCGCGCGGCAATGTGAATAAAAGATAGAAAAGAAACAGGGCGGAAGGAACGGTGAGGAGAAATTCCCACAGAGGAATCCTAGACGGTTCTACAGTAGAGAGAAACACAGCATACAATTCGTACCTTGTATTAGACGGCACAAGGCCTATTTTTAAAATGTTGACGCAAAAGGACATCTCACTCTCAGTGGAGCTAACTGTGGAGCTATTATTCGACATCTTGGCTTTCTACGGGAGCTTTCTAGTCCGGGTATTAGTAGGCCTACCGCAACGACGACGACGTAGTGCCCGGTTATTCCTTATTTGTCGACGAAAAAGGCGCCAAGCGAGATGACGGTGAACTACTAGAGAAATCAGACTTCGCGACCCTATCGCGTGCTGTCTCGTAGAGTCCCAGAACGACGAGCAGTCCCGGCCGATTAGATCTGACGAGCAGCCCGGGCGGACGCGATTTGCCGCCGTTCGAAGACGAAACGGACGCGCTTCTCGGAAACGAAGACGACGATGGACGCGCTCGCGACGACGACGAAGTGGAGGACGGCGAAGAATTGTTCGGCGATCAAATGGAACGCGACTATCGACCCATTCCCCAATTGGATACGTACGAAGGCGAAGGACTCGATTCGAGTGCAGCCGATTATGACGTCATCGGCGTCGAGCAGCGATTGGCCGCCGAGGAGGAAATGCGTCGGCGGGATCGGGCCGAGGGGCGGGACGCGGCGGCGGCTGAAGGGAGAATGAGACGCGGGCTTTTATACGGTCCGGGGGTTTCAAGAAAAATCAATATTGATTATGAGGTTCGTTATTGATTTCTAGATGAAAGCGAAGATGAGGAGAGCGAGCAGCCGTTGGCGAGGCGACGACGTCTCATGGGAGATCGGAGTCAAACTCAACGCGATAGCATGGCTGACGATATGGAAGAAGTAATTTTTCATATACATGTATATATAAAAAAATCTCGTATTAATTATTATAGCTTCCGGAAGCGATTGACAATTTGGAAGACATGAAAGGGCACACGGTGAAGGAGTGGGTGTCGCTCGCCGGACCGAGACTCGAAATCAAATTGAGATTCAAAATGTTTTTGAAAACGTATGTCGACACAAACGGACAGAGCGTCTATAGGGAGAAAATCAGACAGATGGTGGAAAGTGAGAAAAGACACGTAATAAATAATCGATTGCTAATGGGGAAGGGTTGGCTAGGCAACAAGCAGAGCTTGATTGTCAATTACAATGTATTGGCATCCAATTGTCAAGTATTGGCGTATTTTCTGCCCGAAGTTCCGGCGGAAATGTTGAAAATATTTGACGAAGTATTTTCTAATTAATTCTATTATTGATTAATTAAAGATACTCTTGCTAAGGCTGCATGGGAAGTTGTATTGGGAATTTATCCGAATTACACGCGGATTCACAATCACGTCTATATCCGAATAGCCGAACTTCCTCTCATGGAAGATCTGAGATCTTTGAGGTGTCACTTATAAGACTACGTAATTGATTCGTTTTTTTTTAAATTCTATTTCAGGCAACTTCATTTAAATCAATTGATTCGCACCTCTGGCGTGATTACCACGACGACAAGCGTTCTTCCCCAATTGAACATGATTAAATTCGATTGTCCCAAATGCGGATTCATTCTCGGACCTTTCTATCAAAACCAAAGTCAGGAAATAAAACCCGGATCTTGTCCGGAATGCCAATCAAATGGACCCTTCGAAATCAACATGGAACAGGTATGAAAATCAATATGTATATATATATGATATAATGTGGCGCGTAGACGTTGTATCAGAATTATCAGCGTGTGACAATACAAGAAAGTCCGGGGAAAGTGGCGGCGGGACGATTGCCTCGTTCCAAGGAAACAATTCTTTTGGCTGATTTGGTCGATTCGTGCAAACCCGGAGACGAAATTGTAAGAAGGAGAATTTCAGTAGTCAAAATATGCCATTCGTTGTTGTTAGGAATTGACGGGAATTTATCGCAATAATTACGACGGCTCGCTCAACATGGCCAACGGATTTCCTGTATTTGCTACGATCATCGAAGCGAATTACGTAACAAAAAGAGACGACAAATTGGCGGTGAGCTCTCTCACGGACGAAGATCAACGACAGATCATGGCATTGGCTAAGGATCAGCGCATTTGCGATAGAGTATTTCGCAGATCACGTGGCAACTTAAAATCTTATTCTATTTTGCATCCAGATAATTGCCAGTATCGCTCCTTCCATATACGGACACGAGAATATCAAGAGAGCCATTGCCTTGGCTCTGTTCAGCGGAGAACCCAAAGATCCAGGTACTCTACTCTCGCACTCATTTTTCTTTCCCAACTATTGATTATTATTTCTAGGTGGTAAGCATCAGGTTCGCGGCGACATCAACGTGCTGATTTGCGGCGATCCGGGAACGGCCAAATCGCAATTTCTGAAGTACATCGAAAAGACGGCACCTCGAGTCGTTTTCACGACGGGACAGGGAGCGTCGGCTGTGGGTCTCACCGCCTTTGTGCAAAGGAGCCCCGTTACGAAGGAATGGACTCTCGAAGCGGGCGCTCTTGTTCTCGCCGATAAAGGAGTGTGTCTTATTGATGAATTCGATAAGGTAGGCTCACTTGAGAAGGGCTGCTTTTGGCTCAGTGGAATGCTCTTATTTATTAGATGAATGATCAAGATCGGACGAGTATTCATGAGGCAATGGAACAGCAGAGTATTTCTATATCTAAGGCAGGAATTGTAACGTCATTGCAGGTGCCAACAATAAAAAATGATCAGAGTAGAGTAGTGACTGCAGATTTTGTACGTATAGGCTCGATGTAGTATTATTTCAGCCGCGAATCCAATTGGAGGACGATATGATCCAACTATGACGTTTTCTGACAACGTTAGTAAATGAGAAAATTTTGACGTCAACGTCAATATTTCGATCATCGTAGGTAAATCTGACTGAGCCGATTCTCTCCCGATTTGACGTTCTGTGCGTCGTAAGAGACACAGTTGATGCCATAGAGGAAAGATTCATAACCCATTTATTACGCAATTAAATATTATTGTTAATTAAGCAGGACGAGCGCTTGGCTAGGTTTGTGGTGAACAGCCACGTGCGTCATCACCCAAAAAAGGGCGACGAAACAGAAGCACAACAAATGGTACGCGAATAGAGTCCGTCCTTGATCTCTTCCCTTTTCTGTGGGGTGGCTTTTATTTTGCTGGACAGTGTACTGTGTTTCACCCTTCATTCACTAATTGTCATTTTTAAAGGAGGAAGAGGAGGAGGAGGAGAGTCGTGCGGGGCCCACCAACTCTAGCGGAGGACCCGAAAAAATTCCTCAGGAATTGCTCAAGAAATACATAATCTACGCAAAGGAGAAAGTGCATCCCAAATTGCATCGAATGGATCAAGACAAAGTGGCGCAATTGTATGCGCAATTGAGACGGGAGTCGATGGCAACGGGAAGCGTTCCAATCACGGTTCGTCACATCGAATCAATCATTCGATTGGCCGAAGCCCAGGCCAAACTGCATCTGCGCGAATACGTCATGGACGAAGACGTCAACATGGCCATACGGGTCACGTTGGAGAGTTTCATCGACGCGCAGAAATATGCCGTCATGAGGAATATGAGAAAGGTGAATGAAAAGATTCTATTGGTTGGTATTTGTTACCGAAGCCTGGGGTTTCTCTTCAATAGGCGTTCTCTCGTTATTTGGCGTATCATCGCGATAACGATGAGCTACTTCTTTTCCTGCTAAAGCAACTAGTTCAAGATCAATTGACCTATCAGAGAAGTCGATTTGGAGGCGAAATGGATATCGTGGAGATTCAAGAGAGCGACTTCGTTGAAAAGGTGACGTAGGGGGGGAGAAAAAAGGAGTCGAATTTTCTTGTCTCACTTTGCGTGCGTAGGCAAAGCAAATGGATATTCACAATGTGGCGACGTTCTATCAGAGCTCGGTTTTCAAAAGACACCGATTCACTCACAACAGAAAGCGTCACGTCATACTTCAGACGTTGTAGCGACTCGATCTATAGAGACATTTAGCTTGAACCGTTCACTGTCGTCTTTTTTTCGTCCCATAACGAATGATCTCGTACTATTGCTATACATATAAATTTCGTTGCTCACCAGCCGTCGTCTTGATCTGCAGTCGTCGCATCGTAGCGACGATCGCGTTGGATTTGCGCAATGCCGTTTCGCGCTTTTTTGCAGTCGCGTCGACATCTGGTTCAAAAAAGGGGGAATCCTCGAAAACGTGCACTTTGCAGAGAGAGGAGAGGTCTCACTTGAGTGCGAATTCGTAGCTGGTTAGGGCCTCTTGTAATTGCCTCGTCTTGCGATAGAGATCGCCAAGAGCGACGTGCAGCGGCGTCAAATTAGCATTCTCCGACTGTTCAATAGACGTTTTTAATCTGAAAGAGACGACAGCGGTCATCAGACATAGAGAGATGATATAGGCGCGTGTTTCTCGTCTGACAATGCAATCGCTTTCTGGTGGTCATCTTCTTCGCTGTAGAGACGCGAGAGAAGTAGAGATGCGGGTGCCATGCCCGGCTGAAGACGCAACGCCTCCTTGAGCGTCTGCTTCATCTTCTCTCTCCTCGAAGCATCTCTATTATAAACTAAAGCGAGAAGCTGAAACAAACAGATAAGCACATGGTCGATAATCAATGAATCGATCATTACAACTAAGTGTCTGGCAGACTGAGGTAGAACTCTGACGGCCGTTTGCGCCGTCGCTTCGGCAAGACGAGTCATTTGATTATCAAGAAGACACATCACGAGACCTGCAACAGAAATTGACGCTAGTATAAAGAGTGTCCCTTTCTTACCTTTCATTGCCTCAAAGTATCCCGAGCTAAGACGAAGTGCCTCTTTGTAATGCTTAATCGCATCGTGGTACTTCTTGAAGGAATGAAGAGCGCGGCCTAGAGTAGATGAGGAGGATATAAAGTGAAAACGCGCTCTCCCCTCGCAGAAACGATAGTACGACACCTTTTAGTATCATGCCTTCCACGTTTCTCTCGTCGAGAGACAAGGCCTGAATAAAAGGAAATGAGCCAACAACGCTAAGACTCTCGTTTATTAGGAGAAAAACCTTTTGAGCAAAGTAGAGCGCTTTCGTGTATCTCGCATTAAGACAATTCAAATAGCCGAGAGCAATCCAAGGCTGGGGATAGAGTTGACTAGTGGAAAGCAGTCGAGCTGCGAGGCTAAAGAGAGGGAGAAAGAGAAAATATTGACTTTAAGGTTCATGTGGGGGCATGTGAATTGCACTTTTCAAGTTCCACTCTATCCTCTTTCACAAACAGCAAATGAGCATAGGAATCCATGTACTTCAATAGATGGGGATCGCGAGAGCAGGCCTTGATGAGGTGGGGACAGTAAGCTAAATATAGCAATCACTGCATAACGTTACTCTTTGAAATGCGACTTTCGCTTTTTGCTGTTGATCAGCCTGCCACAAAACGTAGCCATGCACAGCCAAAAGATCAGAGCAATCCGGAATCTAAAAGTAAGAGAACACAGAAACGAAGAGAATGCACAGAGAACGCAGTACCAAGTCACCGGTGATCTGGAAAAGATCGGCAGCAGCTACAGAAAGAGAAAAATGAATTATTAATTAATTAATTATTGAATGGTGCATACATACCAAGAAATCTGTTCATGTACATTTGCTCGTGAGCACGGATCCACGGTGTCAGCCTAAATCAGAGCACTGATTTAGCGTCCATTTTTAGAGCTCCCATCTCACCAGGGATATTTCCTAAGAACTGGAGCTGGAATGCGTCCGCCAACACTGCCAATAAGTTCGCTCGATTGCACTCCAAGAGAGAGGACTCCCTCTATTGCTTCCAGGGCGAGAGGAGTCTGTTTTATTATTGCTCTGTAATGAGTCAGAGCGTTTCTAAAAAAGGATTTCTTCTTTTATCGTCCAATCGCGGCCAATGCTTCTTTTTGCCTTCGCTGAGAGGTAATTTTGTACAGGTGAGCGGCAAGGGACAACAGTTTCGACGATTGGCATCTTTGCTTGAAACTAATTTCTTCAATCTAAAAAATCTAATTTTGAGAAGGGAAATGCTCTGATCAATTCGCTACAGTACGTAGTACAATTCCAATAGCAGCTTTGACGTCTCTGTTTTTCTCGTGACACGATGCCAATTTCCACACAAGCTCCAAATCGTCCGACTGCACACACCAGAAGAGTAAATCTAGCGCGATTCGCGTGTATTCTTATAGGGACCCCACTTTTTTTTCCCCGCCGCCTCCCGCCGTCAGATGCAACGCTTTCGAATAGTGCGCCGCAGCTCCCGCGTACTCGAGACTTTCGTAGAGAGCGTCTCCTTGACGAATCGACGCGACGATCGTCGCCTCCGTCTTCGACGTCTTTTTCGCCGCCTTTTTCGGCTGTCTGCATTGCTCGATCGAAGACTTGAGGCGAGCAGAGGGAGCAGAGGATCCGGTCAATGCAGAGGAACCTTTTTACGTTCCTGCCTTACTAAAAGACGAATGCTTTCGCTCAAACCCGAACGCCAAACGTCTTCCATTTGCCGGGATATCGCACAAACTGACGGGCATTGTAGTGCTACTGTGTACGTAAAACTTCAGCTACTACCTGACAGACATTTTTAGTTCTTCGAGGCAATTTCTATAAGATCGTCCTTCTTCACGGGTTTCCATTTTTCGAGCCTCGCCAATTTTTTGAGAAGCTTCTTCCAATAGCACAGAATGTCTTCGACTGTCAAATGATTCCACACAAAATCGAAGCCCCTTTAGGGAATGAAATACTAATATTAAAACAATTCGTAGGCGCAGGCAATCGTACAGTACCTCTCAGCAATTTCCTTCGCAACATCGTCATTCTCCTTCACAAACTCTAGCAATTCTCTACAATTCAAAAGAGCGTGTCTTTCTCGCTTTTTTTGATTGCCTCAGACACTCACTCGACTTCATTGAGACTGGTTGAAACGGGAATGTAGTGAACCCAAGGTTTGATAGGCGGATAAAAGAACTCAATCCATTCGTCACCGACGTGAAAGACGAGAGAGTGACATAAAAACAGATGCTTGAATCGGAAGCTTGCTGCAACCCCACGAAAATTAAACAAATATCTATTAAAATAAGCAATATGATTTTAGTGTAGGACAAAAGGAGCAAAAGCCGTGTTACCTGTAATTGCAGTGGTCTTCTAGTTTGATTTCTTTTGCTGGTGGTGCACCGAGAGTGTCCTAAAAAAAGGAGTTTAAGTTAGTTAAGATGGAATAGTCCTATTGCTGCTCACTGCATCTGATTTCCATGCTTGGTTTTTCGTGTAAGAAGCGTTGACCAGTTCGGGATTTTGACGCGATAACAAAATCAAAGGATCCCGTTCAGCACTTGTTCTCGATCCAATAAAAAATCCTCTTGGATCTTTCTTCTCCCATGGCCACTCCTTTGCCTTTCTGCACAAAAAAACAATAGGCAGTCACAATAGAACTAATTATTAAAAATTAGGCTGTCGTGGCTGACCTCGTTATAATCAGTCTTTGATCATCCCATTTTCCTAAACCTGATGGATAAATAGGCCAAACGGCTGGACCTCCTTCCCAGAAAGTCCAAGCTGGATACATGATATCATTTTCTCTTGGAGTCTAAATCACCCATTGGGGTAGAACAATAGAGACGAGAGAGCGAGCGAGCAGACCTTGCTAAAGGACAAAACAGGAAGAGGTTTAGACCAAGTTGGAACCTAAGACAGAAAATACTTTTTTAACCTTCCTTCTTTCCTCTGAACATTTACCTTGGGATAGTCTTGAACGTTGATCACGAGCTCCATGTCAGGCAAATCTTTGACCAGTTGCAATATAAAATATTCGATTCCACTGCATCTGCGTATGTAAGAGAATGCCATCAATCAATATGCACAATATGTACCTACTACCTGAATGCAAACATGCAGTCTTTTTGTCTATAGAGCCTGTGTCGTATGATTTGATAATAAATCCCCTTTGGCTTGGCCTCATTAAAAGTTTCTTCCGATATTCCGTCCTTCCACAATTCCAAATCTTTTTCCAGAACCTCGTTGTAGCAGGAGCACTTCTCCTTAGGACAATCTTTGTGACTTTCCACGGCAGCTTTTATCGATTTGAAATAGCCGTCCCATCGTCCTCAAAAGACTCGCAATGCTTTGAATGAGAACGAATCCTACTTCCTACCTCCGGAACTTTGCTTCTCGTACTTTTTCGCTCCCTCGTCGCTTTCGCTCTGTCCCTCACATCCTTTTTCCGCAGTGCAGTGTTCACTGGCTCTTGCTCTTAGAGCAAGAACAAAGAATATCCACGCTGTAGTCCACATGTTTACTTGTTAGCGTGAGCTAAGGAAGTTCGGGGTGTCAACACGTCACGCGAGAAGCCATGCAGCAGCAAGTTCGAGTAGAAGTCAAATGCAACGAGGGTCGAGATATAATAGACGAGAGTGCTACAGCAAAGAAACTGACGCCAGACGACGCAAAATTGATCTGGTGCGAAGGACCGGCGTACTCACACAGGACGAATAGCCTCTACTTCAGCGACGTTCGAACAAGCACCATGTACGTCTGGATTTGTGAATCAGACAAATGTAAAGTGTTCAGAAAGGTGCGCTTTCGAATTGGGGAGGAGGGCGGGGCGAAGGTGTAGCCTCCTATTTAGCCAAGCCACAATTCGAACGGCAATTGTATTGACAAAGAAGGAAGGCTTATCACATGCGAGCATCGTGCAAGGAGAATCACCAGGACCACTCTGACTTCGGCCGCCAATGTACGTGTAGTCAGAGCACAGAACTTTTTACTATTGATTGCTTTCTTCACCAGACGGAAGAAAGTGTGGCGCAATTTTACGACGGCAAACCGTTCAACTCGCCTAACGACGTTATTGTCAAATCGGACGGCTCGATTTGGTTCACGGATCCTGATTACGGTTGTAGCGTTTCCGAAGGACACAGCTCTCCAGTGCGTCCCCCATTCCCCTACGAAATTAGTACAGTAAAACCTCTATACTGCGGCCATCGTTAGACAAAAGTTGTTACGTGTAGAAGGCCGCTAGCTATCACAGGTTTTAGTGTACAAAACAAAGGAACAAAGGCCATTTACTCATTCATTTATCTAATTGTTTTAGCAACAGCAAGAGGGCTGCTACGTTTACCGTCTGTCTCCTGATGGGACAGAAATTAGCGTCGTTTCCAAAGACGTAATGAGACCAAATGGATTGTGTTTCTCGCCTGACGAATCCAAACTCTACGTCGTCGATACGGGAGCCGTCGCCTATCCAAAGTGCGACGAAGTTTGCGATCCCGTCGTGGACTGGAACAATCCACACAACATCCAAATGTACGACGTCAAAAACGAAAAAGAATTAGAAAACGGCAAAGTCCTGATCGACAGCTTTGACAAAAGCAAGCACTCACGCAGTCTTAAAACATCTAATTCAATACGAAAGAAATTGCTTTAGGCGTGCCAGACGGTATTAGGTGCGACGTTAAAGGCAATTTGTACGCGGGAACTTGGGAGGGAGTACAGGTACTATAAATTAGCTTCATCAACTACATTGCTCTACTACTAGTAGTTAATGATGCAGGTTTTCAGCCCTGACGGTCGCCAGTTGTGCGTCATTCGTACTCCAAAAACAGCGGCCAACTGTTGCTTCGGAGGAATGGAGAATAAAACATTGTTCATCACGGCAACCGATACCGTGTGGGCAATCCAATGCAAACTAGCCGGAGCAGTTTGATGATGCAGGGAGGGAGAGCCGGAAGGAGAATGACACTCTTCTTAACATTCTTACTAACGTTTAACCCTGACGTGTATCAACAAGATTAGTTGGCCGAAAGTGCAATACAAATCCCCCGCATTCAGCTTTGACTTTACCTTTACGGCGGCTCCTTTGTGTCCACTTTGACTTGGCAATTGCCTTTGTTCTCTGGGTTGTTCTCATGGAAACGAGCACGCGTTTGGCGAAGCAATTTCACACGAAGATCTGCGGCGGCCTTCTGGATTAAATAATTTATAGTAGGTAAAGGAGAGCAATGAATGGGGAAATTCAAAACGCTTACTGTGAGAATTCATTCGAAAGCTTTATTTCCATCCAGATACAGATTGACCTTCAAGAGAAAAGGAGAGAGAAAGTCTACTGGTTCATGAAAAAGAGACTCTATACTAGGATTTCTTACTTGTTAATTAATTAATTAATTAATTAAAAATTCCTTTGTTGATTCCTTTAGGCTGAAAATTTCCAAGTTTTACTTCGGACTGAAATCGAATCGTCTAAAATGCAAAAGTGACCCCCTTTCGTAATATTCTAACACGTTTCATACGAATTTCGCTCTTTTCGAAACGACTGCCTTTTCCGCTGAACCGAGACGTTCGAACGCGTCTAGACTTCGAAACTGCATTCGCCTTACAGAAAAAAGAGCGTTTTAGGTCTTACTTAGCTCGGAAAGTTCGCTCGAGGCGCTAGGAAAGCAATTCGACGTTCTCCTTCGATTTTCCAAGCGAACGACGAGTTGCGCTCCTACTTCTCTGCAGATTAATCGTAGTAGACGCCGCGTTTCGCTCGAATTCGGTCGAGAATGGCCTCGAAACGAACTTCTTCCCCATCGATCACTCCATATCACGTGAATCGGACGCCCGTATCTTCGTGCGACGAAATGAGCGGCGAAAAACAACGAAAAGACGTACCTAACAGCGATTTCGTTTCGTCGTGGCCACGTTTTCTTCGCCATCTTGTTCGATGTAGGTGCGATATCTGTCGCCTCTAACCGAAATCGTTATGCAATATTTCGTCAAACCGGAATCGAAACCGGTTTGCCTTTTGACACCTTCTTTCCAAAGAGCCAATGAGCACGAAGAGCGGAAACCAGCAAGCCAATCAGAGCGATGGGCGGGGCCACAGTATAAAAGCAGAGCGCGCCCCAATTTCCTTCAGTTGCGGCTGAGGGTGGATGGGTCGCGGAGCAATCTGCGTCTCGTCCTTGACGGATCGACCCGGGAGATTTGGCAAAAGGCAAGTCTGGATAGTTGACTCAGCGTGGCCCACGGTATAATGCCGTGCCGGAGCCTGTAGGCAGGGCAATGGGGGGCTTCGGCCTCGGTCTACGCACTGGGATTCGCGATTACTGCGGTCTTATTGTCGCTAATGGGCACGACTCACGTTAGGCTCGAGTGAGAAACGGCTCAGAGGGGGTGTTCAACCATGGCCTGGTTGCCGGCACTTTTCTCACCCGACAGTGCGATTAGACCAAAGATAATCCGACCCAGGAGACTTCGATTCCGGCATGCACTGTCTTTACTGTCGACTCCTACAAACGGTGGTCGGCCGCTCTCCACTTCCAGTAGCCCCGGTTCTTCTCAGGAACACATACCGAAGGGTTTTGGTACCACCGCGCCGGGGGACTACGGTATTAGGGGCCGTCTCTCATCCAGGCGGGTACCGGTGGGGTGGCTGATGACGTCGTGGCTCGCCCGACACTTTTTGGAACGGGTGGCCATTGCTTTTGCGGTGGCTGCCTTGGGCTACGAAGCGTCCGAACCTCCGCGCGGTGTAGCCTGGATAGCGCGAATACGGACGCAGCAAAAAGGTACGTACAACGATTTTTTGACAGATACTAATTTTTTTCTTTTTTTCTAGGTGGAAGCGTGAAGGAGAGAGCTCGAGAAATCGAATACGGAACGACAGAGACAAATCTTCTTCTTTTTTCGGCGGAAACGTGACGAAAGAGCTCAAGAAATCGACGACGGAACGACGGGATGTTTTCTAGGTGGAAATATGGACGAGAAAGCTGAAGAAAACGAAGACGAAACGATCAAATCGAAGAAGGAACGATTGGAAGGAGTTTGCGAGCGATCGAGCGCATGCAACGTTTTTTCTTTTTGTATGAAATAAAACTGTTGTAAGACTCTATGGTAATGGCTCGTCAGCGCTGTTTCTCGAAGCAAACGCGATGGCAGTTCGATTTTATCGCTCCGCGTCGGTGTCTCCAAACCCGGATTAACAGCGACGAAGTGCCTCTTGTCTCAAAAGAAAGGCGGAAGAGAGTGAAAGACTTTAACGCGAGGAATGCTTCTTATTATTTATTCATCCACTATTTATTTGTCCAAACAAGGCCCGTCCATGCAGCCCAAACAGATCGCTCTCAAGTCTACGTACAGTACGTCACATGTAGGAAGAAAGAGAAGACAAAGTCATTTCAAGGTGGACGATTTCCTGGCCCCATGGTGCAGTGGCAGCTCGACGACTAAGCTGCAGCTGGAGAAACGAACTCGAATAAGGAGAGAGAGAGAGAGAGCCAAGAGCATTTCCTACGAATCCCTGGGGCCGAACTATTATTAGAAGTCGTGGGTATTGCCGATTATTTAAATGTACTCGATGAGTTGCCGAAAGTGCAAGACGCCTCCTTGGCTCAAATCCCCCGCACCCATGCCACCTTGAGCACAGCTTTCACTTTACCCTTATGGCTCCTTCGCCGAGGTCTCTCTGCGTCGCCGTCCTCGCCTTTCTCACAGTCCACCGGCATCGTCGAATGGCTCATCTCCACGAGACAGAAAAAGAACGAGGAAGTGGCTCTAAGTTCAACGGCCTCTTTCGTCGGAGCGTGCTTTCACTTTAGCTTGGCAATCGCCTTCGTTCTCTGGGTTATTCTCATGGAAACGAGCGCGCGTTTAGCAAAGCAATTTCAAAAGAACCACTGCTTAATCCTCGCTATTTCGTTTCTAACGATTCCAATCAACGTCATGGTAACAATGACAACGAATATCATAAGTTTCTACCGCGGCGACGAGAACGCCTTAGCAATCATAGCCCTATTACTGGGAATCCTAGCAAGCGTCGGGGAAATCTCATACAAGGTGAAAAAGAAAGAGGGAGACACGTGGAATCGCGTCGTACAAGTCAGCCCTGTACAGGACTAAGTATCTAGCGTGAGACCCATCATGTATCGGTTTTGTAGACGTAGTCGCATGCAGTTTTTATCCGCTTGAGGTTCAGTTAGTCAGCTCTGTGCTAGTGTAACGTCATTGTGCAAATATATAGGGAAACCCTAATACTAAACCTATGTTGATGTGATGCGAAGAGTCTATAGAAAGGAGCAGCTCTACGCGTAACTCTTGGTGCCACAATAAACCAAAAAACAAGACAACGAAAAATAAGGAACTCGTGGCGAGCCTCCAAAACAATGTTGCAGCTTCAAAAAGCGAAGTGCATTTGGGGAGCGAAGGCCGTGTTTCTCCAAATTGGGAAGACACGCGTATTTGATCATGGGCGGCGGACCGCACATAAATCTGCGTGGACGCGTCGGCGGGGGGCAGGTGCTCGCGAATCATTTCCTCACTCACGAAACCCGAACTGTATTTCCAATCTGGGGGCGTGATTGCGTCACAAGGACTGGGATCCCCAGGGGATATATCATTAACATTACGGCAAGCAGTGTACGTATCCGCCGGCAGGAGGTGTATATATTCCGGCAAGCGGTGTATATATTCCGGCAAGCGGTGTACGTACTCCCGGTGTATATATTCCGGCAGACGGTGTATATATTCCGGAAAGCGGTGTATATATACCGGCAGGCGTGTACGTACTCCGCCGACAAGCGGTGTATATATTCCGGCAGGCGGTGTATATATTCCGGCAGGCGTGTACGTACTCCGCCGGCAAGCGGTGTATATATTCCGGCAGGCGTGTACGTACTCCGCCGGCAAGCGGTGTATATATTCCGGCAAGCGTTGTATATATTCCGTCAAGCGGTGTATATATTTCGGCAAGCGGTGTACGTACTCCGCCGGCAGGCGGTGTATATATTCCGGAAAGCGGTGTATATATTCCGGAAGGCAGTGTACGTACTCCGCCGGAAGGCGGTGTATATATTCCTGCAAGAAACTACAACGGCTACAACTACAACAACTACCACAACGGCTACAAAGGCTACAAAGGCTACAACCACTACAACGGCTACAACGACTACAATGACTACAACGGCTACAACGACTACAACGGCTACAATGAGTACAATGACTACAAGGACTGCAACGGCTACAATGACTACAACGACTACAACGACTACAACGACTACAACGGCAAGCGGTGTATATATTCCGGCAAGCGGTGTACGTACTCCGCCGGCAGGCGGTGTATATATTCCGGCAGGCGGTGTATATATTCCGGCAAAGCGGTGTACGTACTCCGACGGCAAGCGGTGTATATATTCCGGCAAGCGGTGTATATATTCCGGCAAGCGGTGTATATATTCCGGCAAGCGGTGTATATATTCCGGCAGGTGTGTACGTACTCCGCCGGCAGGCGGTGTATATATTCCGGCAAACAGTGTATATATTCCGGCAAGCGGTGTATATATTCCGGCAGGCGTGTACGTACTCCGCCGGCAAGCGGTGTATATATTCCGGCAAGCGGTGTACGTACTCCGCCGGCAGGCGGTGTATATATTCCGGCAGGCGGTGTATATATTCCGGCAAGCGGTGTAAATATACCGGAAAGCATGTACGTACTCCGCCGGCAAGCGGTGTATATATTCCGGCAAGCGGTGTACGAACTCCGCCGGCAGGCGGTTTATATATTCCGGCAGGCGTGTACGTACTCCGCCGGCAAGCGGTGTATATATTCCGGCAAGCGGTGTACGTACTCCGCCGGCAAGCGGTGTATATATTCCGGCAGGCGTGTACGTACTCCGCCGGGAAGCGGTGTATATATTCCGGCAAGCGGTGTACGTACTCCGCCGGCAAGCGGTGTATATATTCCGGCAGGCGTGTACGTACTCCGCCGGCAAGCGGTGTATATATTCCGGCAAGCGGTGTATATATTCCGTCAAGCGGTGTATATATTTCGGCAAGCGGTGTACGTACTCCGCCGGCAGGCGGTGTATATATTCCGGAAAGCGGTGTATATATTCCGGAAGGCAGTGTACGTACTCCGCCGGAAGGCGGTGTATATATTCCGGCAAGAAACTACAACGACTACAACGGCTACAACGACTACAACGACTACAACGGCTACAACGACTACAACGGCTACAACGACTACAATGACTACAATGACTACAATGACTGCAACGGCTACAAGGACTACAACGACTACAACGACTACAACGGCTACAACGACTACAACGGCTACAACGGCTACAACGGCTACAACGGCTACAACGACTACAACGGCTACAACGACTACAACGGCTACAACGACTACAACGACTACAACGGCTACAACGACTACAACGGCTACAATGACTACAACGGCTACAACGACTACAACGGCTACAACGGCTACAACGACTACAACGGCTACAACGACTACAACGGCTACAATGACTACAACGGCTACAACGACTACAACGGGTACAACGGCTACAACGACTACAACGGCTACAACGACTACAACGACTACAACGGCTACAACGGCTACAACGACTACAACGGCTACAACGGCTACAACGACTACAACGGCTACAACGACTACAACGGCTACAACGACTACAACGGCTACAACGACTACAACGACTACAACGGCTACAACGGCTACAACGGCTACAACGACTACAACGGCTACAACGACTACAACGACTACAACGGCTACAACGGCTACAACGACTTCAACGGCTACAACGGCTACAACGACTACAACGGCTACAACGACTACAACGACTACAACGGCTACAACGACTACAACGACTACAACGGCTACAACGGCTACAACGGCTACAACGGCTACAACGACTACAACGGCTACAACGGCTACAACGACTACAACGGCTACAACGGCTACAACGACTACAACGGCTACAACGACTACAACGGCTACAACGACTACAACGACTACAACGGCTACAACGGCTACAACGGCTACAACGACTACAACGGCTACAACGACTACAACGGCTACAACGACTACAACGACTACAACGGCTACAACGACTACAACGGCTACAATGACTACAACGGCTACAACGACTACAACGGCTACAACGGCTACAACGACTACAACGGCTACAACGACTACAACGGCTACAATGACTACAACGGCTACAACGACTACAACGGGTACAACGGCTACAACGACTACAACGGCTACAACGACTACAACGACTACAACGGCTACAACGGCTACAACGACTACAACGGCTACAACGACTACAACGGCTACAACGACTACAACGGCTACAACGGCTACAACGACTACAACGGCTACAACGGCTACAATGACTACAACGACTACAACGGCTACAACGGCTACAACGACTACAACGGCTACAACGGCTACAATGACTACAACGACTACAACGGCTACAACGGCTACAACGACTACAACGACTACAACGGCTACAACGGCTACAACGACTACAACGGCTACAACGACTACAACGGCTACAACGACTACAACGGCTACAACGGCTACAACGACTACAACGGCTACAACGGCTACAATGACTACAACGACTACAACGGCTACAACGGCTACAACGACTACAACGGCTACAACGGCTACAATGACTACAACGACTACAACGGCTACAACGGCTACAACGACTACAACGGCTACAACGACTACAACGACTACAACGGCTACAACGGCTACAACGACTACAACGGCTACAACGGCTACAACGGCTACAACGACTACAACGGCTACAACGACTACAACGGCTACAACGACTACAACGGCTACAATGACTACAACGCCTACAACGACTACAACGGCTACAACGACTACAACGGCTACAACGACTACAACGGCTACAACGGCTACAACGGCTACAACGACTACAACGGCTACAACGGCTACAACGACTACAACGGCTACAACGACTACAACGGCTACAACGGCTACAACGGCTACAACGACTACAACGGCTACAACGGCTACAACGGCTACAACGACTACAACGGCTACAACGACTACAACGGCTACAACGACTACAACGGCTACAATGACTACAACGCCTACAACGACTACAACGGCTACAACGACTACAACGGCTACAACGACTACAACGGCTACAACGGCTACAACGGCTACAACGACTACAACGGCTACAATGACTACAACGGCTACAACGACTACAACGGCTACAACGACTACAACGGCTACAACGACTACAACGGCTACAACGGTGTATATATTCCGCAAGGCAGTGTACGTACTTTGCCGACAGGCAGTGTATATATTACGGAAGCGGTGTACATACTCCGCGGGCAGGCGGTGTATATATTCCTGCAGGCGTGTACGTACTCTGCCAGAGGGCGGTGTATATATTACGGCAAGCGGTGTACGTACTCCGCCGGCAGGCGGTGTATATATTCCGGCAGGTGTATACATACTCCGCCGGCAGGCGGTGCATATATTCCGGCAAGCGGTGTATATATTCCGGCAGGCGGTGTATATATTCTGGCAGGCGGTGTATATATTCCGGCAAGCGGTGTACGTACTCCGCCGGCAGGCGGTGTATATATTCCGGCAGGCGTGTACGTACACCGCCGGCAAGCGGTGTATATATTCCGGCAGGCGGTGTATATATTCCGGAGGCGGTGTATATATTCCGGCAGGCGGTGTACGTACACCGCCGGCAAGCGGTGTATATATTCCGGCAGGCGGTGTATATATTCCGGCAAGCGGTGTAAATATACCGGCAAGCATGTACGTACTCCGCCGGCAGGCGGTGTTTATATTCCGGCAAGCGGTGTACGTACTCCGCCGGAAGGCGGTGTATATATACCTGCAGGCGTGTACGTACTCCGCCGGCAGGCGGTGTATATACTCCGGAGAGCGGTGTATATATTCCGGAAGGCAGTGTACGTACTCCGCCGGCAGGCGGTGTATATATTCCGGCAAGCGGTGTATATATTCCGGCAGGCGTGTACGTACTCCGCCGGCAAGCGGTGTATATATACGGGCAAGCGGTGTACGTACTCCGCAGGCAGGCGGTGTATATATTCTGGCAGGCGGTGTATATATTCCGGCAGGCGGTGTATATATTCCGGCAGGCGGTGTATATATTCCCGCAGGCGGTGTGCGTACTCCGCCGGCAGGCGGTGTATATATTCCGGCAGGCGTATACGTACTCCGCCGGCAGGCGGTGTATATATTCCGGAAGGCGGTGTATATATACCGGCAGGCGTGTACGTACTCCGCCGGCAGGCATTGTATATATTCCGCCAAGCGGTGTATATATTACGGCAAGCGGTGTACATACTCCGCGGGCAGGCGGTGTATATATTCCCTAAGGCGTGTACGTACTCCGCCGGCAGGCGGTGTATATATTACGGCAAGCCGTGTACGTACTCCGGAGGCAGGCGGTGTATATATTACGGAAGCGGTGTACATACTCCGCGGGCAGGCGGTGTATATATTCCGGCAGGCGTGTACGTACTCCGCCGGCAGGCGGTGTATATATTTTGGCAAGAAACTACAACGGCTACAACTACAACAACTACCACAACGGCTACAATGACTACAATGACTACAATGACTGCAACGGCTACAATGACTACAACGACTACAACGGCTACAATGACTACAATGACTGTAACGGCTACAATGACTACAACGACTACAACGACTACAACGGCTACAACGACTACATCGGCTACAACGGTGTATATATTCCGGAAGGCAGTGTACGTACTTTGCCGACAGGCGGTGTATATATTCCGGCAAGCGGTGTACGTACTCCGCCGGCAGGCGGTGTATATATTCCGGCAGGCGTGTACGTACACCGCCGGCAAGCGGTGTATATATTCCGGCAGGCGGTGTATATATTCCGGCAGGCGTGTACGTACTCCGCCGGCAAGCGGTGTATATATTCCGGCAGGCGGTGTATATATTCCGGCAGGCGGTGTATATATTCCGGCAGGCGTGTACGTACTCCGCCGGCAGGCGGTGTATATATTCCGGCAGGCGTGTACGTACTCTGCCAGCAGGCGGTGTATATATTCCGGCAGGCGGTGTATATATTCCGGCAGGCGGTGTACGTACTCCGCCGGCAAGCGGTGTATATATACCGGCAGGCGGTGTATATATTCCGGCAGGCGTGTACGTACTCCGCCGGCAAGCGGTGTATATATTCCGGCAGGCGTGTACGTACTCCGCCAGCAGGCGGTGTATATATTCCGGCAGGCGGTGTATATATTCCGGCAGGCGGTGTATATATTCCGGCAAGCGGTGTATATATTACGGCAAGCGGTGTACGTACTCCGCCGGCAGGCGGTGTATATATTCCGGCAGGCGTGTACGTACTCTGCCAGCAGGCGGTGTATATATTCCGGCAGGCGGTGTATATATTCCGGCAAGCGGTGTATATATACCGGCAGGCGTGTACGTACTCCGCCGGCAAGCGGTGTATATATTCCGGCAGGCGGTGTATATATTCCGGCAAGCGGTGTACGTATCCGCTGGCAGGCGGTGTATATATTCCGGAAGGCAGTGTATATGTGCATATATTCCGGCAGGCGTTGTATATATTCCGGCAGGCGGTGTACATATTCCGGCAGGCGTGTACGTACTCCGCCGGCAAGCGGTGTATATATTCCGGCAGGCGTGTACGTACTCCGCCGGCAGGCGGTGTATATATTCCGGCAGGCGTGTACGTACTCTGCCAGCAGGCGGTGTATATATTCCGGCAGGCGGTGTATATATTCCGGCAGGCGGTGTACGTACTCCGCCGGCAAGCGGTGTATATATACCGGCAGGCGTGTACGTACTCCGCCGGCAAGCGGTGTATATATTCCGGCAGGCGGTGTATATATTCCGGCAGTCGTGTACGTACTCCGCCGGCAAGCGGTGTATATATTCCGGCAGGCGGTGTATATATTCCGGCAGGCGGTGTATATATTTCGGCAAGCGGTGTATATATTCCGGCAGGCGGTGTATATATACCGGCAGGCGTGTACGTACTCCGCCGGCAAGCGGTGTATATATTCCGGCAGGCGGTGTATATATTCCGGCAGGCGGTGTATATATTCCGGCAAGCGGTGTACGTATCCGCTGGCAGGCGGTGTATATATTCCGGAAGGCAGTGTATATGTGTATATATTCCGGCAGGCGTTGTATATATTCCGGCAAGCGGTGTATATATTCCGGCAGGCGTGTACGTACTCCGCCGGCAAGCGGTGTATATATTCCGGCAGGCGGTGTATATATTTCGGCAAGCGGTGTATATATTACGGCAAGCGGCGTACGTATCCGCCGGCAGGCGGTGTATATATTCCGGCAAGCGGCGTATATATACCGGCAGGCGTGTACGTACTCCTTATGAATAGTCTTACCTTCGGGTGGACGATCTAGGGTGTACCAAAGCTTGAAGTTTGGATTATCTGCTGCTATTTTTTTCTAGTTCAGGACGAAGGAGAATGTCATCTTCGGTCTATGGTATACATTATTGGTCGGAGGGTATTATCTATTTATTTATTTATTTATACCTGATTGGCAAATATGAGTGACATTTCTGTTCTGTCGTATGGGTCTTTTAGAATTGCTTGTACGATTTGAAGTATTGGGGTGATGCCTTGCGCACGAAAATATTGTCTAATGATAATACATTATTATTAAATACCGGAGCCTCCAGCTATCATTCCAATGTGAGTGCATTGTCGAGATTCTTCCTTTTTGCCTTCCTTGATGTGCGTTTTGCCTTGGTGAAGAGAACACGTGTCTCTGTCTCTCTCTCTCTCTCTTATTAATTACCTTTGCCCAGATAGGTCAGATGACCTGATGGCCCACGCACGTCAATTGCATCCCCAATTTCAAGGGATTCCAAGTGCTGAGTCATTTTACTGCCATCAGGAAAACGCGGATGAACATTGGCAAAATAGACCTAAAATAAATAATTAATTAAATACATCACATGACCCATAAGTATCCATAGCTACCTTGATGACTAAATCAAAGTAGCCAATTTCATCGTCAGAGGTCACGGGGGTATATGGACGAATGACGAGATCGTCTTTGATACGGGCGCTCAAGTACATGTGTTTCCCTGAGAGAAATGATTTCATGAAGGGGTCCCGGTCCCCCCTCTTCGAAGACTCACCGATTGGTAAGCCGAGAATCATGTCCGAGCGAAGCGAAAGCGTCGCGTGTCGTGACTCACGATCTACGTGCGAAAAATTTCGACGCGGCTCTCTAGTCACGTGGTTTTGTCTCGTTTCGCGTTTTCTTTCGGCTACCTCCTTTTCGATTAGCTTCATTGGGATCTTCATTGTTGGATCCAAGCATTTTTCGTGTTTCGGTGGCGTTGGGGACCCCGCTTTGCCTGTCGTTCCCCAGAACGTTCGGTAGGACGACGGGAACGATTGCCGCCACGACTAGACCAATCTAAAATGCATTAGAGAGACGACGTAATCGGCGAGCGAAGACGTCCTTTGGCTTACCATTTCGACCTCAGCGCACGTGGTGACGTCAAATAATCCCGGACAACCACTATAAAAAAATTGAAAAAATTGGTCACATACAAAATGATGGCATAAAAAACTAAAAAGGAAGTTAATTAAATTTGTATCAAGAAATAAAATAGCCATTCCGTTTCACGATATCCTTGAGTTGACCTGCAATATGAATGGCAATACACGCATCAACAACTTTGTTACGTCCTTCTCTTGAATCTCCATTCTCCTCGACATATTTTGCGAATGCACTCTTACTCCTTAGATGTCGTAAAAGTGTTCCATAATTGATACGCCACGCCCTTCACCTAGACCGGAATTGCGCCTAAACGAATGAACGGATTGAAACCAGCGATTGATAGTATTATTGACCGATGATAGGGCTTTCAAACGAGCTATGGCACGTCTAGATACGTGCCGGCATCGCGGAGGTCGCGCCGGGGGACTACGGTATTAGGGGCCGTCTCTCATCCAGGCGGGTACCGGTGGGGTGGCTGATGACGTCGTGGCTCGCCCGACACTTTTTGGAACGGGTGGCCATTGCTTTTGCGGTGGCTGCCTTGGGCTACGAAGCGTCCGAACCTCCGCGCGGTGTAGCCTGGATAGCGCGAATACGGACGCAGCAAAAAGGTACGTACAACGATTTTTTGACAGATACTAATTTTTTTCTTTTTTTTCTAGGTGGAAGCGTGAAGGAGAGAGCTCGAGAAATCGAAGACGGAACGACAGAGACAAATCTTCTTGTTTTTTAGGGCAAAATGTGGACGAGAAGGCTCAAGAAAACGAAGATGGAACGACAGAGACGAATCTTCTTCTTTTTCGGCGGAAACGCGAACGAAAGAGCTCAAGAAATCGACGACGGAACGACGGGATGTTTTTTAGGTGGAAATATGGACGAGAAGGCTCAAGAAAACGAAGACGAAACGATCAAATCGAAGAAGGAACGATTGGAAGGAGTTTGCGAGCGATCGAGCGCATGCAGCGTTTTTTTCTTTTTTGTATCAAATAAAACTGTTGTAAAACTCCATGGTAATGGCTCGTCAGCGCTGTTTCTCGAAGCAAACGCGATGGCAGTTCGATTTTATCGCTCCGCGTCGGTGTCTCCAAACCCGGATGACAAGTGCCTCTTTTCTCAAAGAAAGGCGGAAGAGAGCGATAGACTTAATTTATCATTCCTGTGTAATGCGTCTAAATTCGTATGTTGCACGCTACCGCTTGTAAAATTGTCACAATTTCGTTGTTGTGAACGGGGGTGTACCTACTGGTTTCGTCATTGATTCTGGAAAATATCCGCACAGCTTGTCGAACAACTTAGAGGACAGAATTAATTTAGTTTCGCACTCTTTATAAGATTCGTCGGTCACCTGATTGCGCTGCATTCGGAACTCATCAAGAGCTGAAAGTGTGTTATCTCGTTTCGTTTCCTTTTTTAAAAAAATGAGGATTCTACCTGAATGACTATCGTCTTGAATTTTCCTTTGAGAGAAATTCGTTATGAGAACCGATACTAGTGCACAAAACTAGAAAGAATATTTTTTGCAAAAGTTTTCCAGGAAGTTGACTTGAATTGAATAGAGAACCTCGTCCGTTTCCGCTTGATTCCCGTGGTCGACGAGAGCAGACAAATCGTTCTGTAGATAAGACAGCGCTTCGACGGAATTAGTGTGCGACAATTCTTCAAATCTGCACGAATCAATTTTCGTGCAGGAGCACAAAAACGAAATAACGAACGAATAAGACCTTTGCCTTCGAATCATTAACTTGCAAGATCGCACAAGTTGCTCTCCCGAAGGCATTACGAGCTAAAGAAGAAGAAAAACAAATCGACGATGAAAAGTGAACGAAGGCGGGGGGGGGGGGGGGGGGGGGGGGGCAGGACTGAACCGTGAACGTCCAAAAATCATCGAGACGCATCCACCGATGCTCGTGCTGTTTTCCGGCATTGCCTCCGTAGATGAAATGCGTCTGGTATATAAAACATATTTACGTGAAAGCGGTGTGACATATCTACTGTACTTTCGAGATGGGATCAAAGACCAATTGATAAGCGAAACGAGCGCAAGGGGTCGTCGCTTCATCGGCGGAGTGGATCGCCGCAACGCCGCCGAATTTGCAAACGCGCAACCTGAAACGAATTAAAGGATTCTACGTACTTCTTTGTGCAATTCGTGAGCGCACACCATTCCTCCGTTTCGATTTTGAACAGGCAGACAGAATTAAAAGCGACTCTTTGCGAGGTGCGACGATGACCCTATTGAGGAGGAGGAGGGACAGTCAAAAACAGAGAGAAGCACATCGGGCATCTGGCTACTTACGCTAAAAATGTAGATTTCCTGTTTTTCGCAATCAATAGAGACTCTCTGAATGTATCTTCCTAAATAAATTAGAAGGACCGTTTCGGCCATCAGAAAAAAAGGCACTGGTAAAACGAAATGGTGTACCGTTCATTCCACCTTCATAGAAAAAATTTCTAATTTGGCACGTATCAACGTAATAGGCGAGACATCTTATGTAACGAGGAAACGAGCCGATTAGGAACAGTTGACGAGAAACCTCACCAAAGAGACTCAGTGTAAACGCCTCAACTCCCGCGTTACGTTCCGACCCCCCTATTTACCTCGTTAAAAACCATTCCGAGACCGCCTTTCGTATTTTGACACATTTCCCAAAGGGAGGGGTTTCTAGAATATCCAATCAAAAGCGTCGGGGAGAGGGGGAGGAGAGAACATCTTTCTCCTTACAGAATTTGTGTCCATTTGCGACTTGAAATGTGATACGAATAGAGTCGTCCACTAAGACAGTGGCCGGAACTTTGGTGCACTTGATGCTTCTTGGAAGACTCTAACATCAACGAAGCAGTTGAATAGACTTTGCCACCGAAAACGTAGATTGTCTCATTTTCGCTATCAATGCACATCTAGAGAGAGAACAAATGCGAAAAGCCAGAACACCAATAATTCGTTACGAACTTGATGATCAATGACGAGACCCGGTCCCCCTTCCAAGGACGTGTCGGCGCTAAGTAACGTCCATTTGCGCGTGGCGAGGTCGTACAAGTAGAGATCGCCCAGACTAAATGACATACGTCGTAAAAGCGTGATAGAAAGAGATTCATTGCGACCTGTCATTGGATGTTTCTACGGGAGTGCTGTCGTAATATCTGCCGAACGTGTACAGCTTTCTCCGTTTCCAGTCGAGACACATTTTGTGACACGATCTCGCACACGGGCCTCCCTTGTACGATACAGTCGATTCCATTTGCTTCTGATCAGCTCTACGTACACCGTACCTCTTTTTCGGTATCCAATGAGAGACACTCCCATTCTTGCGATTCAAGATGATACTGCCAAAGATCGGCCAAATCCTTTTCGCCGTCCCAACCACCAAACAAAAGAATGGATTCTGCGAGAAAGCCGCTAGACGGATTACGCTAGAACGATTTATTCGGTACTCGTGCAAGGATCGAAAACCATTTGATGTCCTCCTCTCATTCCAGGCCAGCGTTTTCGCTGCGCCCCTCGATATGAGCCTATTAATAATTAATACGTTATTGATCTGGAGTGCTAGAGCTACCAAATTAAAACCTGATTTTGGAGAAGGATCGTTTCTGATGCGTTTCCATTCCACGTCAATTTCCTGCTTATTAAGAAATTCGTCAAAATTTCCACCTAAAATGCCGCGATGACGTCAAAAAACATAGAAACTTATCTATATTACGATTGGCTGCTTCTTCGATGAGTTGCTCACTGGTTTCAAAATCGGCGCATTCCACCTATTTCGTCGACAATTTCACTAATCTCCAAATAAACGATTCAAGATGCGTACTAAATCGTAGTGCAATTGCGTCAGCTGTGGATGTTCCAATTTGACTCGGCTCCTTCGTCCCAGTTCACTAAACAAATCCATGTAGCCTAGTTTTCTCAAGTGCTTCAGACAATGTCGCGTCACTTCAGCACTTCTCATCTAAAAATAGCAATCAGCATTAATCCACTCCCTTATACAAAGTCCCAGCTTTACTTCAGAACTAAGACAATAAATTGGAGAAATTTTTTCGTGGCATGATACGGACGGTAGAGACTCTGGCAGTAATGATGACGTCATTGGAACTTCCTGGTTCTGCTGCTGCTGCTGCTGCTGTTGCTGGCCTCTCAGTTCAACATACCAGATACTAAATCCAAAGGTCTGTTCCCATGCCAAATGAGGAACTGTTGTTAAAAAGATAGTTAATTCAAAACGGTATTCGCGTGCGAGAAAATCGAACCTATTTTTAAAAAATTACAGCATATTGGCTTTAAATGAAATGTCTCTTTGACGTCATCATTACGCAGCTCCCTTTACAAATAAGATGACTTGATTGGGAGTAAATTGCATTCATTGATTAATACCCTGTGTAAACTTGCTTCATTTCATTTTCGTCGAGACCGGCGAAAATGTCAAACAAATGCAAATTGCAAACGTGCGCTCTCTTATACTTTCCAAAAGTGATGCTGCGCACAATGCAAGGTCCGTGGCTCAGCTTCAATGTCAAGTACTAAATAAGAGACAAGGGACAATTATTATTATTATTAGAAATTTCCGAAACCCATTCCAGAGAACGTGCCTGTGGCGGACGATTTGACTCGGATAGCCAGCGAGACGTTTCGTCTTTAGGATTGTCAACAAGAATATTGCTGCAGGTAAACACAGATCGAGATCTCGCGCGAGCTTCGAACTTCTTCTGCTTACTTCGGATGAAAGGCGTCGGAGTAGAAACTCGACCATCTGTGTAGCGAATACTTCAATTCGTGCCCCCCGCCGGTCGCTCCCGTTCCCGTCGGAGCGACAATAGTAGTACGAGCGCGCTCTGGGTGCCGTACCGCCATCGGTTGCGCGACGTCGAACAAGCGCGCACTTTGTGCGCACGCCGCCGCGCAGCTTCGGCAAATGAAGGCATCGAACGTCGAAGAAGTGTTCGCGTCGATGCTAAGGAGTTCTGTTCTCCAAATCCTTGTTGTCCTGATCTTAGGATGGATGAGCGACGAGGTTTTACGCAATCGCGGCCGAGAGAAAGAGAGTTCGATACGTTTTCTATTGGGAATTGTCTATTTGATCAACTCTTTTGTAATCTTCGTTATCAACGGCACCCTACCCTTTTTTCTCGTTGCTGCGGGACTCAAACAAGTCTACGACAGCGGTGCCGCCTCCAGAACACCAAACGAAATGACAAAAGACTCTGAGGGAAAAGTTTCTTATGCATCTCTTCCTCCCTCACCGCTGTCACTGCCACCACCACCAACATTACCATCACCATCACCTAAAGATTGTTCTCAATCGGTTTCTCGTTCGTGGTCGTTGAAAACTCTGTTGCTGTTTGGAAAGCAGAACGATGTCTATCCTCGAGGAATAAAAAATGACGGATCAAATACCTGTTTTCTTAATTCTTGCCTTCAATGTTTAGCTAGGGCGCCTGGTTTTTTAGAAGGTCTCAGAGCGAGCAATCAAGTTCCACTATCTCGTCTTGAACGCGATGGGCAGCAGCAGGAGCGAAAAGACTTTGTTTGCTCGCTTATCGAATTGCTTGGCAGTCTTAGGATTCTCAAACAGAAAGGCAGTCACGTGAGCAATGTTGAATTTCGTTCCATCGCTCACGTCCTAAATCCGTCGTTGATTGCTTCTCCCGCGGACGGATACCAAAGGCAGACGGACGTCGGCGAATTTCTTCTATGGCTTCTAGATGTTATCGACGAGACAGTGAAAACAACGAGTGAAGCCCACAGCGACTGTCACGTCGATTCCTTGACTATGAATGACATAGGGGAAGATGTACGTCGTCGTCGACGACGGCGGGGGCGGCCGAGACGAGACGGCTATGTGAATGGTACTGCTGGAAATAATTTGTTTAATCTTGAAAATGCTGAATTGGCAACGGAGAAATTGTTTCGTGTTCTTGAAGCCGGCGGAAGTGGAAATTTCTATGAGAACTTCAACCTATCGTTTCTTATTAGAGCGAAGAATTTTCTTAGCGATTGTTTACTTTGGCATCCGGCGAGTCCCGTTTTGTCTTCTTTGTTCACTCTGGGTCAGTTGCAATGGGCCATTCTTTCGAGAGAGGAGTCATCCATTGTGAAATCGACCTTTGGTGGGCTAATCCTTGAAATGAAGAAGTGTCTTTTGTGCGACAGCTTTTCAGCCATTCCAGAAACGTTCTATATCCTGCCCGTTTCGCTGACGTCAAACCTCTTAGAGTCGTGTCTAGCGTCATTTGGCCAGCCAGAAAGACTTGGACCAGACGACGCACTTCCGTGCCCTTCCTGTAAAAAACGGGGGCGCGGCGAAGCTGCAACTGTAACGTCGTCGCTGCCTCTGGGTTTTGCTACTCGTCAAGCTTTGATTCACACCACTCCTCGCTGCCTAATAATTCAACTTCAACGTTTTTCTTACAATGTTTCCTTGCACAAAGTAGATAAGTGTAATGCTGCTATTGACTTTCCTGTTGAAAAATTGGATATTTCGCCTATTATGCTGAATTGTTATCGCGGAAAAGCCAGTGCAAGTACTGAAAGGAATGGGGGATTGAAAGAGGAGGCAGTCTACACGTTGTATGCATTTTGCTGTCATTTGGGAAAATACGCTGCTTCCTATGGACATTATATCACATACTGTCGTCATATAGATGATGAAAGCCTTTGGTACAAATTTGACGACAAACATGTTACAAAGATTGCTAATATTGAAGTAGAAAAGCAAAAAACCAGAGAAACTGTTTATCTCCTTTTTTATAAGAAGGTTTTTAATTAAAAGACATAGGTGACCGGTCTCATAGTACCAATACAGTAAGCAGTACACGCGGGACACCTGTTAAACGTACAAATAATAATTATTTAATTGGGTACACGTGGCCGCTTTTCAAGGACGTTCCTCGAATGCGCAGGCTCGCTTCGCGATGTTGGAACTGCAGCGTAAAACCGTGTCCGTGTATCGGCGTCTTCGTTCGGAGAAGGAGGAAGCTCAGACTGGAATGATGAAGGTGTAGGCGCGCGCACTGGATGACGCTGTGGCGCGAAAACCGGCGACGATCCTCTGCGCAGGAGTTGCTCTCGAAAAATCTTCGCCTCGTAGCGGAAGAGCGTCGCGGCGAAGTGTCGCCTGTGCAGCTCAAGCCAGTCGATCGTCTGGATCAAAAAGCGGATGATACCGGAGAAAAAGCAAGTTCTCTCGCCAAAATGACAAAGATATTTCGATTTTCGAATTTCCCTTTGTTGCAGAACGAGAAAATATCGTGTGTTCTTCTAGATCCGGTCTCGCCTTTGCCAAAATCGAGAGCGTGGGCTCCTCTACAGCAAAACTATCTTGTATTATACAAAAGAGCAGTCAGTCTAACCGTATGGCGCCTTCACGCAAAATTCTACAGGTCGAAGACGAGACCGTTTTGCATAACATTCCGTACATGGGTGAACAAATTCTCGAAGAAGAGGGCAGCTTTATTGAAGAGCTAATCAAAAACTATGACGCAACTGTACACGATCAATCCAGCGATGGTACTATGGGGAGGAGGGCTGGGCTAGCCACCCCTGCTATAAGAATCTATAACAATATATTGCTTCTAGGCGAGCATCTTAGCGTAGACGACGACATCTTCTTGAAGCTTGTGAAAAGCTTACAGACAGATAGCCAGGCTTCGGCTAGTGGGACAAAAGGTGTGAAGTTGCAACTTGAAAGTAGACTACCGTACATTTATAGTGCTCAATGCTTAGGGACTGACATGGCTATATTTACGGCAATTGCAACCGTTTTTCCACAGTGCGGATCAGAAGACAAAGTTTATGACAGGTAAACTAGGTGTAAAAATGAAGCAGCCCAAAGACGTCTATCTGCCTTTATAGATATTGTCGTCTTCTTGGCCTTTCTCTATGTGCTCCGAATATTGATAGGTATGCTTACGAGTCTACTTTTGCTAGGGGGTGTACGTGTTTCGTTTGCTAGCGGTAACGTCGAAGCGATGTCTCCAGATCAATGCCTTGATTCGTATCGTCGTCTCTTTTGCCGAATGTGCTACAAATATGACTGCTTTATTCATTGTACGATCAGTCAGTCGCGATAGTTCATACAGTACACGTGTCAACCCCGATTGCTGTTATTTACATTTGTAGCGGCAACTATACTACCAAACGAAAAGAAGCCAAAGGTATCGTATGCAATTCTACAGCTTTGCAGAGAATTCTATCCATCTAGCTCACTTCTGGGGCTAAACGACCACTTGCGCCTTGTGGTGCTGACTGCTTTCTTCACGTTGCACCTGCTCACAGTGGAAAGGGAAAAGAACTTGTAAGCTCCATAGCAAAAAGCGACAGTGGTGAGTCCTAGCAGTTTTAATAAATAAATAAATAAATAAATAATCTGCTTGTACTGACTGTTGCATCAGGTACTTTCTCCACCAAAGACTGGAGTGGCACAGAGGCGTCTCTATTTGGCGTGCTAAAACCCATATTCATGCAGAACTACTGCGCTCTGGCCCAAGTGCTGAATACAAAGTCCTGCAAAGAAGTGAAAAAGATGTTAAGGCCCGCGCCTAGAGTTGCGAATTCACTGTCTCTTTGTCAGGTTTATCTGTACGCTCAGAGAGAAACGACCGAGTCAACGGAGCACACGCGAGAGACCCAAAGCGAGCCCATCAGTCGGGGAAAAAAGAAGAAGGCTCGCACTTGGTACATGCTCTGTCGAAAATTGCAGCAGCAAAAAAGTGAGAAGGAGGATGATTTTTCTCTGCTCCTTTTCTAACAATTCAATACGTAGAATCGCATTCCACTCCGTCGTGCAGTTACACTCCATGCAATCACGAGGGTCCCTGCGAGGCGCCTCGTTGTCCCTGCGCGTCGGTGAAGAATTTCTGCGAGAAGTTTTGTTTATGTGCAGAAGATTGTGCGTTTGCGTTTGTGTTACTGAAAAAACGTTTGTGTGGATTTTTTTGTTTAGGCTCAAATCGTTTTCTTGGCTGTCGATGTAAGGCGTCGTGCAACACGAAGTTGTGTCCGTGCTTTTTGGCCGCACGAGAGTGCGACGCCGATCTGTGTTCGTCTTGTGGCGCCAGTATGTCGTAGGCACGTTCCATATTTCGATTTCACACCTTGTTTCATATTAGATGCTGTTCCCGAGCAGGAGACGGTATCATGCAAGAATGTGAACCTTCAGCGAGGGCTGAGAAAGGTGACTTTTATAGCTGTAGTACGCAGTACCAGTTACGAGTAGGAGAAGCTTTCATTCTTGGTTTTTTATTGGGGATTTCTTTTTAGCGTCTTTTGCTTGCTCCGTCTGATGTTGCCGGTTGGGGTATATTCATTGGAGAGCCGGCCCAGAAGAACGAATTTATCGGTGAGTACTGCGGCGAAGTCATATCGCAAGAGGAAGCCGATCGACGGGGGAAAGTATACGATAAGTACAAGTGCAGTTTTCTCTTTAACTTGAATCAAGGTGAAAGATGAAAGACTTTGCTTGCTTGCTTGCTTGCACCGCAAGTGTACATTACTGACTTCTCTTCAGATTTTGTCGTCGATGCCACTCGCAAGGGCAACAAGATTCGATTCGCTAACCATTCAATTCATCCGAATTGCTATGCAAAAGGTGGGTAAGACCCTATGCTAATTTTTGCTAAATACGCATGCGGAGTCGTCACTGAATTTTGCCGTCAAACTTTTTGCGTTGCTGTACCTGATACCTGATTGGGTCTTTCACTAGTTATGATGGTTGCCGGCGATCACCGGATCGGCATTTACGCCAAACGACCAATTAGTACAGGAGAAGAACTCTTCTTTGACTACAGGTTCATATAATCTTTTCAATTAAATTTCTCTAGCTTTAAACTCAACTGATTCTGTCTTCAGATACGGTCCTACGGATGCACTCAAGTTCGTCGCTCTGGAACGAACGATAGACATCGTTCAGGAAGGCAAGTAGAAGTGCACCCTAGTACTGACTATTTGGACAAGATGTTCGCCTCGGTCCCGGACGCTTTATAGTTGATGGCAGCTTAGTGGAACGCCGCGCTTCCAATCGTTCAATCGGTGCCGACGAAACGACGAAATACGTCGTCGATGCCGGCCAGACTATTTCCGATTTCTTCGCTTTCCTCGCCTCTTTTTCAACGGGTGCCGTCGTACGAGACGAGAGCCGTTCTAGCCATTCGAGCGGCCGCGAAGCGTTCGTCTCGTCGATGCAATCGACGACGGAAAGAGACGGCTGAACGAGCGTCAATCGAGCCGCCAATTCTTTTCTCCGCTGAAGCACAACGGGTGCCGACGCGGGTCGCCGTCGCCGTCCCTCGCCGCGAGACTCGCACAATTCCTTAGCGAAATCTCGCACTTGCTCAACAGTCGGTCTTCTCGTCGGATTAACCGATAGGCATTGTATTAAAAATCTCGCGAAGCGCGAACTAAGCGGTCGTCCGTCCGCGTACGACGTTTGTCGTCGAGCGACGTCCGCGTGCAGGCGGCTTATCTGTTGAGCAGACGGCCGGCTCGATTCGCCGCCGCCGCCGCCGCCGCCACCAGAAATCTTATACATAATTCGGTGAAAAAGGACGGCGAGACGCCACACGTCGTCCTTTTCCGAACAGCGGCTATAGTGCGGATAGCGCGGCGGCTGAAAAAGATCGTACTTGCAATCGTTGATCGGTAAAAACGTTAGTTTGACACGCCCCTCGCCGGTAAAGATAATCTTTGACGGTACGATGCGCGTCGAGTAGATTCTTTTCTGATGCAGATAGCAAATCGCTTCGGTTATGTCCAAAAAAACTCGTATTGCGCGCGTGTAGGACTGATTCGTTGCGATCCAGTCGTCAATCGATTTCGCTTCGAAATTTTCCAATGCGTACATGTGACGTGTCGCGTTGGATCGCGTGTCGGTATAGTAGCAACGGTGAAGGCTTGGGTGGGGCTTGATTTTTGGCCACGCCTGCAGCAAATAAGGAACTTTCGAGTTGTCAACTTGAATGAGAGCGTAAACAACGCTTGCTGCACGTGACGGGCAAAGTGCTCTGATAAAATCGCACTCGCTCGTTCTCGCTACGCGACATCCGTCTTGCAATTGTACGGCAAGATTGTGAGTCTGATGCACGTAACTCTTGAGCGCACTCGGTAGCGGCAGTTTTCCTAATTGATTCATACGCTGCAGTCCCATGCATTTCCACACTGCAATACTACACAATTCTTGTAATGACGCTATGCGTCGCCGCGACTCCATTCGATCTCACAAAAGGAAGAGTATCCGGGGTGGGTTCACACTGATTGCGTGCGTTAAATACCAACGCATGCGCCTATCCCGCGAGTTGCTTAGCTCTATCCATATTTCGTCGAATTCTCTTTCTTTTTTCTTTCGCGACGCCCAAGAACCGATCGTTCATCGATCGTCGTGCTCTTGTTCAACGATTTGTGAAACAACCGGCGGGAATAGCGCCTCGATCCGTCCTCGGCCCGGCCTCGACGCGCAGCGAAACGAAAAAGTATCGTCGGGACGTGTCGCTGCCTTCCACGGCGCCCACCGGTGACCAGTGGATTGCAAGTGGCACAGCGCGATAGGCGGAGACCCCCCAAATAGCCAATCGCCTTCGTGGAATGCTCGTCGCTTCGAAAAGCGATGACTTTCTAAATCGACGCGCGTTTCTTCGACCCGCCAAGTAAGCGAGAGACCTCTCCCGAAACGATCGACACATGAATCCCATCGAAAACGACGACGAAAAGCGTCCGGCCGCGCAGGGCTCCCCAATCGGGTCACCACCTCGATCGCCGTCAAAAACGAAGCCTGGCGACAACGCGTCGACGGAAAAGGACGGAAAAAACGTCGAAACGACGATGACGACGGCGACGATGACGACGATGACGACGACGGCGACGAGCGATCGCGTAGAAGAGGAAGAAGAAGAGCGTGACGTCAAAGCCGTCGATCACAGTCCCGATGGTCGCTTTCTCAAGTTCGAAGAGGAATTGGGTCGCGGATCGTTTAAGACCGTCTATAAGGGGCTGGATACCGAGACGGGAGTGGCCGTCGCTTGGTGCGAGCTTCAGGTGAGAGGAGAGATAGAAAGGAGGCGTTTGACTATTTCCACGAATATATTGGGGGAATATTGGGGGATCGAGCAAGCTAGTAGAGGGAAAGCAATTAGCAGTTGTTAGAAATAGGGATAATTAATAGTCCACCATATCGTGATTTGATTTGTGGGGATGGACGTTTTTTTTTCTTTCTTTTGCAGACGACTCGTTTTCGGAAGCAGGACAAAGGCCGCTTTCGCGAAGAGGCGTCCATCCTCAAGTCCCTCCAACATCCCAACATTCTCAAATTTCACGACTTTTGGGAAATTGAAGCAGTGAATGCGACGGTGCCCGGAAAAAAGACGACTCTCATTCTCGTAACTGAACTAATGACGTCAGGAACTCTAAAAACGTCAGCAGAGCGACCACAGACTCGCCAATTATGACAACTATTTTCTTAGATACCTTCGTCGATTCAAGAAAATCAACATCAAGATCATGCGTCGTTGGTGCGCGCAGATACTCCACGGACTCCACTTCCTTCACACGCGAACGCCGCCCATCATACATCGAGATCTCAAATGCGACAACATTTTTATAACGGGTCCTTCTGGAGTCGTCAAGATTGGAGATCTCGGTTTAGCGACGTTGCGGCATCGTTCTTTTGTCAGCAGCGTAATTGGTACGACGAAGACTCCAAAAAGGCAACGTTGATTTATAATTCTTATAGGGACGCCTGAATTTATGGCTCCGGAAATGTACGAGGAGAAGTACGACGAAAAGGTGGACGTGTACGCCTTTGGGATGTGTCTACTTGAGATGGCCACGAACGAGTATCCCTACAGCGAGTGTCAAAACGCCGCTCAGATATATAAGAAAGTTACTAGCGTAAGTGTCCTTGATAAAGTGACTTGACTTTTTATTTCTGTTTCTCTAGGGATGTGAACCGGACGCTCTGGGTAAAGTTGAAAATAAGGTTATCGCGGAAGTGATAGTAAGGAGTATTGATTACAATCGAGAGAAAAGGTGAGGATACTTTTCGCTGCTTTCTGCGGAAGAGCCTTTTTTGTCTTCATAGATATACGATTCCTCAATTGCTTGCTCATCCCTTTTTCACTGAAGACGAAACTGTCAAAGTTGTGTTGGGAAGCAAAAACGCTGACGTTACTGGCGACACTGTAGGCCTACTGCTCTTTAATGACAGCAAAAAGGGAAAATCGAACCAACACGGCGGAATCCAAATAGCGTTCAATTTGAAGAGCGATACGCCGGACAGCGTAGCAACAGAACTGGCAAGGACTCCAGCAATAAAACGTTCCTCATTCTACTGGGTTTATTATTTGCAGGTGAACAAGCAGTACATCAAACAAGAGAAGATCCAGGCTGTCGCTACCTCAATACGAGAACGATTAGAAGACGTCAAACGATTGCAAATGAAGCAAGCCGAGTCGTCATCCAGCGCCACTAGGTCTCTTGCGCCCTCGTCAACTGCTAGCAGCGGAATGGGGGAGAAGTCGTCTCTCGGCTTGAATCCTAATCCCACTGCAAGTCAGGCAGTTGTGGAGTCAGGAACTTTGGATTCTGGCATTGGTTCATCTTCCGCGTCCGGATCCACTGCTGCTGCTGCTGCTGCTGCTGCTGCTGCTGCTGCAGTGGCTGCTGTTCCTCCTCCTCCTGCTGCTGCTACTTCTGCTGCTACTGCTTCTGCTGCACCGACGGTGACGGCGACGACAACGGCTGCTGGGCCAAGTCAAGTGAGGGCCCTGCAGAAGCAATCTGCTTCTAGTCGATTCTATTGTGTTTAGGATCCGGCGGATGAGGAAGAGGATGTAAGCGAATCGAAGGAGAAAGATCGATTGAACGTGGGAAGTCCGCCTTTGGTGAAAAGGATGGACAGCATGAACAGGAAAAGGACCGAAGAGATTGTCAACGCGTTGTCCGAGAGTGGACAAGATCCAAGCATTTCTCCACCTCAGCAGCAGCAGGAGGGAGGCGCCGCGCGATCAGACAGTGTCATTGGAAAACCGAAGGGGAAAGGTGCCAAAGGAAAAGGGGGTAAGCCGAAGTTGGTTTGCAAAGAGATGTCAGATGATAAGATGGCCTACTGCGTGTTACATTCAAAAAATACCCAAATTGATTTCCAGTTCAGCACCTTAGACGATTCGCCCGACGAAGTCGCTTCAAGCATCGTACGTGCGACGTAATAGTCTGTTTATTCAGAATGAACTTAGGCATCGATTCGATTTAGGTTGACGCTGGCCATTTGGACGCTGCCAATCGTCAGTGGCTTTACGAAGAACTGCTGAGAGTTGTGAAGAGAGGAGAAAGAACCGAAAAGGAGCAGGGAGTAAGGCGATATTGTAAAGTGTCTCTAAAGAGATTAGCGTTTTGACCCTTCTTCCTTGAAGATAAGCGAGATTGGTGACAGTGAGAAAGTCTTCTCATCCGACGTCACCGCGACCGCTGATGACAGAAAGGCGGGCGATGGATCAGTTCGCGACGGTGAGAATAGTCACGTGCTCTCTGCGGGTGCCGTCGAAGTGACGAGCGACAAAGACGGGCGGAGAAACGAGGAAGAGGAAGAGAAAAGGGAGACTATCCCTCGACGAGACGACAATGACGCAGGATTGGAGGTTATGAGCGCATCGGCGCAACTCCCCGACGAGAAAAAAGTCGAACCGACGACGACGTCAGAGAGAGCCGACCCCGTTCTTTCCGTACCCGTAAAATTACCAAGTCTCGACCTGCCGGAGAATCTCGCCACGAGGAGTCCGCTGGATATCGAAGGTGAGCGTCAAATAAGTCGATTCATGGTTGCCGACGCCGATGAGGCGGAGAGTCAAGAAGATGCGGCTGAAGCGGAAGTTTTGCCTTTGAATCCTTCTATGGAAACTGTCCAGCACGAGCCGTCCTCACCGTTGATTCAGACGAGAAAAGATCTTTCTGACGATTCTAAGTCGTCGTCGTCGTCTGGGGCGAAGGCAGCGCCTGCGCCCAGTCAGCCGTCGACGGAGAGTTCAACAGTCCACGGCGAGGAGAATTCGCCGGCGGAAGCTACGGAACAATTTGACACGACCGAGAAGACTCCGCAGGCTTCGGTTCTTCCTCCTAATTCGCCGGTGCGAACTGTGCAGGCGCAGGCCACTGTCACCGGTTCGGGAAAACAAGGAGAGAAAGAGAAAGGGCCGCCGTCTCCTAGTCCTACGGTAAGTTGGAACTTCCAAGCAACGGTGCGTTTTTTTTGGATAATCTCTGTTCAGAGGGCTTCTACTTCGCGGGAGTCGTCTATCAGTAGTGTGCCTGAAGGTGAGTTGGAGCGCTTGCAGCACATCAATGCTTTACAGTCTAGTCCGTCTGAAACGCCCGGCCAATTAGACAGCGAAGGAGAACGGGAGCTGGAGGAAAAGTACGCCACCACGGAATGTATCACGATGAGTGATTCATTTTTTCCCCCTTTTCTCTAAGGCAAAAAAAGGAGCTTCAAGACCTGGACGAGAAATACAAGAACGATCGAAAGGACATGGAAGGACGGCACAAGAAGGAGCTCAACGCTCTCAAGGCGAAAAAGAAGAAGGACTTGGAACAAGCGGCACGGACGAAACTGCAGTCGCGCTCAGTGGAATCGATTTCTGCATCGGCAGCAGGACCGCCGGATCCGAAAGACAAAAGCCGGCAGAAGACGCAAGAGCTCGAAAAACGAGAAATCGAAAGATTCGAGAGCAATCCGAAGATGCTTCGAAAGGCGGAACAAAAGGATATCGAAGCGGCCAAGCATCGTTTGGCGGCATTAAAAAACCCGACGATCAGCAGCGCCAGCGGTGCATCCGATCCTTGCGAACCGAAACAGACGCTGAAACAGTTGCAGGAGCAAAAACGATATCCAAGTTCGGCCGTCGCACCCCAGTCTCAAGTGGTGACAGCGGCGGCGGCGGCGGTGGCGGCGGTGGCGGCGGTGGCGGCTCCTTCGACGAACCATCCTCCTCCTCCTCCTCCTGATTCTGTCGAATGGGCGGAATTCTCGTCCGCACGGGCGGCTCAGACGCAACCTCCCGCGACGAATTTCGTCTCCGCACCCGTACATGCTTCCACCCAATCGGGATCTGCTAAATACCTCGTCCATCAACCCCCACCGCCTACTCAGCAGTACGCATCGCAAAAGCCCCCTTCTACTACTACAACTACGACGACTACAACTACTATTACTCCCCCTACTGTTACTCCCCCTACTGTTAACAAACCGGAACCGTCAACCCTAGACGAATTTGATCCGTACAGGCCAATAGAGAGGAAAAGCTAGTATCAGCTCAACTGGTGTCTGCTCCCATTCTAGTTTTTGTCCCTTTGATAAGAATCGTATCCCCTTCTCCCTTCTTTCCTTCCTCGATCCTTCCCTCCCTCCTCCCTCCTCCCTCCCTCAAGACGTCTGTATAAAGAACGATTGGAGTTTTGTGCAACTGAGCGTGTGTTAATTCTGACACGCTGCTGCTGCTGTATTGCCTCCTTGCGCAGTCGTGAGTGTTCGTTGTACAGTCGTTGCATTGGATGTTGCCGGTCAAAACTAGATGCACGCGTACGTAGTAGGATGGATGGGCAGGTGCCGGTTGTTTCTTTGTAATCGGGATTTTGTAATAATATTGGGTAACGTAATGTACGGTGGGAGAATATCCGAGAAACGAGTCGCAATAGAAACTCAATTTAAAGGTATAGTTTTTAGTCAACAACAGATCTGTGCTTTCGCTGTTTAGTTTTTTGTCGTGTTTTAACCTTCAGTGCGATTTTAGGCTCGGTCGTCTTTCTCTCGAAAACAGCGACGAAGAAACCTTGAGTTTCGTCTTCTGTTGAAGTTCGTACACAATATTCAGCTATAAAGGTATAATGAGATAGGGTGCATGTTTGCTAGCGTGTGTATGAATGAGTACCGGTAGAGAAAAGGGGTAAACCTCGCCTTGGCCACTCTGGCAGAGCGTGAACTAGTGTGAAGTTCGGATTACTTTTCAGAGCTTTTTTGACTACCTCCTCATTTTCCTGTTAGAAAGGAAACACTGACGGGTCGTCATTTTGGTAGAAATATGTGCACCTCTTTGTGTATTGAGCAGGTGGAATACACCACTCGTCGAGCGGACGGAAAACGAAGAGCGTGCAGAAGGACACTCAATTGAAATTGAGCCAATTTTTCAATGCGCCATTGAGGCGTTTCGCCCTGTGAATCTCACTTCGAGAAAACGACTCGCGTTTGGTAGGCTTTGTTAACCTTTTCAATGGTTCTCTCTACGTGACTGACTATGCCCGATCCAGAACACGAAGGATCGACGAGAATGTATTCCACGTCTTTGTAGTCTTCCGGCTTTATCTGGAAGAAAATCATCACATGAAGCACTGCCACGTAAGTACTGTAGACTGTACGCGTAAAAAGTTGGCCCTTTTCATCTTGCAGCAAGTCGCACCAGCTCGAACCATCAGCTCTCTCATTGTTTCAAGGCGACTTCCATCAATGTCAAAGGCAAAAATGCTTCTGAAGATGAAAAATCAGGTACCAAACACTGCCAATAATTCAATTCTAATACCCTTTGTTCTTCATCAAGCTTGCCAGGTGACTTGTCTTGTTACCAGGTGCAGCACAAGCATCAATGACGTTAGACCCCGGAGGAGGAGACAATAGAAAAGCGGATAAGCAGCTCGCCTATAAAGATACTACTAACTCACTCTCTCTTTTCCGTAATCTAACGGTAACCTTGTCTTGTAGAATAACTTGACCGCTTACGTACATGGGATCGTCGTGCAAATCAGTTCCAGTCGGAAAAACCATGAGATGAGGAACGTGATTGTCTTGACGAAAGCAACGCCCTGAAGACTGGCTTTCGTTTTCCGACAGAGTCCATTTCCTCTGCTGAAAATGCCCCACAGCGTCATCCCAAGTCGTTTTCAACGTATTAACTCGAACGTAGCGAGGCAGGCGAACATCTGTTTTCCGTTCTTCTTCGCTCCCTTTCAATTGCTCCATTGCCGTCCTCAGACAGTCCTTTTGTCTGTAGACAGCAGCCTTTAGCTTTCCCCCGCAACGAAGTCCCCGCCCGAAAAGAAAGTCGTATAAAACGACAGCGGCAATATTAGTTGACAGCTATACAGAACGAAAGTGAGGAGGTCCCCCTGTAGAACGATGGTTGGTTACCGATGGTTCTTCTTGCAAGAATGCCGCAGCGCTCATGATTTTTTGAAGGAGGGAATAATCTGCGAGCGTAAACGTTGCGTTAGGTGGCCGTTTGCGAACAGCCTGCGTCCCTGTTATCTACGTTTCAACGTTTGACAGACTAAGGCGTAGAGTTTCTTCTTGTTTTCGGCAATCTTGTTCGATAGAACGAGATGCTTCACCGAGCCGCGTCTTGCCAGGACGCGATCGAGCACTGCCGCTGCGTGAAAGTAGACGGCGGACATCGGACATCGATGGCCTCCCGGATGAGCGCCGCTTATAATTGAGCGAATTATTAGAAAAATGTATTCAGATCAACTGGTACTTGTAAGGGCACTTGTAAGATATTACCGATTGCATCACAAAAGTAGCACCTCAATTGCGACAAAGTAGCTAGCCGGACTGGTAACTAAGGACAACATTCAGTCATTACTGTGTATGAGGAAAGATAAACATGAGAGCGGTGACGTATTTCTACTTGCTTTGCTGTCTTGCTGTTTCAGCTGAGCTACTCAAAGCGACTGAAAGTAACTTGGATCATGATGGGCTTATTGAATCATGTCTGATTTCTGTTCAGATTTCCAAGAGTTCATCCCCAAAGACCACTCTGGTCAACGAGTAGGCCGTCATCTTTCGACGCTCTTGGTAGGTAGTCGTGGCAATGCTGTATCTACTGACCTGACGCAATAGCCGAATGGCTCTCATCCCCTGAGTACGACTTTTCTACTTTCGGTATTTGGCCAACAGTACGTCGTAGACCTTACGTTGAACAGGTAAAATTGACATATTTATCGATGTTCGTGACTCTTTAGTTAATTAATTAGGCGCCTCATCCCTTCTACCTTCGTTCAAATACATTATTCAGAAACGAACAACAAAATCATCACGGTAGCTCGAGACTGCAGGTCTAACTAGCCTTTGTGACGCTGTTATAGAGAGGTGTGGAAAATTGCTTTTACCACGGAAAAATTCGGGGTTATTCGGACTCGAACGTTATTCTAAGTACATGCCAAGGACTCAGGTACAGAGAATGGGGGGGGGGGGGGGGGGGGGGGGGGGGGCGGTAATAAGATTTATTAATTTGTTGATTTTTAGTGGCATTTTCTACCATGGCAACGACGATTCGACTTACTTTTACATTGAACCTGGCGACAGTACGGACGACGGTCACATTCACATCATCTATCGAGCCAGCGACTTGACAGAGAGAAACGTCACTGAAATGTGTGGTGAATTCAATCACAGTCACATCCTTTTCTCTCCGCCACGGATTCTGCAACAACAGGCAGCGCCAAGGCACAGAGTATGCTCTACGTTTTTGCTATATAAACGATTTCGTATTTATGCTAACTTTAGCTTCGAAGAGACGTTGTGTCCGAAGAGAAGGTAATAGAATTAGTTCTCGTCAATGACAATAGACAGGTGAGTTGACGGTTATACTACTGGGCCACAGTCAGTTTCTTTTCGCGATAGTTTCTAATTCGCGGAAGCAATGTAAATGCTACTGCAATGGAATCTGTGGCAGTTGCAAACATGATAGATGGGGTAAGCAACGCCGGTACAGTTGCTATGAAATCTATTACGTCGTGTTTGAACTCTTAGTTCTACAAATATATCAATACAAGAGTAGCCCTGCTTGCTGTAGAGGTGTGGAATACTAGAGACCAAATAGTGATTAGCAGCAAGCCAGACGAAACCCTGGACGCATTTCTCGAGTACCGGAAAGCCGATTTGTTGCCAATCTGTCCTCACGACACCGGTCATTTAATAACGTAAGTATGCGCGAAAACAGCCAATAAGAATTCCAAATATTTTAATACCAGTGGTATCGACTTTGATGGAAGTACTGCTGGTCTAGCAACACTGGGAGGAGTGTGCAGTCGAACAGGCGGCGGAGGAGTTAACCAGGTACACTTCTGCCGAAAGTCATTTTAGGCTGCATATCCTACGCACTTTTTTTTGATATCATAGTATCTCGGGGCAACTTCTCGAGATGTTTTTAGCGCAATTTTGGCTCACGAACTTGGACACAATCTCAATATGAATCACGATAACGATCGTAGGCTATTCTTGTTGTTGATGTGTATTTTGGCAGCTCGCTTTTTTAGGTGGTTGTACCTGTGCTGATGGCAATCTTCAATGCATCATGTCTGCCACTTTGTAAGTTAATAACCGAAGTGATTACTCTGGGTCTATTTTGTTGACAGGAGTCGCACGCCGCCCGACAGGTTTAGTTCGTGCAGCGAAGAAGATTATCATTCATTTTTGCAAAGTGGCTTTGGAACGTGTCTGTTCAATCGACCGTCAAAGGTGGGAGAAAATACACCTGTTTATAACGCAGCAAAATTACGTGTAAGTTGACATCATTTCAAGCTATTTGGAAATCCTGTTTGTGGCAATGGATTCGTGGAGACGGGAGAGGCTTGTGATTGCGGCTCGCCGGAGGTATAAGAGAAGGAATACTAGCACCATTTTATTCATTGTTACAGGAATGCGCTGCAGCTAATGATTCGTGCTGTAATCCCTCAACGTGTCGTCTTCACGATCAGGCTCAGTGTGCTGATGGGCTATGCTGCAGTCCAAATTGCCAAGTGACAGCATCTAACTCGCCGTCTAATGATTTACTTTGCTTACGCAGTTTTTGTCCACGGATGTTTTGTGTCGAGACGCTGCAGCAAGCTGTGATCTACCAGAATACTGCAGTGGAACTTCAGCCGACGTAAGAAATTATCAGTAGCCTCACGAATTGAACTGGGAATATATGTAGTGTCCTGCCAACGCTCGCCTTCAAGACGGCACTCCGTGCGAAGGAGATTCAGTAAGTAGATGGCTTAAACTTAAATTGATAGATAGATAGATAGATAGAGAGATAGATAGATAGATAGATGGTAATTAGTTTTGATTTTTTAGTCATATTGCTACAACGGCCAGTGTCTCACGCACGAGAAGCAGTGTCACAACATTTGGGGATCAAGTACACGGAAGATCAAAATCAATTTATATTTTTGCAGTGATGTCTGCATGTAGATGCCACTGTAGGCGACGACATATGCTACAACTTTTTTAATAAGAAAGGCGATCAGTTTGGCTACTGCAGCATTGACAACGATGGCAACTACGTTGCCTGCACGGAGGAGTTAGAAAAGAGACGTGTCTATATCATCTTTCTCTCTATATAGTGTTTGTTATTCCAGAAACGTTAGATGCGGCATCCTGTATTGCTTTGGAGGCTTGACAGTCCCGTCATTTTCCCAAGCGTTTATTACCTACTTCACCCGCACACTAACCTTTGGTTCTGGCGTGTCAATTCAGTGCAAGTATGCGTACTGCAACATACATTCGTCCACCGATTTACGTCTGCTGAACAGAGGAGCTCACATTGATTTTGGAGAAGACGTTGCCTCGCTTGGTCTTGTAGAAGACGGAACTAAATGCGATGAAAATAAGGTTTGCCAGGATCGATAGTTTGAAGTTGACAGCTGATAAGGATCGATGATAATACGCCTGTCTCAGATTTGCTTAAAGCAGAGCTGCGCGAGTCTAAGCAGTCTTGACACAAGAGGTCAGTGTCCGGTTGGAGAAAACGGACAGACATGCTCGGGAAAAGGGGTACGAACAAGAATGAAATTCGGTCAAAAATTCACAGATATGTCCTCTTTAGGTCTGCAACGATCATTCGGAATGTACGTGCAACGTCGGCTTCTCTCCGCCTGTTTGCGCGCCTAAGTCAAATACAACAAGCGCACCTGTACCAACGTCTGCCACGTCGACTACCCAAGCGAGAACCGACCCGGCAACAAAAGACGGAATCGTCACGACCGCTGTATTTACAACGGCATCAGGTAGAAAAGTAGCTAATATGGGAAATTCCCTCCCTGCCTCCCTCCTCGCCTCCCTTCCCCCCACGGTATTCAATGCATCAACGCATGCCTTGAAAATTAACAAATAATCGGAAAAGCTAAAATTTAGTTAGTGGATACTATTACTAAATCACAATCAACTAAACAAGGCGTCGTCGCCAACCCAAAACAGAGACATTTCAAAGGTCAGAACGTCTATCAGTGTTAGAGTTCACCCGAACTTTCTTTGGGTGTTGAGCTAACATCGTATTTCTTGTCCGAATTGAGCATAAGTCGGTAGTAGAAATGGACGGTGCGCTCGTAGTTTTCTACGGAGATGCGCTCGTCGGTGCCCTGCACCTGCGACATGTCGCTTGCGCTCTGAATGGTCGGACTGAACCGGTACACGTTGGGAGTCAACGATAAATAGTGACGTCCGTCCAAATTAGCAAGAGAAAGAGCTAAACAAATTTACGTGCATGAGGAATGACGACTAACTAACTAAAAAATTCAGCTTCTTTACTTGGGCCAGTTAAGATCTGCGAAAAAGTTTCTGCCAGAGATAGCTTGATCATCTAAAGACGTTGTAGATTTAAGAGTAGTTGTACAAAAACGGTGAAAGTTTGCGTGCTGGCAACACACTTTTACCTGGTAACCAAAACTATCCGGTGCAGAACTGGATTCCGGTGACGGTGGTATGGCTTCGATGACAGTGATTTTGACTCTGTCGTCGTTGATGATTGTTTTTGTATGATCTAGAACCTGAAAAAAAAACGTAGGTCCTTAGACTGGCGTCTTCTCACATTCTGTACTGTACTTCGTTGATTGTGTTGGCAGAGTGAATGCGGAAACTAATTGTAGCATTAGCCCACGTCGGCAATACATTGTCCTACAACGAAAAATCATATGATGAAAGAACCAGTTACTGCGTACTTTAATGCCTCCACTAATCAACGAAGCTACTCCCGTCGTTCGAATAGCTCCATTATTATCAGGAAAGTAAGTCATTACTCTAAATAATGAAACACTGAACATTAATAAAATAATTTCTCTGCGTACAGTACCTTTCTATAATAGGTCCAAACAACCAGAGATTGCTCATGGCAATACGATAAGGCAATGGCATCTACGCAAAAGAAAAGAAACGCTTTTGACAATACTATATGTGCTAATATGGTAAGGAAAAGCTACAATATCTTCACCCATAATCTAATCTAAATCTGTGACTTTTCTAACCTTGGTTGCAAGGTGCTTAAGAAGTTTTACTTCAGCTCCTTGTCCAAACACCAATGGCATCTGATTGTCCTCAATTCGATTGACGGCTCGAGCCAGGATCCCAATGCTGGATTCTGGATGAGGTATTCCTGTATGTCCGCCAAGCGTCTTCACTGACAGCTCCACTGTCAAGTAGCCCTTTTCTGCAACTCCGATCCTAAAATGAAAATTCAAATAGAAAGATAAAGGAGTAAGGCTATATAGAGCATACAGAGCTACTAGGCCATCAATTCCTGGAATCATATCTGAGCTGATGGTAATTCCCTCACCCAGAACAAACGCCAGGGTTACTCCACGTGATTCTAAGACGGTGGAAATCTCTTTTGCCCCATCAAAGCCCCCTATCTACGATATATAGGAAGTCAGACTATAAGATGAGTACTGCTGTACTATGCCTTTGAATCATGTCCAAAAGCAATGTAGAAACTCCGGCGAAACTTGTATCCGCTCTTCAGCAGCCCCTCTAACGCCTCCATTACCCCCTTACATGTATACATAATAGTAACTGCTGTGTTTTTTTCACAGAGGATTTTCATACCATGACTACGTTTTTGAGGTCCATCGAACCTCTCCCATATATGTATCCGTCTCGAACGAGCCCTTCAAACGGCGGCGCTGTCTTCCAGTCCTCATCCCTTGCCGGTACAACATCCAAGTGAGCTTCGAGCAGGTAAGGCAGCCGAGATGTATCGCTTCCCGTCACGTGGTACAAGATACTGTACTGGCCAATCAGCTCTCGCGTGACCAAAGAAGACGAGTGAATAACGGGGAAGGCTAGAAGTGTATAGTCTATCTTTGGCCAGTCAATTTACTAATCTAATTACTCTGCTCTAAAAGCTTTCTCAAGTCGACGAGGGCCGTCGTGTTGAGCTCGTTTCGTCCAAAAGTGATGGTTCGAATTCGAATTGCTTGCAGAAGATGGTCGACGAGTTCGTTCGTAGGACGTGGTTGATAGTCGGGTTTGGGTTGTCCGACATCCTCTTCTACAGCATAAAGGGCGCTCTGGTCGTAGGCAATACCGAATGTGAGTGTGTGATAGAGAATGGTAGTAAGGAGTCCCACAACAAGAAGAAGGAAAACAATTCTTGACGGCGACATTCTGATCACTGCGCTTGCGCGATGTGTACTTGTTGTTTTTCCCAGAACTGGAACCAGAGACAACAAGTAACGAGGCGAAACCAGCTTCACGCGTACAACGCGTGACAACCCCTGGCTTTACAATCTGATCCCGCAGTCGTATGTCTATACGTACTGATCGATCATGGAATGGGATTTGCTGCAACGAACGACTGCTCTCGCTGATCTATCTATCGTTGACCCACGCTACTCTGACGTCACACCACATACGGCAGTCTCATACGTCACCTAAGGTCCCCATCATGAGCTCTGTGAAAGACGTGGAGTACGGCGACGACAAGGAGGAGCAGCAGACAGGGCGCATGTCTTATCGCGACAGCGTCGTCGTCGCGCAAGTCTCCGTGCAAATTCGCCTCGGTGAGTCCGTGAAGCGCAGGAAGCGCATCGAATCGATGCCGTCGCTCTTTCAGGCTTTCTTCGCAAAGTTTACGGCATTCTAACGGCGCAACTGGCTCTGACTGTCGCCGTGGCGACGCTCTTTGTGACGGTCGACTCGGTCAAGAGCTTTGTTCGTGGAAGGTGCGTCACAGAAGGCGAGAAAAGGGGCCCGGCCCTCCTAGGTTTCGTCTTCTTTTAGTCCCACGACAATGTTAGTCGCCGCTTTCGCTACGTTTGCAATTCTCATCGCTCTTCTCGTGAAGAAAAACGAACACCCGACAAATCTCTACCTTCTCGCAGCATTTGTAAGTCAAAACGCGAAAGCATGCAATCATTGGCTAACGAAAACAATTTTTAGACTTTGTGTGAAGCGTATACGGTCGGCGTCGCCGGTATAGTCATTATTCATTGCATTGTTGGCTTAGCTAAAATCTCGTTCTGTGAGCAGTGACGTTCTATGATCGGCTCATCGTTCTTGAGGCGTTTTTCCTCACGTTGGCCGTTTTTGTCGGTCTCACCGCCTTTACACTGCAGAGCAAGCGTGATTACAGCACTTGGGGAGCAAGGTCGACTCGGGGAGGAAGGGAATGAAATGTCTCTAAATTTTGTTTTTGCTCACTTAGTCTCTTTTCTTTCCTCTGGATTCTAATCCTTGGCGGATTTCTTCAGGTTTGAGAGGAGGACGATTATGAGGAAAATCTGTCTCATTATCCTATCTATCTATCTATTTTTCCATCTCTAGTTCTTCATTCGTTCTGATTCGCTCGACTTTGTCATCTCCCTTGCTGGAGCAGTCGTCTTCTCTGGCTTCATCATCTTTGACACGCACATGATCATGCATCGGCTGTCACCTGAAGACTACATCGTCGCAGCAATCAATCTCTATCTTGACGTTCTCAATCTATTCCTTTATATACTCAGGCTACTGTCAAAGGACAACAACTGAAAAAAAAGGCGCAGTTTTTTTTTTCTTTTAGACCCCACTAATCATGCAAATAGTCTCAGGTAGTATAAAAGCCGCCGTCGTCTTTTCTTGAGTAGCCTCGATTGGTAGCAGCACTGTGATGGCTCTCTATGAAAACATCAAGTCAAGCAATGGAACCAGCAAGGAAAGCTCTTAGACACAAAAAAAATATTGAGCGCTAAAAGGTTTTCTACCGCCTCTAATGGACACTTCAATAGTCCATCCTACTAGAAGCTAAGACATCTTAGTTTGCAATTGAAGTGCGTGTCCATATCATATGCAGATAAGTTCATAACAGACAGGTCTGTATATAGGTACGTGTCTTACCTATTGCTCCCCCGATACTGTGTGGATTCAGTGTTCGTTTATCTTTCGCTTCAACGTAATCCATCTCGTTGCGATCGACGTACTCTTCTGGCGAGGCTCGATTTTTCAAAATTCGTCTACAAATCTTTCCCTCACAATTCTATTTTTTCCCTGTCGACTATTTTTTCGGCGTACCCATGCGGAAGACCGATCGTTTCGGGTTGTATTAGAGTCTCCGCTTTTGATCTGAGGAAGTTACTGTGATGATCGTAGTGGGCTTTCAGCACGAGGTCGAGACTGTCTCGCGGCGCTTTGGGATCGAAGTGGAACGCGTGGCGTCGATCGCTGGCAAGCGTTGCCGTCTGATTCAATCGTTCCCACGGATTTTCCTTCGATTTCAACGTCAAAGAGCCGTGTAGGTACTGGGTCTAGAGTTTGACGCGTACAGAAGGAATTGAAACGATGCGCGAGTCTTTTTTATACCGGGTCGCTCTTCTCCTTTGTAAAATTGCTGTCGTTCTCCTGACGAGGGAATGGATACGGATCTCGAGACATGTCGCTACTTCGTTGCTACGCACAGCGTCCGGGGTATCTCGGTTATTGTTCACGCGCAGAGAGTCTCACGCAGAGCTCGCGTGCGAGCGCACGTGAACATCCGTCAGAGCTCATGATGCCATTACGCTAATGAGACGATAAGAATCTCCCCAGGACCAGCCCACCTCAAAAGTATACACAGAATCCTTGGTGGGGGGTTTGGCTCGTAGCAGGGGTTTAGCCACACAATAGCAAATTGAGTCCTGTTGCGCTAGCGAGCGAATCTCGTTTCCTGAGCGAAGATCGTCAAAGGATCCGCCGAGCAGCGTCGCAACAGCGCCTACAAGTGGGTTGTTGACAGCGAAGGCAGGCCTTGTTTTTGGTGAGTATACGCGACGCGATTGGCGACACTGTGGGGCCACGGGGGCGAATATAGCGTCATAGCAGAGACCACTACACGCCGTTGACTTTCCCACGTTTAGTCTACGAGAAAAGAGCGTCTGGTTCAGTCTAAGACCTGCTGTAGGTGGAAGCTAGAGCGGAGACGTTTAGAGGTCCCTATCTCTCGATATAGCAGCGCGCCCCTGCTCTGAAAGCTCTGTACAATCAATTGAATCCACCCTGCGTCGACGCGAGAATTTATTGTGGTTTGTTATATAGGCAACACGCCCAGTTGGTTTCCGTTCTGCGTCTCAAAATGGACGAAAGAGCGCGTCGACGGGAATCAGACGCCGCTGCGTCGTCGCGAGATCGCGAATATCGGCGAGGCGAAAAGGTAGGTTGTGGGATCTAGCATGAGGCGATTTCCCGCGTGGGACCCCTGCTGTGCACGTTGCCATCCTCTTCGACTGTTTCGAATCGCCTTCCACTTTCCAATGGCAACTTAGTCGAGTAAATCAAAGCGATAAACGATCTTTGAACGACGAAAAGAGGGAAGGTTGGTTTAGGAAACGCGAGTAGCTTCCGGTTGCGACCACACCTTCCCTGGACCAACGCGAAGGTCGCAATTAGGGCCCCTAAGCTTGTGCGCTTCCCGCACGACTACGCTCGCTTTTCGTCGCACTGTTGGCTCCGTAGACGACGTTGTCGTGTCGACGCGATCGTCATATAGAACTCGTAGAACTTAGAAATAGTGAGACGAAATTTACGTCCGCCTAATTAGCCCCGCCCCGCGCGCATCACAACTCTCACTGCAAGTTCAGTCGAAACGTTCCCAACCCTCTCTAATGATACCTCGATCTAACGGGTTCGACGATAGACGTCGATCCAAGTACGACTTGCCTATCGCTTGGGTGAGAAAGGCGTCCTCTTCCTCTATTCGCCGGAACCTTGCCGACACACTACTCGTCCCTCTCTATCGTAACCGAACGTTTCGTTTAGGGGTTGAAGCACGGAAGAAAATCAAAGAACCGTAAACGCGCCGGTAGGGAATCGACAAAACCGCGCATAGCCGCAGCGAGAAAGTCGCTCAACGTGGACGTTTACTACGGTACAAACGCGCGCCTGCAGCGAAAAACGAGGAGGGGGTTCCATCATCTAATTCGTCTTTCTCTTGTCGCGGCAGGAGGCGATTCGTCCGGCTACGGTTCCAGCGTGTCGGTCTCCGGAGACGAGCTCAACGAAAGGTGAGGCGACACCGTCGGCAGTGTAAAGCCTTTTTTATTTGCCGCCGCGCCGCCGCCGCCGCCGCCGCCGCTTATTCCCCTGCGGTCAAATTCGCTACCTAGTATAATTTTAATTTTCGACTCGACAGCATCCATCTGGTCGCTCCGTTCCTCCCTCCGTCCCCCCGCTCATTTCGTTCTATTCTTGCACTACGCAGGACCAAGTCTGGAGTGCCGCGACTCCCGCCCATTGCATCCTCTCCGCCCCTATCGCCGTCAGTTCTCTCCAAAACGCCCGACATTCGCACGCGCACCGCTTCGCCCTTTACTCCTCTCACGCCGCTCTCGCCCGTCAAACTGTCGCCGGCTCCAAGCGGTCGCTATCGGAATCGTCGATCGCTGCTCTCGCTCAGCACGTCGACGTCATCCGATTCGGCGTTTGATAGTTGTTCGGCAACGTCTAGTCGCACGTCCGTCAAAGGCCACGTCCTGGATCACTATTACGCTACCGCGTCGCCTCGGCGCTCGGCGCATCTCGAGCCTCCGCAGGCAGGCTGGAATAGGAAGTGCTTGTCTCCTATCAGTGCCGGGCGTCCGACGGTGAAGAAGAACCTCTACCTCTCCGACACGAAGAGCAATTTGACTGGCCGAGAGATGTATATCCAGTTTAGTATACCTCAACTGTCGTCTCCGCAACCGCCGCCGCAGCAGCAGAAGCACTTTCCGCCATTTCCGTCGTCGTCATCCAAGGTTGTCGACTTTCAATATTCTATATTTGCGGTCACGTATTGGTGTTTTCTATAGACGGGCCATCTTGCAATGGGTGCGCCGCTGCCGCCGCCGCACACGCTGCCGCCAATTCAAACACCCTCTTCCTCCTCGCCCGTCCAACAGCAGACGGACGTCAACGGCAGGCACGCACATCCTGTTCATACTGGCCAGTCGTGGCCGCGTTCCTCGTCCGGGTAAATATTCAAGAGAACCTACCGCCGCTTCGTTCATGAACGCTTTTTTTGCATAGGGGTTCCAATCTTGTCCTGATTGGCGGATCCCCGCCGAGCGTAGCAAGATCATTGGAAGCGCTGCGAAAAGCGCCTTTGCCAGCAATTGGTACCCCCGATCTGTCATCGTCGAACCTTCACGTTTGCCGATCCAGCGAAGGAAGCGTCGCCGCCGTCGCCGCTGCGACAGCCGCCGTCACCGTCACCGTCGATCCGGCGCAAGGCGAAGATTCCGTCGAACCACTGCCTCCGCCAGAGATCGCGATACGAAGGCAGTCAATGACGGCGACGTCATCGCTGCTGTCGCTTTGCAGCTCGGGATCGTCGACGCCAATGTCGTCGAGCCTTCTAGACATAGCCCGATGTGCCGGCGGTATGATACCCTCTATAAACCTAATCGCGCCGACGCCGCTGCCGCCCGGTCAGTCGCGACCTCCCAGCCGATCTTATTCTCGTGTAGCGTAGTCCGAGAGAGAGAGAGAGAGAGGCGGGAGACATTTTTTATACGTTAAACTAAGCAGCTTCTGCGTTTATAACTGATCTTCGTGCTTGCCTCGCTCTGACGCGCTGCACAGTATTTTTTGGTGGCGTTGCGCGAGTGGAGTTTAGTAGCAGCAGTAGGCGCAGGTTATATGTAGTATACAGAGTTGCATTTTTTTGTGCAATAAAAAAGACCAAATGTTAGTCATTGGTTTGCGTCCTTGCGAACGTCGACGTCGATTCCGCTGTCGTCCGACTGCAATAAATCTGCGGAATGCGCGTTTTGCGTAGGTGTCAGTGTGAATAGTTTGTTGATGTTGTCAAGGATTTGTGTTTGGTGACGTCGAAGTGACGTTTTCCTGTCTACCCCGACGCATTCCACGTTCACCGCGCCTGGCATGTCGACAACGGAGGACGAAACACCGCCCACGTTCCGAACGGATGCGTCATGATCGGGATGGGCGATCGGGGTCCCTTTCGAGGGATCGGCTCGACAGTGCCGATCTTCCGAGTCGCTACCGAAAGGAGCAACCTTGGTCGTCTTCCTCCTATCAGATCAAGAGTCGGTGAAAGCCCCTAGGTATCGTTTAGTCAGTAAAGCTACCTCTTTCGCGTACACAAAACGATGGCGATAACGAGACCAACAAGAAGGAACACTGACAGCGCTCCACCGGCCGCAGCCAATGCGAACACCCCTTTCTGCTCACTCGTCGTCGAAGACACAAGCCGTCCCGGTTGAATTTCGCCAATAACGGCACGAGTTGCGCGAGATACGTTTTCCCTCGCGTAAAGCGCGATGTCGACGAGAGTTTTCAACGGAACGTAAACGTTCGTGCTCGGGAAAGTCATGTAGAGAGCGACTGTTAGTTCCTTTCGTCCGGAATTTATTCTCTCCTGCTGCTGTACGACGACGACGTCGTTATCGTGGAAAATGGTGTCGTTCTGACGGCACATGTTCGATGAGCAATAGAGTGTCGCTGAAAGGGCTAGTAATGTTCGTATTTTGCTGTAGTCGCTTTGAATCCACTACGAGAGAAGTAGAAAAGTGTGTAGACGAATCTACCCAAAAAAGACTTACTTGATCTAAATTTTCGGCCTGCAGGTCTAAGAGGATTGTGTGATTATGCCACTCGTCGTTTTTTCTGAATGGGGTGTTTTCTGATTGGCTCGAGTGGACAATGTAGATAAAGACAGTGATTGTGGTGTTCTGATGGAGTTGCCTCCTGTCTACAGCAGTAATACCAACAACGAAGACTCGATCACGCTGCTGCGTCTTTGGGAGACTTCTAACAATAAAGTGGCCTGACGCATTTACAGCAAAATATCGTTTCCAGTCGACGTCCTTGAAAATGAAAGAAACGTCTGTTTTGACGCAGTTCAGCTGAGCGACCACATAGCCTGGACTGTTTTGTGACATGATTATTCCACCGTAGTGTGTCGGATTGCAAGTTCGCGTGACCTCAAGAACGTCAATGTTCACGTAAGCAAAGCTTGATGCGACACTGGAACTGCATCTTATTATTAGCCCGTGTCTCTTGAGGACCTTGTATTGCAAAGGCAGTCTTAGGCTCAATCTTCCTTTTTCGTCAAGAAAGAAATGAGAATTTGACTGATTATTATCTGAAGACACGATTTTATACGCAATGATCTCGCCGTTATTTACCGGAGTACAGCGTAAAGCAAACACCGTCGTATTGACGTCAACATTTTCCGGTATCTGCAGATGGAAGATGCTCTTTTCAAACGACAACTTCAATTGTTGGTTGGAACGTTTTATCAATATAACAGCAACGACGGCAGTGCTTAGTTGTGGCACTCCATTGTCTTCAACCGAAATCGTAACTGCTTTCATAGATTGTGTTACAATCCCACGAATCACGCCGTAATTGTCTACAGTCAGTTGAGTTTGACCTTGAATTTTATACACCAAACGACCGTTTTCTCCTAGATCAACATCAGTGCAGGTCAAACGGAGTAGAACCTGAGGATCAGTGACAGGAGCGTCTTCTGCTATTTCGACGGAATAGACAGCTTTACTGCACGTTGGTCGATTGTCATTAACGTCTCCGACGTCAAGGAAAACGGTGGTGATGTTTGAGATACCGTTGTCAGCTTTGATAGCGAGTTGGTAACTGTCTCTTTTTTCTCTATCCAGAATGCCGGCGACGTACAGAGATCCGGAATTTTGACCAATGGCAAAATTTCCGTCGTCATTTCCTGCAACAATGTGATATGATATAGCAGTTGATCCACCGCGAGCGTTGATCTGTAGTACGCTGAAACCGATTGGGCTGTTTTCCGTCACGGAAACGTTGTACGTAGGGGAATCAAAGTAAGGACCATTACTGCTTGCACCAATTTGAATTACAACCGAGACATCAGTAGCTAAGCGTGGCAGTCCTGAATCAGATACGGTGACTGTGACTACGACTGTCTCTGGATGGGATTTTCCGGCGATGGCTCTATTGGCATGCATGGAACCGTTGTCGCTAATAGCAAAAAGATTTTGGTAAGGTTGATTGGAAATATGATATGTCAATTTGGCGTTGAGATTGCTGTCTGCGTCCTTGCAGGATAAATCAATCACTTTTTCTCCCACAGTAACGGGACTTATTACGTTGACTGCATACAGAGAGGGAAAACATGCTGGTGAATTGTCGTTGACATCAGCTATTGTGATGAAGACTGTAGCTGTGCTTGATTTAGGCTCAGGAATCCCGTTGTCAATGGCCCTGATTTTGATTTCATACGAGTCGACCTTCTCTCTGTCTAACTGTCCTGCGAGAATAAGACTGCCTGCTCTTGCATCTACGAGGAAGGGCGTTTCTGCTTTTATAATAAGGTACGATACTTCCCCATCTCGTCCCTTGTCGCCGTCGTAAGCGCGGACTTTCCCTATTGCCTGAGCAAAGCTAGCATTCTCCCAAACAGAGATGTTGTACAGAGATTGAGTAAATAACGGTGAAAACTCGTTCACTCCAATCAGAGTCACAAGTAGAGTAACGGTTGCCGTAGTAGCGTTAGAAGATTTGGGACATCGCTGCTTGGCACTTACTGTCAACCTGTACTCTCCATCAATTTCATAATCTAATGATCGAGCAACAATCACATTGCCCAAATCGTTTATCTGAAAGTGACCGTTTCCGCCTACAATAGCGTACTTCATTAGATGACCATAGGGATCTGAACAGTTTAACGAGTAGACAGTAGTACCAAGTGAAACGGACTCTTGCACGAACACCTGCACCAATTGAGATGCACACGTTGGTGTGTATTCAAAAGCAATGCGAACTTTGACTGTAGTTGATCTCGGTTTATATCCCAAATCTATTGCTTTAACGAAAAGGGTGTCGTGAGAGCAATAATTCCATACAGTAGATCTGCTTCGCAGCTCCCCGCTCGATTGGTCAATAGTATAGTACTTGTTTTGAGTTGTAAGTTTGTACACGATTTGCCCGTCGGCACCCTCATCGAGATCGTGAGCTCTAACCGTTAAGAGCGTAGTGTTAAGCGTAGTAGGGAGTTTTACAAGGGCGTCGTAGGTCTTGTTTTCGAAAACTGGCGAATATTCATTTATTGGGTCAACGATTATGACGAGCGTGACGTTAGTTGAGAGCGATGGCACTCCGTAGTCTCTAACTGTCACATTTTCTTCTTCAATCTGTCTGTCTTCGTAGTCAACATTTTTGTGCAAAAACACGACGCCACTCTCGTTGTGTACGCCGACTACACTTCCATCCGAACTCGCTTCAAAGAGAAGCTGTTTGTTGAGTCCCGCATCTCTGTCTGTACAGTTCACTTGGGTGAGATGTTTTCCTACGTTCTCCGCCTCAGAAACGTGAACTTGTATTACAGATGGATGGCAGACAGGTGCATTATCATTGACATCTTCGACGCGGACGAGAACGGAGGCCTCTGTTCTGTGCAGGTAATCCGTTACAGATGTTTTGAACGAGTGCAGCTCGATTGTCTCTCGATCTAACTTTTTCGCTGTCTTCACTTCACCGGATATAGCGTTTATGCTAAAATAATTATTGGTCTCGTGTATACTGTAATCAAGAGGATCGCCATCGGCGTCGGTAGCTTCGATGCGAAGAACGAATGTGCCCACGGCAACGTCTTCCTTGAGAGTAGTGTTAAACGTGACACAAGTGAATACCGGAGCCGAGCCAATTCCTAAAGGTAAGCAGCATTAGGAATGCACACGCAGTAAAGTTTATGCATGTCAGTGGGCAGTGTCAGTTACCTACCGCGTTCAAAACAAGCTACTACAGTCAATAGTACATCGTGTACGAGCACCTCGTTGCTAAATTAATATTTGGGAGAGTTTCCTGTTAAATTCAGTGCATTGTCATATTCATATTAATTTTTGCTGTCGACCAAAAATTGGTAGTCTGCTTAACTTGGGGGTAAAACTAAATCAGGGAATTTTTATGCAATTTTTCAAGCCTATACTCGAAGCATGTGCCGCTGCGACTCGGGGCGCTTTGCGGGATTAGTGATGTCGTATGTTTTCTTTGACGCATCCCACTGCTTCCCGCAATGACGGCAAGACCGTCAGAAGGATACGTTGCTGTTGAGAAGTCTGTCTCAACTATAGTAGTTGAATTGAGACAGCTATAGAAAAGAGATGGTGGATATAGCCAGGCGCCCGCGCGATAAAGCACGACTCAATAACCCCAGGCCATGCAGGTACGATGCATCTAGTCGTGTTTCTATCCACTGTTGTCAGAAACTTTACCTGCAGTCATTATACACTGAAGGGCAGCTGTGAGGAGAACAAGCAGCTGGGTCGAGGCAGAGCGATGACTAAATCCGCCGTGACGCACCGGCGACACACAGCAGATTGTGATGGCAAACGTCATCCTTGCCTTTCGTCGACGATAGCGTAATTTCGGACCTACTGCCGGCGAGCTACAAACATCGCTGCTTATATTTTGCCAGTGCCCACCAACTGAGTACGACGAGCAGTGGCACTCCTCTCACTTGGTTTACGATAGCGGTTATGCTAGCAACGTCATTGGCCGATCCTAATTTGCTTGTAACTTATTTACATTATTGCCAAGATCCGAGTCTAACATTACGTCAGGATGCTATATTTGCCGCGTGTTTTCGTTGATATAAAGGCATTCCTAGATCGAAAAACAAGTAGTAAACAAGTTGAAAGCGGCTGTTTACGAGATGGCAGAAGACTGGCAAGGATTCACAGACGAAGACTTGAACCGTCTGAAGGGAGGCGAACCGAAGGCGGGGCCCCTTCGCCAGAAAACAGGCCGTCGAGTTTCCTCAGCCGCCTCGCTGAAGCCAAAAGAAGAAAAAATCGATTTACCAACGTGGGACGAGGCCGGCTCCAGTTCGAAGCCGGTAGCTGTAGTTGCGGCGAGCAGCGTATCCCAGAAGGAAGTCGAGAAGGAGAAGACGTCAACGGCGGAGAGAAAGATAGAGAACGACGAAAAACGGGAGGAGGCGAGTGAGCTGAAGCTTTCCGAAGATCCTTCAGTGTAAGTAGATGATGGGATAGTGCTGTCTTTTTTTTCGCAGTGAGGGGCCCCCTTTTAGGCAGCTACCGAGACTCGAATTGCTTCAGAAACAGCAGAAAGAAATCGAAGAGAAGAACAAGAAGATGGAGGCTGCCTTGCAGAAAACAATAAATGAAAGGTTGTTATTATTAGTTAGTGTACGATATTTTCTGAGTTTATTTATTCTATATGTGTAGGTATCAGAAAAGTCAGCGTGAGGCGGCGGTTCTCAAAACGGTGAAAACCGAATTAAATAAGCTTGAAAGCATTCTATCAACGGACGTTTCAATTCTCCGAAATGAGATCGACAAGGCGTGTCGTTCATACAATGACGCAAAAAAGCGTTACGATGCAGCGGAAACCGAATTCGTTGCCGCCAAAGTGGGACTCCACAAGGCAGCAGATTTGAAGGAGCAGCTGATGGAGCACCTCTGCATGATCATACAGCAATCCGAACTGAGAAAGGCAGAACGTCTAGAGGAGCTTACGAGACAGCTAGAACCATTTGAAGCAGAAGTAAAAGCAGTAGAATGAATATATGCGTGTTATAAAGAGCTTTATTTGCAGCAAGACACTGAATCCTAGCAGCAGCACGCGTCGTGAAAGATGCATTGTTCTTAATCCGGTCACATAATGCTAGAGAGCGTGTAAAAGGAATGAGTCAGCCGGAGATTGCCGCATGTACATGGCAACTGCAATGATTGTTGGGAATTCAATTCCGAGAAAAATCTATCCGGTTCCTCAGTCTGAAACGTAATTGATTTTGGGGCATTGACGTGCCTGTGACAATATCTGCCTGCTAGGTTCATGTTAATTAGAAGGAAGTAGGCCAGTCTTATCTGGACTTATCTAGACTGTAAGGTCTGTACAACACGCATTTCTCCCGAGGCATGCTGTTACTACTGTTTGCTGTTCTCGGCGTTCAGACAGCTGCTCAGTTTGACGCTGCTCCGTTTGACGCTGCAGCTCTTTGCGATGGGGGCGACCTGCTCACCAAGATCAGAGACCTCGTGCCTCAGTGGACGACGTTCTGCCAAGTGATGGATCGCACTCAACTTCAAATCACCTACGTCAATAATGTTCTCACAATCAAAGTGGGAGCGACAAGCGGTTCGTCGCTTTCGGATCTGCTTCCGAGCACGGGAATCTCGTTTCTGGACGATGGAAAAAGAATCGACATCCACTCGCTCGTCTTCAACTTCAACACTCCGTGGTCATTGACGGTGAAGACTCGTCCCTATCCTAACATCGAAATCGTCAGCGGCTTTCTCAGCGTCAACGGATCAACCATCGACTTGACCGTGGGAAAAGGCAGCGGTGCAATCCCTATAAGTCTTAGCAGCATTGACGTCAGAGGCGATTGGGTAGTCGGCACTCAAAGAGTTTCGTTGATTTTCAGGGGTTCCGATAATGTATTTTCGTTGTTGGGGAAGCCAATAGGCGGCCAGATCAGCGTCGGATCTTTCATAGGAACGCTTGGCCAACAACTTCTTCCCTCCGGAGCGGAAGCCGCACTTAAGCAAGCTGGTTTCGACAGCTTTAGCCTGCAAAACGTCGCAATGACAGGATCCTATGATCGTTCGAAAAACAATTTCGCTTTCTGTTTTACCGGTACACCGACCATATCCGGCTGGGGACAGTATCGCATGCACTTGCTCTATCATCGCTACAATGGAGGAGCGAAACAAGCTGTGACGCTGGGCGTTGACTTCGGTTCATTCCAACTATCAAATCTCATAAAGACGGTGTCAGGCTTAGACGTTTCGAGCGTTCCACTTCTCGGAACCGTTACCGTTCCTGACTTGGGTCTTCTCGTCTCAACGGCCGATGTGTCGCCGAACTTGTTACCAGATTGCGTCGAGGGCATTCTGAAAAACACGGAACCGTATCCAAAAGGCTTGTCCATGGTAGCCCAATTCCAGATTGCGTCAGGCGTCAATCCCATCAAGTTCCTGATCAAAATCACTCCGGACGCGGGAATTTCTCTGCAGAAATTAGACGACAGTCTTTCCTTTACCGTTACGAATGTAGCTCGCGGTTTGGGCATATCCGTCGACTCGCTACCACTTCCACCGGGCATCAGCAATCTTCTGAACGCAGCCGTTAGCTCATTGGACTACGACAAGACAAAGGGTCTTTTGTCTGCCAGGGTAAGCTGGGGCAACCAGCTTGTACTGATTCCGGGTTTCCTGAGCATCATTGATCCGTACGTTGACATAGTCGTAAAGACAACGACTCCCAAGAAAGTTCAAATAAATGCCCACGGTCAATGGTCAATTGGATCGACATCGTTCAGCGTCGCTATCGAGCCCAAAGAAGATACGAGTCAAGGATTCGTTCTTACGGGCTGCGGCAGCTTGTTCAATATAGGCGACATACTCGCGACGGTCGGCGCCACGTTTCTGCCGTCTGGAATAAGCATAGGCTTCCTGAGCAACTTCGTAATCGCCAATCCGTGCGTCCGCATTCCCGTCGGACAAGCAATCGCAACGAGCGAGCTCTTCTTATCCGGAGAGCCGCGCTTTGGAGAAGTCGGCGGAGTGACGCTGAATTTCGTGTCAAAGAAAATAAACGGACAAGCGTCGGCTGCTCTGGGCCTTGACTTCGCCAACACCGGTTTCGCCGATTTGCTGCAGAAACTGACCGGAAAATCGATATCGAGCGTGAAGCTTTTTGATCAAGGTCTGAAATTGGGTGTCATCGTGTCCAACGCAGATTTTCTCGGAACAAAATTTCAAGGCCAGACTCTTAGTACATTACAAATCAAAAAAGGACTCACGTTGGTCGGCGTCTTTACGTTACCTTCATGTGGAAGCGACGTCATATGCAAGTTCCTCGAACCGATTGTCGGTAGCGCGAGTCTCCAATTGACGGCGAATTTCGCTAAGCTTAGCGATTTCACTGTGACGGCCGCTCTGGCGAACATCCCACTTGGAAGTGGTATGACTCTCCAATCGGCCGGACTCGAGCTCGCTATATCGTCGACGACGGCGCCGTCTGTGGGAATCGTGTGCAACTTACTCGTTCACGATCCTCTTCTTCTTTTTGAGGGCTCATTCAACGCGAGACCGACCGGCGAATTGGAAGCGTCGCTCAAGATGACCGGTCTCTGGAAGCAGGCATTCGGAATTGAATGGCTGACGATCGGAAATTTGATTCTGTCTATTAAATTCATTCCGGGCGCGACGCCGACGGCGTTCGAAATCGGCGGCGAAGTAGCAATAGGAAATCCGGGAAAAGAACTCAAAGGAGCCGTCTACGTCGGCGTCGATACAACGGACCCATCAAAGAACTATTTCTTCGGTTCGGTCAGCGAATTGACGATTAACAGTCTCATGATCGCTTTCGGGATTCAGGCGAATCTTCCGCGTCCGCTGCGCGAGCTTGGTTTCGTCAATGGAGTCGAAGTGTCTTATGCGTTGTTGGAGAAGTCTATACCGGGACGCACTATACCGGCCGGCTTCAAAATGAAGGGAACAGTGAACTTCTTGGGTTTTCGAATTCACACCGACATTCACGTGTCTCTCGGCGCGTTTCTGAAACTTGACTTGGCAATGAGTCCGTTGAATCTCGCCGGTGGAATCTTCAAAATGTACGCGCATTCGTCACAGAAATCGCGCGGTCCTTACTTGAAGGCCGATATCGACGTCAGTACGAGTCCTCCGAAAGTTCTCATTGAAGCGAGCGGGTCCATCGAGCTATTTAGTTTTATTAGAATGGGCGCTACGCTGGTGATTACCGATACAGAGTACATCATGGAAATAAAGACTCCCTTTTTCGGCGTCTTTCAGGCGTACTTGAAAGTTCGAGCCAGTTACGGCTCTCTCCAGGCAGCATCTTTTAGCGTATACGGCGTATTGTCCACGGAGTGGATGAAGGATCTTGTGAGCAAAGTGCAGGCTATAGTAAAGAACGTTGCTGACGACGCGACGAAGAAGATTGGAGATGCTCAGGCCGAAGTAAACCGAGCGCAACGCACTCTCGATAGTGCTAGACACGATTTGACCAACGCTCAGAACAAAGTCAATGGCCTGTGTACGATCAAGACCTGCAATCGCCGTAAGTATACACGGTCTTATAATTGCTTGTTAGACTGATTGTCTTATCTTGGGGTACAGTTTGCGTTGGATGCCCGGGATGGGACGGTTGTTGTCGAAGAGTGTGGGGAGGTTGCGTTGGATGCCCCCGATGGAACAGTTGTTGCACTCGCGTGGATGATCCAGTCTGCGTCAGTGCGAATACCGCCTGTCGAGCATTGCGCGGCACGGCCTTCGCAGCGTTGGAAGTCGCTAAAGCGGCCGTGAGAGCAGCGGAAGGACCTCTAATTACAGCCAAAACCGCTCTCGAGGGTGTCAAACGGACGGTAAAGGCAGGCGCGGCGGCCGCAAGTTGGATAGCCGGGAATTCTTTGACGGGCGTGATTCAAATTCGTAAAATCGATTTCAACGTTGGCATTCACGTCGTGGAAGGGGGACAATTTGGAGGAGCCATCGAAGTATCGTTCCTCAGACGTTCTTATCGACGCATTTCATTCAGTCTTCGACTGCGGTCGCCTCTTGATATGGCCAAGGATCTTGCTGATAAAGTGTGGTCGGAGCTTTCGGGTCGACGACGACGCGACGTGAAAGCGAGCTTGAAGTCGGCTTTCCCCGAACACGTCGAACGATTGGTAATGCCTTACAGGCCCGGTTCGTACGAACCGGTGAAAAGCAGACGCGTTCGAGATGGACTACCGGCAATGGAACCGTTTAGCGCTCTTGCGCTTCAAAATGAGGATCCTACAAAAGAAGCGCCAGACAGCGACGAACCCAAACGTAATTTGAAGAAGGAACTAGACAGCGTTATCGCCAAAGGGGACGAAGGAAGACCACACGTTAACAATACAAACCGAAAATTTGATCGACAACCAATCTCTGAACCAGGTACCGCGTCATGCAGATCGTAGTACTTTGAGCCTAAATTTTCTTTTTCTTTAATTAATTTAGAAAGCAATGACAAACGTTGTGCGTTCTTTCAAGACCGCTTGGAGTTTCTCTCTGACGTCGTTTCCGCCTTGGATAGCGTTTACGTTGGTCTTGAACAGGAAATGAAACCTTTTGCGTCTCAGAAGGCAAATATGGGAAACTGCTCTTTCCTCAGCGAATATGAAGAAAAAGGAAAGAAAATAGAAAACGACTTCAAGTTGAAAGATCACTCGGGAGAAAAAGACATTCAAGAAAGAATTAAAAGTAATTATATCTGGTTCACTAACCATGGTCGTCGCTAATGTTTCTTTTTCTATAGTCGAACATGACAAATTGGCTGAAGCTCGCCAAATATGCGAAGGTATATAACCAATAAACTTTTCTCTCTCTACAACGTACGTTGTACGTAGATGTTACAGCCGTGTATTGGAAGAATCGTGATGTCTTGATCGATCAAAATTCGAGGGGCTTACGAAACGTCATGAACGAAATCGAACAGTTGACGAAGAGCACGTTCGGAAAAACTCTAAGGACGTTCGTCAACGACCTGTGCGATTCATTGCATTCTATGCTTGAAAACGACTCGCAAGAATCTCGTCGCTTGCCCGATCTGGTGGCCGGTATCTGTTCGGTAAGCAATCATGCACTGAGCCGCTGCCGCGAAAATGAAGACCGTCATATAAATTCGTGTTTCTGTATTTTTAGCACTTTGGATATCATGGCGGCGAAGACGTTGGAGACCAAACCGTGATAAAGTCGCGTTCGACCATTGCAGCAATTAAAATTCAACTTGAGCAGATAAGGAAACTTGAATTATCTGCTTTGTCAGGCTGTCGTGACTAGGCTTGGCTAAGCTCATTTTCTTTTGTTGTTCAGCTGTTGTTGCCAGTGTGTTGTGTTGTGTCGTAATTTCTTTTTTTGTTTGCCGCCTGTTTCGATTTAGCGCGCGCTAAACGAAACGACTACAGTACTTGAGTACTTGTGACTTCCGACTTCCTAGCCGAAGCTCGCGTACAACCGCAGCAAGAAATCGTTGTTGTGATTTGGCGGCGCATGGGTAGTCTATTAGCGGAAAGTTAGGAAAGAGGACCCCCTTCATCGTATTTGTGTAGGCGCATGAACAACCTCCTCCTCCTCTCTACTGTCAAGCCGCCTTTTCATTTCGGGAAGACTCTAATGAGCCGACTTCGTCGTGTTCAAGGCTATACAGTCATTTTGTGATCGCTGACTTTGAAGACTCGGCCCAGACATAGATAGGCCATCGATGGATTCCCCAGGGCTCAGGAGCCATTAGCACGATTATGAGAATAGGAAAGAACGGACAGAACCACTTCAGTAGACCCTATATATAGCGTCCACGACGATGTTTACGAAACACGATAAGACTCTTGTTCAACGGTGAATCTGTACAAGTGTTTTCGAAACGACATCTTCTCACCGGATAAGCCGAAAAGGCGCTCAGAAACGCGCTCAATGAAAGCTAAGGAATCGTAGCAACAAGCGCATCTGAATTCTAAGAAACTCAGAACGTAATTGATTTTGGACAAGTTATCAAATCAGTGTCTGGCAATTACTGGCATCTGTCTGCAAGTCTCGTGTTAATGGGAAGAAACAGTCAGTCTTACACGTACCGCAGGGCAGGGTCTTACTCCAAGTCATGTTGTTACTACTGTTTGCCGTTCTCAGCGTTCAGACTGCCGCTGTTCAGTTGGACGCCTCAGCTCTTTGTGATGGGGGCGACCTGCTCACCAAGATCAGAGACCTCGTGCCTCAGTGGACGACGTTCTGCGAAGTCATGGATCGAACTCAACTTCAAATCACCTACGTCGATAATGTTCTCACAATCAAAGTGGGAGCGACAAGCGGTTCGTCGCTTTCGGATCTGCTTCCGAGCACCGGAATCTCGTTTCTGGACGATGGAAAAAGAATCGACATCTACTCGCTCGTCTTCAACTTCAACGATCCGTGGTCATTGACGGTGAAGACTCGTCCCTATCCTAACATCGAAATCGTCAGCGGCTTTCTCAGCGTTGAAGGATCGACCATTGACTTGACCGTGGGAAAAGGCAGCGGTGCAATCCCTCTAAGTCTTAGCAGCATTGACGTCAGCGGCGAGTGGGTGATTGGCACTGAACGAGTTTCAGTGACTTTCAAGGGTGCCGATAATGTGTTTTTGTTGTCTGGAAAGCCAACAGACGGCGAGATCAGCGTCGGATCTTTCATTGGAACGCTTGGCCAACAACTTCTTCCCTCCGGAGCGGAAGCCGCACTTAAGCAAGCCGGTTTCAACAGCTTTAGCTTGCAAAATGTTGCAATGACAGGATCTTATGATCGTACAAACAACAACTTCGCTTTCTGCTTTACCGGTACACCGACCATATCCGGTTGGGGACAGTATCGCATGCACTTGCTCTATCATCGCTACAATGGAGGAGCGAAACAAGCTGTGACGCTGGGCGTCGACTTCGGTTCATTCCAACTATCAAATCTCATAAAGACGGTGTCGGGCTTAGACGTTTCAAGCGTTCCACTTCTCGGAACCGTTACCGTTCCCGACTTGGGTCTTCTCGTCTCAACGGCCGATGTGTCGCCGAACTTGTTACCAGATTGCGTCGAGGGCATTCTCAAAAACACGGAACCGTATCCAAAAGGCTTGTCCATGGTAGCCCAATTCCAGATTGCGTCAGGCGTCAATCCCATCAAGTTCCTGATCAAAATCACTCCGGACGCGGGAGTTTCTCTGCAGAAATTAGACGACAGTCTTTCCTTTACAGTTACAAATGTAGCTCGCGGTTTGGGCATATCCGTCGACTCGCTACCACTTCCACCGGGCATCAGCAATCTTCTGAACGCAGCCGTTAGCTCATTGGACTACGACAAGACAAAGGGTCTTTTGTCTGCCAGGGTAAGCTGGGGCAACCAGCTTGTACTGATTCCGGGTTTCCTGAGCATCATTGATCCGTACGTTGACATAGTCGTAAAGACAACGACTCCCAAGAAAGTTCAAATAAACGCTCACGGTCAATGGTCAATTGGATCGACATCGTTCAGCGTCGCTGTCGAGCCCAAAGGAGATACGAGTCAAGGATTCGTTCTCACGGGCTGCGGCAGCTCGTTCAATATAGGCGATATACTCGCGACGGTCGGCGCCACGTTTCTGCCGTCTGGAATAAGCATAGGCTTCCTGCGCGACTTCACAATCGCCAATCCGTGCGTCCGCATTCCCGTCGGACAAGCAATCGCAACGAGCGAGCTTTTCTTATCCGGAGAGCCGCGCTTTGGAGAAGTCGGCGGAGTGACGCTGAATTTCGTGTCAAAGAAAATAAACGGACAAGCGTCGGCTGCTCTGGGCCTTGACTTCGCCAACACCGGTTTCGCCGATTTGCTGCAGAAACTGACCGGAGTATCGATATCGAGCGTGAAGCTTTTTGATCAAGGTCTGAAATTGGGTGTCATCGTGTCCAACGCAGATTTTCTCGGAACAAAATTTCAAGGCCAGACTCTTAGTACATTACAAATCAAAAAAGGACTCACGTTGGTCGGCGTCTTTACGTTACCTTCATGTGGAAGCGACGTCATATGCAAGTTCCTCGAACCGATTGTCGGTAGCGCGAGTCTCCAATTGACGGCGAATTTCGCTAAGCTTAGCGATTTCACTGTGACGGCCGCTCTGGCGAACATCCCACTTGGAAGTGGTATGACTCTCCAATCGGCCGGACTCGAGCTCGCTATATCGTCGACGACGGCGCCGTCTGTGGGAATCGTGTGCAACTTACTCGTTCACGATCCTCTTCTTCTTTTTGAGGGCTCATTCAACGCGAGACCGACCGGCGAATTGGAAGCGTCGCTCAAGATGACCGGTCTCTGGAAGCAGGCATTCGGAATTGAATGGCTGACGATCGGAAATTTGATTCTGTCTATTAAATTCATTCCGGGCGCGACGCCGACGGCGTTCGAAATCGGCGGCGAAGTAGCAATAGGAAATCCGGGAAAAGAACTCAAAGGAGCCGTCTACGTCGGCGTCGATACAACGGACCCATCAAAGAACTATTTCTTCGGTTCGATCAGCGAATTGACGATTAACACTCTTATGATCGCTTTCGGAATTCAGACGAACCTACCGCGTCCTCTGCGCGAGCTTGGTTTTGTCGAGGGAGTAGAGGTGTCTTATGCGTCGTTGGAGAAGACTGTTCCGGGACGCACTATACCGTCCGGCTTCAAAATGAAAGGAACGGTGAACTTCTTGGGTTTTCGAATCTTCGCCGACATTCACGTGTCTCTCGGCGCGTTTCTGAAACTTGACTTGGCAATGAGTCCGTTGAATCTCGCCGGTGGAATCTTCAAAATGTACGCGCATTCGTCACAGAAATCGCGCGGTCCTTACTTGAAGGCCGATATCGACGTCAGTACGAGTCCTCCGAAAGTTCTCATCGAAGCGAGCGGGTCCATCGAGCTATTTAGTTTTATTAGAATGGGCGCTACGCTGGTGATTACCGATACGGAGTACATCATGGAAATAAAGACTCCTTTTTTCGGCGTCTTTCAGGCGTACTTGAAAGTTCGAGCCAGTTACGGCTCTCTCCAGGCGGCATCATTTAGCGTATACGGCGAATTGTCCACAGCGTGGTTGGATGATCTTGTGAAGAAAGTGCAGGGTATCATAAAGAAGGGTGCCGACGACGCGACGAAGAAAATAGCGGATGCTCAGGCCGAAGTAGACCGAGCGCAACGCCCTCTCAATAGTGCTCAACGCGATTTGACCAACGCTCAGAACGACGTGAATAGACTGTGTTCTATCAAGCGCTGCAGTCGCCGTAAGTATATATATATATATACCAGCTTGTTAATTAAATTATTAACTGTCTTTGTTTGGGTGCAGTTTGCATTGGATGTCCATCGTGGGACAGTTGTTGTACGAGAGTGTGGGGAGCTTGCATTGGATGCCCCGGTTGGAATGGTTGTTGCACTCGCATCGACGATCCACTCTGCGTCGTTGCGAACACCGCTTGTCGAGCATTGCGCGGCACGGCTTTCGCAGCGTTGGAAGTTGCTAAAGTGGGTGTGGAAGCAGCGAAAGGGCCGCTCATTGCAGCCAAAGCCGTTCTCGAAGGCGTCAAACAGACGGTAAAGGCAGGCGCGGCGGCCGCAAGTTGGATAGTCGCGAACGCTTTGACGGGCTTGATTCATATTCGTAAAATCAGTTTCAATGTCGGCATTCACGCCGTGGAAGGGGGACGATTTGGAGGAGCCATCGAAGTATCGTTCCTCAAACGTTCTTATGTTCGCTTTTCGTTCAGTCTTCGATTGCGGTCGCCTCTTGATATGGCAAAGGATCTTGCTGATCGAGTGTGGTCGACGATTTCGGGTCGCCGACGACGCGACGTGGAAGCGAGCTTGAAGTCGGCTTTCCCCGAACACGTCGAACGATTGATTAATCCTTACAGGCCGGGTTCGTACCAACCTGTGAAAAGCAGACGCGCTCGAGATGGACTACCGGCAATGGAACCGTTTAGCGCTCTTACTCTTCAAAATGATGATCCTGCAAAAGAAGCGCCAGACAGCGATGAACTCAAACGTAATTTGAAGAAGGAGCTTGCCAGCGTTATTGCCAAAGGTGACGAAGGAAGACCACACATTAACGCTACAAACCAGAAGTTTGATCGACAACCAGCAGGTATACAGCATCAGATCATACTAGTTGAGCGTTAGATTCTCCTTTTTCTTTAATTTAGAAAGCAGTGGCGAACGTTGTGCGTTCTTTCAAGACCGCTTGGAGTTTCTCTCTGATGTCGTTTCCGCCTTGGATGGCGTTTACGTTGGTCTTGAACAGGAAATGAAACCTTTTGCGTCTCAGAAGGCAAATATGGGAAACTGCTCTTTCCTCAGCGAATATGAAGAAAAAGGAAAAAAAATAGAAAACGACTTCAAGTTGAAAGATCACTCGGGAGAAAAAGACATTCAAGAAAGAATTAAAAGTAATTATATCTGGTTCACTAACCATGGTCGTCGCTAATGTTTCTTCTTCTATAGTCGAACATGACAAATTGGTTGAAGCTCGCCAAATATGCGAAGGTATATAACCATTAAACTTTTCTCTCTCTACAACTTACGTTGTACGTAGATGTTACAGCCGTGTATTGGAAGAATCGTGATGTCTTGATCGAGCAAAATTCGAGGGGCTTACGAAACGTCATGAACGAAATCGAACAGTTGACGAAGAGCACGTTCGGAAAAACTCTAAGGGCGTTCGTCAACGACCTGTGCGATTCGTTGCATTCCATCCTTGAAAACGACTCGCACGAAGAAACTCGTCGCTTGCCTGATCTGGTGGCCGGGGTCTGTTCGGTAAGCAATCATACAGTGATCATGCACTGACCTTATATTAGCCGCTTCCGCGAAAATGAAGACATATAATTCGTGTTTCTGTATTTTTAGCACTTTGGATATCATGGCGGCGAAGACGTTGGAGACCAAACCGTGATAAAGTCGCGTTCGACCATTGCAGCAATTAAAATTCAACTTGAGCAGATAAGGAAACTTGAATTATCTGCTTTGTCAGGCTGTCGCGACTAGACTTGGTTGGCTCACGGTCACTCCTTATTGTTCTTGTGTGTTGTAGTGTTTTGCCCAGTACTGCTGTTGTGCCAGTTGTTTTTTGTTCGCTTTTCGGTGGAGTTTGCTTAATTTAACGCGCGCTAAACGAAACGGCAGTGTTTGCCAGCTGTGTTTGCCCTGCATATTTGTAGCCGAAGCTTGCGGGAAACATAGCGAGAAAAGGTCTTTGTGGCTTGTTGGAACAGAGGTAGAAAGTTGGTAAAGAGGACCTTCTTCATCGTTTTTGTGTAGGCGCGTAACAGCGCCTCCTCTCTACGCAAGCCTCTATTTCACAACTGGCAAGTCGCCTTTCATCTTGACAAGCAGATTTTGTTCCGTTCAAAGCTATGAGGCCAACGGTGAATTTGTAGAGCGAAACTTCTTCATCGCTGGATCGGTCGAAAAGGCGCTTAGAAACGCAGGTTTGAGGGATCCGAATAAGAAATCGTAGCACCAGGCGCGTGGGAATTTTAAGAAGGCCGTATTCCAATTGGACGAATCAGTGCCAGACAATCACTCCATCTGTCTGCAAGGTTAATGCTAATGGGGAAAGTGACTTATCTGCAAGGTCTTTGCAACGCGCATTACTCCTGTGAAGACGAGCCATGTTGTTAGTACTGTTCGCTATTCTCAGCGTTCAGACGGCAGCTTCTCAGTTGAACGCTTCAGCTCTTTGCGATGGGGGTGACCTGCTCACAAAGATCAGAGACCTCGTGCCTCAGTGGACGACGTTCTGCCAAGCAATGAATCGCACTCAACTTCAAATTACGTTTTTTCATGACGTTCTCACAATCAAAGTGAAAGCGGCAAGCGCTTTTTTGCTTACTGATCTGCTTCCGAGCACAGGAATCTCGTTTCTGGACGATGGAAAAAGAATCAACATCTACTCGCTCGTCTTTAACTTCAACAATCCGTGGTCATTGACTGTCAAGACTCGTCCCTATCCTAACATCGAAATCGTCAGCGGGTTTCTCAGCGTTGAAGGATCGACCATTGACTTGACCGTGGGAAAAGGCAGCGGTGCAATCCCTATAAGTCTTAGCAGCATTGATGTCAGCGGCGATTGGATGGTCGGCACCGAACGAGTTTCAGTGACTTTCAAGGGTGCCGGTAATGTATTTTTATTGTCTGGAAAGCCAACAGACGACGAGATCAGCGTTCGATCTTTTATTGAAACGCTTGGCCAACAGCTTCTTCCCTCCGGAACGGAAGCCGCACTTAACCAAGCGGGCTTTGACGGCCTTCGCTTGCGAAACGTTGCAGTGACGGGATCCTATGATCGTACAAGTAACAACTTCGCTTTCTGTTTTACCGGTACGCCAACTATTTCCGGCTGGGGCCAGTACCGCATGCACTTGCTCTATCATCGCTACAATGGAGGAGCAAAACAAGCTGTGACACTGGCCGTCGACTTTGGTTCATTTCAACTGTCGAATCTCATAAAGACGGTGTCAGGCTTAGACGTTTCGAGCGTTCCACTTCTCGGAACCGTTATTGTGCCCGACTTGGGTCTTCTCGTCTCGACGGCCAATGTGTCACCAAACTTGTTACCAGATTGCGTCGAGGGTATTCTCAGAAATGCGGAACCGTATCCGGAAGGTTTGTCCATGATAACGCAATTCCAGATTGTGCCAGATGTTGACCCCATCAACTTCCTTATTAAAATTACTCCAGACGAGGGAATCTCTGTGCAAAAACTAGACAACAGTCTTCCCTTAACTGTTGCGAATGTAGCCCGTGGTTTGGGCATATCGATTGACTCACTACCACTTCCACCGGGCATCAACGATGATCTTTTCGACAGAGCTGTGAACACATTGGACTACGACAAGAAAAAAGGTTCTTTGTCTGTGAGAGTGAGCTGGTACAACCAGCTTGTGTTAATTCCGGATTTTTTGAGCGTTGATGATCCGTACGTTGACATAGTCATAACGACCATCACTGCCAAGAAAGTTCAGGTAAACGCTCACGGTCAATGGTCAATCGGATCGACGTCGTTCAGCGTTGCTGTTGAACCTAAAGAGGATGCTAGTCAAGAGTTTGTTCTCACGGGCTGCGACAGTTTCTTCAATATTGAAGATATACTCGCGACGGTCGACGGCACGTTTCTGCCGTCTGGAATAAGCTTGGACTTCCTGCGCGACTTTGTAATCGCAAATCCGTGCGTCAACGTTCCCGTCGGTCAAGCGGCCGGAACGAACGAGCTGCACTTGTCGGGAGAGCCGCGATTTGGCGATTTTGGCAAAGTGGCATTGCATTTTGTGTCAAAGAAGATAAACGGACAAGCGTCCGCCGCTCTGGGCCTTGATTTCGCCAATACCGGTTTCGCCGATTTACTGCAGAAACTGACCGGAATATCGATATCGTACGTTAAGCTTTTTGGTCATATGAAAATTGGTGTCATCGTGTCCAGTTCAGATTTTCCCGGAACAACGTTTCAAGGCGAGACTCTCAGTAAACTAGGCGAAATCAAGAAAGGACTAGTTTTGGCCGGTGCTTTCACTTTACCTTCATGTGGAAACGACGTCATATGCAAGTTTCTCAAACCGATTGTCGGTAGCTCGAGTCTCCAGTTGACGGCGACTATCGCCACGCTTAGCGATTTTACTGTAACAGCCGCTCTTGTAGATATCCCACTTGGGAGCAGTATGACGCTCCAATCGGCCGGACTTCAGCTTGCTATATCGTCGACGACCGCGCCGTCTTTTGGGATTGTGTGCAAATTACTTGTTAACAACCCTCGTCTACTTTTTGAGGGCTCGTTCAACGCAAGACCGACCGGCGAATTGGAAGCGTCGCTCAAGATGACCGGGCTGTGGAAACAAGCATTTGGATTTGATTGGCTGACGATCGGAAATTTGATTTTGTCTCTTAAATTTATTCCCGGTGTGACACCGACGGCGTTTGAAATCGGTGGCGAAGTAGCAATAGGCAATCCGGGAAAAGAGCTCAAAGGAGCCGTTTACGTCGGAATTGATACAACGGACCTATCAAAGAACTATTTCTTCGGTTCAGTCAGCGAATTGACGATTTACACTCTTATGACGGCTTTTGACATTCAGACGAATTACCTACCGCGTCCGCTGAGGGAGCTTGGTTTCGTCGAGGGAGTTGAAGTGTCTTATGCGTTGTTGGAGAAGACTGTTCCGGGACGCACTATACCGGCCGGCTTCAAAATGAAAGGAACGGTGAATTTTTTGGGTCTTCGAATCTTCGCCGACATTCGCTTGTCTCTCGGCGCGTTTCTGAAACTTGACTTGGGAATGAGTCCGTTGAATCTCGCCGGTGGAATCTTCAAAATGTACGCGCATTCGTCAGACAGATCGCGCGGTCCTTATTTGAAGGTCGATATTAGTCCTTCAAAAGTTCTTATTGAAGCCAGCGGATACGTCGAGCTATTTAGTTTTATTAAAAAAAGAGCTACGCTCGTGATTACCGACACGGAGTACATCACGGAAGTGAATGCTTTCTTCTTCGGCTTTCAAGCGGACTTGAGAGTTTACGCTGGGTACGGTTCTCTCTCGGCGGCATCATTTAGAGTGTACGGAAAATTGTCCACAGAGTGGATGGATGACCTTGTTAGCAAAGTCACGAGTATAATAAAAAATGTTGCCGACAAAGCGACAAAGGTGATTTCGGATGCTCAGGCTAAACTAGACCGAGCGCAACGCCCTCTCATTAGTGCTCAACGCGATTTGAGCAAGGCTCAGAACGACGTGAATAGACTGTGTTCTATCAAGCGCTGCAAACGATGTAAGAATTACGTATATACGTATATGGTCTAGCTTGCTGTTATATTGACTGTCTTTGGTTGCGTACAGTTTGCGTTGGATGTCCATCGTGGAACCGTTGTTGTACGAAAGTGTGGGGAGCTTGCGTTGGCTGCCCCGGTTGGAACCGCTGTTGCACTCGCGTCGACGACCCAATCTGCGTCATTGCCAATACTGGCTGTCGAGCATTGCGCGGTGTGGCCTTCGTAGCGCTGGGACTTGCTAAACTGGCTTTGGAAGCAGTGAAAATACCGTTCAATGCAGCCAAACTTGCTCTCGAGGTCATCAAACAGACAGTAAAGGTGGGCGCGGAGGCCGCAAGCTGGATAATCAAAAACGGTTTGACGTTCCTGATTCGTATTCGTAAAATCGATTTCGACGCTAGTATTCACGCCGTGGAAGGGGGAAAATTTGGAGGCTCTGTCGAGGTATCCTTTCTCAAAGGTCCTTATATACGCTTTTCATTCAGTCTTCGACTGCGGTCGCCTCTCGAGATGGCAAAGGATCTTGCTGATCGAGTGTGGCCGACGATTTCCGGTCGCCGACGACGTGACGCGGAAGCGAGCTTAAATTCGGCTTTCCCCGAATACGTCGAACGATTGGTAAAGCCTTACAGGCCGGGTTTGTACCAACCAGTGAAAAGCAGGCGCGTTCGAGATGGACTACCGCCAATGGAAGAATTTGCCGCTCTTACTGTGAAAAAAAATAGCTTTCCTAAAGAAGAAGAGCCAAACAGCATTGAAGTCAAACGTTATTTACAGGACAAGCTCAACAGTGTTATCGCCAAAGGGGAGAACGGAAGACCACACGTTAATGCAAACCAAAAGTTTGATCGACAGCCAGGTACTGCATCAGATCGTAGTACTTTAATTAACGCAAATTTTGCCTTTTTTCATTTTTGATTAATCTAGAAAGCAGTGAAGAACGTTGCGCATTCGTTCAAGAACGTTTGGACTTTCTTTCTCACGTCGTTTCCTCTTTGGAAAACGTTTACGTTGGTCTGGAACAAGAAACGAAACTTTTTGCGTCTCAGAAAGCGAAGATTGGGAACTGCTCTTTCCTCAACAAATATGAGCAAAAAGAAAAAAGAATAGAAAACAGGTTAAAAAATCGCTTTGGAGAAAAGGACATTCGAGAAAGACTAAAAGGCAAGTATTTATCTGCATGGTCACTAGCTATGGCCGCTAATGTTAAATTCCTTCTATAGCCGAACATGACAAGTTGGCTGAAGCTCGCGAAATGTGCGACGGTATAGTATTCAATCCTGCCTGAGCTAAGAAACTAACTGACATTGAATTCAGATGTTTCGGCGGCGTATAGAAAGACTCGCGATGTCCTGATCGATCAAAATTCGAGGGGCTTACGAAACGTCATGAACGAAATCGAACAGTTGACGAAGAGCACGTTCGGGAAAACTCTAAGGGCGTTCGTCAACGATCTGTGCGATTCGTTGCATTCCATCCTTGAAAAGGACTCGCACGAAGAATCTCGTCGTTTACCTTATCTGGTGGCCGGGGTCTGTTCGGTAAGCAATCATACAGTGATCATGCACTGACCTTATATTAGCCGCTGCCGCGAAAATGAAGACATAATTCGTGTTTCTGTATTCTTAGCACTTTGGATATCATGGCGGCGAAGACGTTGGAAACCAAACCGTGATAAAGTCGCGTTCGACCATTGCAGCACTTAAAATTCAACTTGAGCAGATAAGAAAACTTGAATTATCTTTGTCAGGCTGTCGTGACTAGGCTTGGCTAAGCTCACTTTCTTTTATTGTTCAGCTGTTGTTGCCAGTGTGTTGTGTCGTAATTTCTTTTTTTGTTTGCCGCCTGGGACAATTTGTCCTGGGACAATTTGTCCTGGGACAATTTGTGCTGGGACAATTTGTCCTGGGACAATTTGTCCTGGGACAATTTGTCCTGGGGACAATTTGTCTTGTGGACGATTTGTCCTGGGGACAATTTGTCCCCAGGACAAATTGTTCTGGCACAATTTGTCCCGGGACAATTTGTCCTGGGACAATTTGTCCTGGGGCCAATTTGTCCTGGGGACAATTTGTCCCCAGGACAAATTGTCCTGGCACAATTTGTCCTGGGACAATTTGTCCTGGGACAATTTGTCCTGGGACAATTTGTCCTGGGGACAATTTGTCCTGGGGACAATTTGTCCTGGGACAATTTGTTCTGGGGACAATTTGTCCTGGGACAATTTGTCCTGGGGACAATTTGTCTTGGGGACAATTTGTCTTGGGACAATTTGTCCTGTGGACAATTTGTCCCCATCACAATTTGTCCTCGGGACAAATTGTCCTGGGACAATTTGTCTTACGACAATTTGTCCTGGGACAATTTGTCCTGGGACAATTTGTCCGGGGACAATTTGTCCTGGGACAATTTGTCCTGGGGCCAATTTGTCCTGGGGACAATTTGTCCCGAGGACAAATTGTCCTGGCACAATTTGTCCTGGGACAATTTGTCCTGGGACAATTTGTCCTGGGAAAATTTGTCCTGGGGACAATTTGTCCTGGGGACAATTTGTCCTGGGACAATTTGTCCTGGGGACAATTTGTCCTGGGACAATTTGTCCTGGGGACAATTTGTCTTGGGGACAATTTGTCTTGGGACAATTTGTCCTGGGGACAATTTATCCTGGGACAATTTGTCCTGGGGACAATTTGTCCTGGGGACAATTTGTCCTGGGACAATTTGTCCTGGGGACAATTTGTCCTGGGACAATTTGTCCTGGGACAATTTGTTCTGGGGACAATTTGTCCTGGGGACAATTTGTCCTGGGACAATTTGTCCTGGGACAATTTGTCCGGGGACAATTTGTCCTGGGACAATTTGTCTTACGACAATTTGTCCTGGGACAATTTGTCCTGGGACAATTTGTCCGGGGACAATTTGTCCTGGGACAATTTGTCCTGGGACAATTTGTCCTGGCGACAATTTGTCCTGGGGATAATTTGTCCTGGGACAATTTGTCCTGGGGACAATTTGTCTTGGGGACAATTTGTCTTGGGACAATTTGTCCTGGGGACAATTTGTCCTGGGGACATTTTGTCCTGGGACAATTTGTCTTACGACAATTTGTCCTGGGACAATTTGTCCTGGGACAATTTGTCCTGGGGACAATTTGTCCTGGGACAATTTGTCCTGGGGACAATTTGTCTTGGGGACAATTTGTCTTGGGACAATTTGTCCAGGGGCCAATTTGTCCTGGGACAATTTGTCTTGGGACAATTTGTCCTGGGACAATTTGTCCTGGGGACAATTTGTCCTGGGACAATTTGTCCTAAGAACAATTTGTCTTGGGGACAATTTGTCTTGGGACAATTTGTCCTGGGGACAATTTGTCCTGGGGACAATTTGTCCTGGGACAATTTGTCTTACGACAATTTGTCCTGGGACAATTTGTCCTGGGACAATTTGTCCGGGGACAATTTGTCCTGGGACAATTTGTCCTGGGGACAATTTGTCCTGGGACAATTTGTCTTACGACAATTTGTCCTGGGACAATTTGTCCTGGGACAATTTGTCCTGGGACAATTTGTCCGGGGACAATTTGTCCTGGGACAATTTGTCTTACGACAATTTGTCCTGGGACAATTTGTCCTGGGACAATTTGTCCGGGGACAATTTGTCCTGGGACAATTTGTCCTGGGACAATTTGTCCTGGCGACAATTTGTCCTGGGGATAATTTGTCCTGGGACAATTTGTCCTGGGGACAATTTGTCTTGGGGACAATTTGTCTTGGGACAATTTGTCCTGGGGACAATTTGTCCTGGGGACATTTTGTCCTGGGACAATTTGTCTTACGACAATTTGTCCTGGGACAATTTGTCCTGGGACAATTTGTCCTGGGGACAATTTGTCCTGGGACAATTTGTCTTACGACAATTTGTCCTGGGACAATTTGTCCTGGGACAATTTGTCCGGGGACAATTTGTCCTGGGACAATTTGTCCTGGGACAATTTGTCCGGGGACAATTTGTCCTGGGACAATTTGTCTTACGACAATTTGTCCTGGGACAATTTGTCCTGGGACAATTTGTCCGGGGACAATTTGTCCTGGGACAATTTGTCCTGGGACAATTTGTCCTGGCGACAATTTGTCCTGGGGATAATTTGTCCTAGGACAATTTGTCCTGGGACAATTTGTCCTGGGACAATTTGTCCTGGGGACAATTTGTCCTGGGGACAATTTGTCCTGGGGACAATTTGTCCTGGGGACAATTTGTCCTGGGACAATTTGTCCTGGGGACAATTTGTCCTGGGACAATTTGTCCTGGGACAATTTGTTCTCGGGACAATTTGTCCTGGGGACAATTTGTCCTGGGACAATTTGTCCTGGGACAATTTCTCCTGGGACAATTTGTCCTGGGGACAATTTGTCCTGGGACAATTTGTCCTGGGGACAATTTGTCTTGGGGACAATTTGTCTTGGGACAATTTGTCCTGGGGACAATTTGTCCTGGGACAATTTGTCCTGGGGCCAATTTGTCCTGGGGACAATTTGTCCCGAGGACAAATTGTCCTGGCACAATTTGTCCTGGGACAATTTGTCCTGGGACAATTTGTCCTGGGAAAATTTGTCCTGGGGACAATTTGTCCTGGGGACAATTTGTCCTGGGACAATTTGTCCTGGCGACAATTTGTCCTGGGGATAATTTGTCCTGGGACAATTTGTCCTGGGACAATTTGTCCTGGGACAATTTGTCCTGGGGACAATTTGTCCTGGGGACAATTTGTCCTGGGGACAATTTGTCCTGGGGACAATTTGTCCTGGGACAATTTGTCCTGGGGACAATTTGTCCTGGGACAATTTGTCCTGGGACAATTTGTTCTGGGGACAATTTGTCCTGGGACAATTTGTCCTGGCGACAATTTGTCCTGGGGATAATTTGTCCTGGGACAATTTGTCCTGGGGACAATTTGTCTTGGGGACAATTTGTCTTGGGACAATTTGTCCTGGGGACAATTTGTCCTGGGGACATTTTGTCCTGGGACAATTTGTCTTACGACAATTTGTCCTGGGACAATTTGTCCTGGGACAATTTGTCCTGGGGACAATTTGTCCTGGGACAATTTGTCTTACGACAATTTGTCCTGGGACAATTTGTCCTGGGACAATTTGTCCGGGGACAATTTGTCCTGGGACAATTTGTCCTGGGACAATTTGTCCGGGGACAATTTGTCCTGGGACAATTTGTCTTACGAAAATTTGTCCTGGGACAATTTGTCCTGGGACAATTTGTCCGGGGACAATTTGTCCTGGGACAATTTGTCCTGGGACAATTTGTCCTGGCGACAATTTGTCCTGGGGATAATTTGTCCTAGGACAATTTGTCCTGAGACAATTTGTCCTGGGACAATTTGTCCTGGGGACAATTTGTCCTGGGGACAATTTGTCCTGGGGACAATTTGTCCTGGGGACAATTTGTCCTGGGACAATTTGTCCTGGGACAATTTGTTCTGGGGACAATTTGTCCTGGGGACAATTTGTCCTGAGACAATTTGTCCTGGGGACAATTTGTCTTGGGGACAATTTGTCTTGGGACAATTTGTCCTGGGGACAATTTATCCTGGGACAATTTGTCCTGGGGACAATTTGTCCTGGGGACAATTTGTCCTGGGACAATTTGTCCTGGGGACAATTTGTCCTGGGACAATTTGTCCTTGGACAATTTCTTCTGGGGACAATTTGTCCTGGGGACAATTTGTCCTGGGACAATTTGTCCTGGGACAATTTGTCCTGGGACAATTTGTCCTGGGGACAATTTGTCCTGGGACAATTTGTCCTGGGGACAATTTGTCTTGGGGACAATTTGTCTTGGGACAATTTCTCCTGGGGCCAATTTGTCCTGGGACAATTTGTCTTGGGACAATTTGTCCTGGGACAATTTGTCCTGGGGACAATTTGTCCTGGGACAATTTGTCCTAAGAACAATTTGTCTTGGGGACAATTTGTCTTGGGACAATTTGTCCTGGGGACAATTTGTCCTGGGGACAATTTGTCCTGGGACAATTTGTCTTACGACAATTTGTCCTGGGACAATTTGTCCTGGGACAATTTGTCCGGGGACAATTTGTCCTGGGACAATTTGTCCTGGGGACAATTTGTCCTGGGACAATTTGTCTTACGACAATTTGTCCTGGGACAATTTGTCCTGGGACAATCTGTCCTGGGACAATTTGTCCGGGTACAATTTGTCCTGGGACAATTTGTCCTGGGACAATTTGTCCGGGGACAATTTGTCCTGGGACAATTTGTCTTACGACAATTTGTCCTGGGACAATTTGTCCTGGGACAATTTGTCCGGGGACAATTTGTCCTGGGACAATTTGTCCTGGGACAATTTGTCCTGGCGACAATTTGTCCTGGGGATAATTTGTCCTGGGACAATTTGTCCTGGGACAATTTGTCCTGGGACAATTTGTCCTGGGGACAATTTGTCCTGGGGACAATTTGTCCTTGGGACAATTTGTCCTGGGGACAATTTGTCCTGGGACAATTTGTCCTGGGGACAATTTGTCCTGGGACAATTTGTCCTGGGACAATTTGTTCTCGGGACAATTTGTCCTGGGGACAATTTGTCCTGGGACAATTTGTCCTGGGACAATTTTTCCTGGGACAATTTGTCCTGGGGACAATTTGTCCTGGGACAATTTGTCCTGGGGACAATTTGTCTTGGGGACAATTTGTCTTGGGACAATTTGTCCTGGGGACAATTTGTCCTGGGACAATTTGTCCTGGGGCCAATTTGTCCTGGGGACAATTTGTCCCGAGGACAAATTGTCCTGGCACAATTTGTCCTGGGACAATTTGTCCTGGGACAATTTGTCCTGGGAAAATTTGTCCTGGGGACAATTTGTCCTGGGGACAATTTGTCCTGGGACAATTTGTCCTGGGGACAATTTGTCCTGGGACAATTTGTCCTGGGACAATTTGTCCTGGGGACAATTTGTCCTGGGACAATTTGTCCTGGGACAATTTGTTCTGGGGACAATTTGTCCTGGGGACAATTTGTCCTGGGACAATTTGTCCTGGGACATTTTGTCTTACGACAATTTGTCCTGGGACAATTTGTCCTGAGACAATTTGTCCGGGGACAATTTGTCCTGGGACAATTTGTCCTGGGGACAATTTGTCCTAGGGACAATTTGTCCTGGGACAATTTGTCCTGGGACAATTTGTCCTGGGGACAATTTGTCCTGGGACAATTTGTCTTACGACAATTTGTCCTGGGACAATTTGTCCTGGGACAATTTGTCCTGGGACAATTTGTCCGGGGACAATTTGTCCTGGGACAATTTGTCTTACGACAATTTGTCCTGGGACAATTTGTCTTACGACAATTTGTCCTGGGACAATTTGTCCTGGGACAATTTGTCCTGGGACAATTTGTCCTGGCGACAATTTGTCCTGGGGATAATTTGTGTTGGGACAATTTGTCCTGGGGACAATTTGTCTTGGGGACAATTTGTCTTGGGACAATTTGTCCTGGGGACAATTTGTCCTGGGGACAATTTGTCCTGGGACAATTTGTCTTACGACAATTTGTCCTGGGACAATTTGTCCTGGGACAATTTGTCCTGGGGACAATTTGTCCTGGGACAATTTGTCTTACGACAATTTGTCCTGGGACAATTTGTCCGGGGACAATTTGTCCTGGGACAATTTGTCCTGGGACAATTTGTCCTGGGGACAATTTGTCCTGGGGACAATTTGTCCTGGGACAATTTGTCCTGGGACAATTTGTCCTGGGACAATTTGTCCGGGGGACAATTTGTCCTGGGACAATTTGTCCTGGGGACAATTTGTCTTGGGGACAATTTGTCTTGGGACAATTTGTCCCCAGGACAATTTGTCCTCGGGACAAATTGTCCTGGGACAATTTGTCTTACGACAATTTGTCCTGGGACAATTTGTCCTGGGACAATTTGTCCGGGGACAATTTGTCCTGGGACAATTTGTCCTGGGACAATTTGTCCTGGCGACAATTTGTCCTGGGGATAATTTGTCCTGGGACAATTTGTCCTGGGACAATTTGTCCTGGGACAATTTGTCCTGGGGACAATTTGTCTTGGGGACAATTTGTCTTGGGACAATTTCTCCTGGGGCCAATTTGTCCTGGGACAATTTGTCTTGGGACAATTTGTCCTGGGACAATTTGTCCTGGGGACAATTTGTCCTGGGACAATTTGTCCTAAGAACAATTTGTCTTGGGGACAATTTGTCTTGGGACAATTTGTCCTGGGGACAATTTGTCCTGGGGACAATTTGTCCTGGGACAATTTGTCTTACGACAATTTGTCCTGGGACAATTTGTCCTGGGACAATTTGTCCGGGGACAATTTGTCCTGGGACAATTTGTCCTGGGGACAATTTGTCCTGGGACAATTTGTCTTACGACAATTTGTCCTGGGACAATTTGTCCTGGGACAATCTGTCCTGGGACAATTTGTCCGGGTACAATTTGTCCTGGGACAATTTGTCCTGGGACAATTTGTCCGGGGACAATTTGTCCTGGGACAATTTGTCTTACGACAATTTGTCCTGGGACAATTTGTCCTGGGACAATTTGTCCGGGGACAATTTGTCCTGGGACAATTTGTCCTGGGACAATTTGTCCTGGCGACAATTTGTCCTGGGGATAATTTGTCCTGGGACAATTTGTCCTGGGACAATTTGTCCTGGGACAATTTGTCCTGGGGACAATTTGTCCTGGGGACAATTTGTCCTTGGGACAATTTGTCCTGGGGACAATTTGTCCTGGGACAATTTGTCCTGGGGACAATTTGTCCTGGGACAATTTGTCCTGGGACAATTTGTTCTCGGGACAATTTGTCCTGGGGACAATTTGTCCTGGGACAATTTGTCCTGGGACAATTTTTCCTGGGACAATTTGTCCTGGGGACAATTTGTCCTGGGACAATTTGTCCTGGGGACAATTTGTCTTGGGGACAATTTGTCTTGGGACAATTTGTCCTGGGGACAATTTGTCCTGGGACAATTTGTCCTGGGGCCAATTTGTCCTGGGGACAATTTGTCCCGAGGACAAATTGTCCTGGCACAATTTGTCCTGGGACAATTTGTCCTGGGACAATTTGTCCTGGGAAAATTTGTCCTGGGGACAATTTGTCCTGGGGACAATTTGTCCTGGGACAATTTGTCCTGGGGACAATTTGTCCTGGGACAATTTGTCCTGGGACAATTTGTCCTGGGGACAATTTGTCCTGGGACAATTTGTCCTGGGACAATTTGTTCTGGGGACAATTTGTCCTGGGGACAATTTGTCCTGGGACAATTTGTCCTGGGACATTTTGTCTTACGACAATTTGTCCTGGGACAATTTGTCCTGAGACAATTTGTCCGGGGACAATTTGTCCTGGGACAATTTGTCCTGGGGACAATTTGTCCTAGGGACAATTTGTCCTGGGACAATTTGTCCTGGGACAATTTGTCCTGGGGACAATTTGTCCTGGGACAATTTGTCTTACGACAATTTGTCCTGGGACAATTTGTCCTGGGACAATTTGTCCTGGGACAATTTGTCCGGGGACAATTTGTCCTGGGACAATTTGTCTTACGACAATTTGTCCTGGGACAATTTGTCTTACGACAATTTGTCCTGGGACAATTTGTCCTGGGACAATTTGTCCTGGGACAATTTGTCCTGGCGACAATTTGTCCTGGGGATAATTTGTGTTGGGACAATTTGTCCTGGGGACAATTTGTCTTGGGGACAATTTGTCTTGGGACAATTTGTCCTGGGGACAATTTGTCCTGGGGACAATTTGTCCTGGGACAATTTGTCTTACGACAATTTGTCCTGGGACAATTTGTCCTGGGACAATTTGTCCTGGGGACAATTTGTCCTGGGACAATTTGTCTTACGACAATTTGTCCTGGGACAATTTGTCCGGGGACAATTTGTCCTGGGACAATTTGTCCTGGGACAATTTGTCCTGGGGACAATTTGTCCTGGGGACAATTTGTCCTGGGACAATTTGTCCTGGGACAATTTGTCCTGGGACAATTTGTCCGGGGGACAATTTGTCCTGGGACAATTTGTCCTGGGGACAATTTGTCTTGGGGACAATTTGTCTTGGGACAATTTGTCCCCAGGACAATTTGTCCTCGGGACAAATTGTCCTGGGACAATTTGTCTTACGACAATTTGTCCTGGGACAATTTGTCCTGGGACAATTTGTCCGGGGACAATTTGTCCTGGGACAATTTGTCCTGGGACAATTTGTCCTGGCGACAATTTGTCCTGGGGATAATTTGTCCTGGGACAATTTGTCCTGGGACAATTTGTCCTGGGACAATTTGTCCTGGGGACAATTTGTCCTGGGGACAATTTGTCCTGGGGACAATTTGTCCTGGGGACAATTTGTCCTGGGACAATTTGTCCTGGGACAATTTTTTCTGGGGACATTTTGTCCTGGGGACAATTTGTCCTGGGACAATTTGTCCTGGGACAATTTGTCCTGGGACAATTTGTCCTGGGGACAATTTGTCCTGGGACAATTTGTCCTGGGGACAATTTGTCTTGGGGACAATTTGTCTTGGGACAATTTGTCCTGGGGACAATTTGTCCTGGGACAATTTGTCCCTGGCCAATTTGTCCTTGGGACAATTTGTCCCCAGGACAAATTGTCCTGGCACAATTTGTCCTGGGACAATTTGTCCTGGGGACAATTTGTCTTGGGGACAATTTGTCCTGGGACAATTTGTCCTGGGACAATTTGTCCTGGAACAATTTGTCCTGGGGACAATTTGTCCTGGAACAATTTGTCCTGGGGCCAATTTGTCCTGTGACAATTTGTCCTGGGGACAATTTGTCCTGGGGACAATTTGTCCTGGGGACAATTTGTTCTGGGACAATTTGTCCTGGAAATTCTAAATTACTTCAGAATTAATTCTGCATTAATGCAGAATAAATTCTGCATTTATTCTGCATTAATTCAGAATTAATTCTGCATTTATTCAGAAGTAATTCTGCATTAATTAAGAATAAGTTCTGCATTAATTAAGAATAAGTTCTGCATTAATTCAGAATAAATTCTGCAATAATCTAGAATAATTTCTGCATTAATTCAGAATAAATTCTGCATTAATCCATTATAAATTCTGCGTTAATTCTGAATTAATTCTGCATTAATTCAGAATAAATTCTGCATTAATTCAGAATTAATTTTGCATTAATTCAGAATAAATTCTGCATTAATTTAGAATTAATTTGGTATTAATTCAGAATAAATTCTGCAATAATTCAGAATAAATGCAGAATAAATTCTGTTTTAATTCAGAATAAATTCTGAATTAATTCAGAATAAATTCTGCATTTATTCAGAATCAATTCTGCATTAATTCAGAATTAATTCTGCATTAATTCAGAATAATTTCTAAATTAATTAGGAATAAATTCTGCATTAATTCAGAATAAATTCCGCATTTATTATGCATTAATTCAGAATTAATTCTGCATTTATTCGGAATTAATTCTACATTATTTAAGAATAAATTCTGCATTAAGTCAGAATAATTTTTTCATTAATTCAGAATAAATTCCGATTTTATTCTTCAATAATTCACAATTTATTCTGCTTTTATTCAGAATTAATTCTACATTAATTCAGTATAAATTCTGAATTAATTCAGAATAAATTCTGAATTCATTCAGAATAAATCCTGCATTAAGTCAGAATAAATTCTGTGTTTATTCAGAGAATGTGAGATTTTTTCGCGATGTTTTAGCGCGCGTTACACTCGAAAAGCCCTGCTCGTCGTTCGTCTCCTGTGCATCGCTTAGCGAGCGAGTTTGAGGTTCTTGATCGACTTCTTGTCGTGTTCCGTCACGTTCTGAACGGTTATTGCTAAGTTTTTCGTCGTCATGGCGTTTCGGGGTGTACGAGCGATCTTTTAGAACGATCGCCGACGTATCGTCGACTCACGACGGAGCGCCTGTCGTTTTCTTCACCTTACATACGATCATGGATGCTTCATGGCAGCGTAGCTCTCGTAAAGAATATAGAATGTTGAAAAGAAAGCTGAAGCACCTTGTCTACGTAAGTTCACGATCTTTTATTCCGCATTAATTCAGAATTAATTCTGTATTTATTCAGAATTAATTCTGCATTAATTCAGAATAAATTCTGCATTAATTCAGAATAAAATCCGCATTTTTTCTGCATTAATTCAGAATTAATTCTGCATTTATTCAGAATAAATTCTGAATTAATTCTGCATTAATTCAGAATAAATTTCGCATTTATTCTGCATTAATTCAGAATTAATTCTGCATTTATTCAGAATAAATTCTGCATTAATTCAGAATAAATTCTGCATTAATTCAGAATTAATTCTGAATTAATTCAGAATAAATGCTACATTTATTCAGAATAAATTCTGCATTAATTCAGAATAAGTTCTGCATTAATTCAGAATAAATTCTGCATTAATTCAGAATAAATTCCGCATTTATTCAGAATAAATTCGGCATTAGTTCCGAATAAATTCTGCATTAGTTCCGAATAAATTCTGCATTAATTCAGAATAAATTCTGCATTAATTCAGAATTAATTCTGAATTAATTCAGAATAAATGCTACATTTATTCAGAATAAATTCTGCATTAATTCAGAATAAGTTCTGCATTAATTCAGAATAAATTCTGCATTAATTCAGAATAAATTCCGCATTTATTCAGAATAAATTCGGCATCAGTTCCGAATAAATTCTGCATTAATTCAGAATAAATTCTGCATTAATTCGGAATTAATTCTGAATTAATTCTGCATTTATTCAGAATTTGTCCTGGGGACAATTTGTCCCCAGGACAAATTGTCCTGGGACAATTTGTCCTGGGGACAATTTGTCCTGGGACAATTTGTCCTAAGACAATTTGTCCTGGGACAATTTGTCCTGGGACAATTTGTCTTACGACAATTTGTCTTGGGACAATTTGTCCTGGGGACAATTTGTCCTGGGACAATTTGTCCTGGGGACAATTTGTCTTGGGGACAATTTGTCTTGGGACAATTTGTCCTGGGGACAATTTGTCCTGGGACAATTTGTCCTGGGGACAATTTGTCTTGGGGACAATTTGTCTTGGGACAATTTGTCCCCAGGACAATTTGTCCCCAGGACAATTTGTCCTCGGGACAAATTGTCCTGGGACAATTTGTCTTACGACAATTTGTCCTGGGACAATTTGTCCTGGGACAATTTGTCCTCGGGACAAATTGTCCTGGGACAATTTGTCTTACGACAATTTGTCCTGGGACAATTTGTCCTGGGGACAATTTGTCCTGGGACAATTTGTCCTGGGACAATTTGTCCTGGGACAATTTGTCCTGGGGACAATTTGTCCTGGGACAATTTGTCCTGGGACAGTTTGTCCTGGGACAATTTGTTCTGGGACAATTTGTCTTACGACAATTTGTCCTGGGACAATTTGTCCTGGGACAATTTGTCCTAGGACAATTTTTCCTCGGACAATTTGTCCTGGGACAATTTGTCCTGGGGACAATTTGTCCTGGGGACAATTTGTCCTGGGGACAATTTGTCCTGGGACAATTTGTCCTGGGACAATTTGTCCTGGGGACAATTTGTCCTGGGACAATTTGTCCTAAGACAATTTGTCCTGGGAGAATTTGTCCTGGGACAATTTGTCCTGGGGACAATTTGTCCTGGGACAATTTGTCCTGGGACAATTTGTCCTGGGGACAATTTGTCTTGGGGACAATTTGTCTTGGGACAATTTGTCCTGGGGACAATTTGTCCCGGGACAATTTGTCCTGGGGCCAATTTGTCCTGGGGCCAATTTGTCCCGAGCACAAATTGTCCTGGCACAATTTGTCCTGGGACAATTTGTCCTGGGGACAATTTGTCCTGGGACAATTTGTCCTGGGACAATTTGTTCTGGGGACAATTTGTCCTGGGGACAATTTGTCCTGGGACAATTTGTCCTGGGACAATTTGTCCTGGGACAATTTGTCCTGGGACAATTTGTCCTGGGACAATTTGTTCTGGGGACAATTTGTCCTGGGGACAATTTGTCCTGGGACAATTTGTCCTGGGAGAATTTGTCCTGGGACAATTTGTCCTGGGGACAATTTGTCCTGGGACAATTTGTCCTGGGGACAATTTGTCTTGGGGACAATTTGTCTTGGGACAATTTGTCCTGGGGACAATTTGTCCTGGGACAATTTGTCCTGGGGACAATTTGTCTTGGGGACAATTTGTCTTGGGACAATTTGTCCTGGGGACAATTTGTCCTGGGACAATTTGTCCTGGGAGAATTTGTCCTGGGACAATTTGTCCTGGGGACAATTTGTCTTGGGGACAATTTGTCTTGGGACAATTTGTTCTGGGGACAATTTGTCCTGGGACAATTTGTCCTGGGGCCAATTTGTCCTGAAGACAATTTGTCCCGAGGACAAATTGTCCTGGCACAATTTGTCCTGGGACAATTTGTCCTGGGACAATTTGTCCTGGGACAATTTGTCCTGGGGACAATTTGTCCTGGGGACAATTTGTCCTGGGACAATTTGTCCTGGGGACAATTTGTCCTGGGACAATTTGTCCTGGGACAATTTGTTCTGGGGACAATTTGTCCTGGGAACAATTTGTCCTGGGACAATTTGTCCTGGGGACAATTTGTCCTGGGACAATTTGTCCTGGGACAATTTGTCCTGGGGACAATTTGTCCTGGGGACAATTTGTCCTGGGACAATTTGTCCTGGGGACAATTTGTTCTGGGGACAATTTGTCCTGGGGACAATTTGTCCTAGGACAATTTTTCCTCGTACAATTTTTCCTGGGACAATTTGTCCTGGGACAATTTGTCCCGGGGACAATTTGTCCTGGGGACAATTTGTCCTGGGGACAATTTGTCCTGGGACAATTTGTCCTGGGACAATTTGTTCTGGGGACAATTTGTCCTGGGACAATTTGTCCTGGGGACAATTTGTCTTACGACAATTTGTCCTGGGACAATTTGTCCTGGGACAATTTGTCCTAGGACAATTTTTCCTCGGACAATTTGTCCTGGGACAATTTGTCCTGGTACAATTTTCCTGGGGACAATTTATCCTGGGGACAATTTGTCTCGGGACAATTTGTCCTGGGGACAATTTGTCCTGGGACAATTTGTCCTGGGACAATTTGTTCTGGGGACAATTTGTCCTGTGGACAATTTGTCCTGGGGACAATTTGTCCTGGGACAATTTGTCCTGCGGACAATTTGTCCTGGGACAATTTGTCCTGGGACATTTTGTTCTGGGGACAATTTGTCTTGGGGACAATTTGTCTTGGGACAATTTGTCCTGTGGACAATTTGTCCCCAGGACAATTTGTCCTCGGGACAAATTGTCCTGGGACAATTTGTCTTACGACAATTTGTCCTGGGACAATTTGTCCTGGGACAATTTGTCCGGGGACAATTTGTCCTGGGACAATTTGTCCTGGGACAATTTGTCCTGGGGACAATTTGTCCTGGGGACAATTTGTCCTGGGACAATTTGTCGTGGGACAATTTGTCCTGGGACAATTTGTCCTGGGGACAATTTGTCCTGGGGACAATTTGTCCTGGGACAATTTGTCCTGGGGACAATTTGTCCTGGGACAATTTGTCCTGGGACAATTTGTTCTGGGGACAATTTGTCCTGGGGACAATTTGTCCTGGGACAATTTGTCCTGGGACAATTTGTCCTGGGACAATTTGTCCTGGGGACAATTTGTCCTAGGACAATTTGTCCTGGGACAATTTGTCCTGAGACAATTAGTCCTTGGGACAATTTGTCTCGGGGACAATTTGTCCTGGGAGATTTTGTCCTGAGACAATATGTCCTTGGACAATTTGTCCTGTTTCGATTTAGCGCGCGCTAAACGAAACGACTACTTGAGTACTTCCTAGCCGAAGCTCGCGTACAACCGCGTACAACACAGCAAGAAATCGTTTTTGGAACATGGGCAGTCTATTAGCGGAATGTTGGGAAAGAGGACCCCCTTCATCGTATTCGTGTAGGCGCATGAACAGTCTCCTCCTCCTCTCTACTGTCAAGCCGCCTTTTCATTTTGGAAAGACTTTAATGAGCCCTGTTCAAGGCTATACAGTCATTTTGTGATCGCTGACTTCGAAGACTCGGCCCTAGTCATATCCAGACATTGATAGACCATCGATGGATTTCCCAGACTCAGCAGCCATTAGCACCACCATGAAAATAGGAGAGAACCGCTTCAATAGACCCTATAGATATCTACGACGATGTTTACGAAACGCGATAAGATCTTACTTCTCTCTCAACCAACGGCGTGACTCTGTACAAATGCTTTCAAAACAACATCTTCTCACTGGATCTGCCGAAAATACGCTCAGAAACGCGCTCAATGAAAGCTAAGGAATCGTAAGTAGCAACATTTGCATCGGAATTCTAAGAAGACTCAGCGGGTTTTTCAGTGTTAATTGAAGGACCGACCAGGAAAAGGAAGTGGTTTAGCAGCATTGACGTCAGCGGCGTTTGGGTGGTTGGCACTGAACGAGTTTCGTTAACTTTCAAGGGTGCCGATAATGTGTTTTTGTTGTCTGGGAATCCAGCAGACGGCGAGATCAGCGTCGGATCTTTTGTTGGAACGCTCGGCCAACAGCTTCTTCCCTCCGGAGCGGAAGCAGCACTTAACGATGCCGGTTTCGATAGCTTTAGCCTGCAAAACGTCGCAGTGACAGGATCCTTTGATCGTACAAATAACAACTTCGCTTTCTGTTTTACCGGTACACCGACCATATCCGGCTGGGGACAGTACAACATGCACTTGCTCTATCATCGCTACAATGGAGGAGCAAAACAAGTTGTGACACTGGGCGTCGACTTCGGCTCATTCCAACTATCAAATCTCATACAGACGGTGTCGGGCTTAGACGTTTCGAGCGTTCCACTTCTCGGAACCGTTACCGTTCCCGACTTGGGTCTTCTCGTCTCAACGGGTGATGTGTCGCCGAACTTGTTACCTGATTGCATCGAGGGCATTCTCAGCGCCACGGAACCGTATCCGGAAGGCTTGTCCATCGTAGCCCAATTCCAGATTGCGTTGATCCCATCAAGTTCCTGATCAAAATCACTCCGGACGCGGGAGTTTCTCTGCAAAAATTAGACGACAGTCTTTCGTTTACAGTTATGAATGTAGCTCGCGGTTTGGGCATATCCGTCGACTCTCTACCACTTCCACCTGGCATCGACAATCTTCTGAACGGAGCCGTTAGCTCATTAGATTACGACAAGACAAATGGTCTTTTGTCTGCCAGGGTGAGCTGGGGCAGTGAACTCGTGCTGATTCCGGATTTTTTGAGCATCCTTGATCCGTACGTCGACATAGTCGTGACGACAGCGACCAAGAAAGTTCAAATCAACGCTCACGGACAATGGTCAATCGGATCGACGTCGTTCAGCGTCGCTGTCGAACCCAAAGAGGACGCTAGTCAAGGGTTCGTTCTCACGGGCTGCGGCAGCTTGTTCAATATTGGCGATATACTCGCGACGGTCGGCGCCACGTTTCTACCGTCTGGAATAAGTATTGACTTCCTGAGCGACTTTGTAATCGCCAATCCGTGCATTAGCATTCCCGTCGGACAAGCAATCGCAACGAGCGAGCTCTTCTTATCCGGAGAACCGCGCTTTGGAGAATTCGGCGGAGTGACGCTGAATTTCGTGTTTAAGAAGGTCAACGGACAAGCGTCGGCCGCTCTGGGCCTTGACTTCGCCAATACCGGCTTCGCCGACTTGTTGGAAACACTGACCGGAAAATCGATATCGAGCGTTGCGCTTTTTGATCAGGGTGTGAAATTGGGCGTCATCGTGTCCAACGCAGATTTTTCCGGAACAACGTTTCAAGGCGAGACTCTTAGTACATTACAAATCAAGCAAGGTCTCACTTTGGCCGGCGTCTTTACTTTACCGTCATGCGGAAGCGACGTCATATGCAAGTTCCTCGAACCGATTGTCGGTAGCTCGAGTCTCCAATTGACGGCGACGATCGCTTCATTTAGCGATTTCACTGTAACGGCCGCTCTGGCGAACATCCCACTTGGCAGTGGCATGACTCTCCAATCGGCCGGACTCCAGCTCGCTCTCTCGTCGACGACGGCGCCGTCTGTGGGAATCGTGTGCCAATTACTCGTTCATGATCCTCTTCTTCTTTTCGAGGGCTCGTTCAGCGCGAGACCGACCGGCGAATTGGAAGCGTCGCTCTCGATGACCGGCTTGTGGGAACAGGCATTCGGAATCGAATGGCTGACGATCGGAAATTTGCTTCTGTCTATTAAATTCATTCCGGGCGCAACTCCGACGGCATTCGAAATCGGCGGCGAAATAGAAATAGGAACGGAGGGAAGCGAACTCAAAGGAGCCATCTACGCCGGCGTCGATACAACGGACCCATCGAACAACTATTTCTACGGTTCGGTCAGCGAATTGACGATTGACAGTCTCATGGCCGCTTTCGGCATCGAGACGGACCTTCCGCGTCCGCTGGGCGAGCTCGGTTTCACCGAAGGAATCGAAGTGTCGTATGCGTTATTGGACAAGACTGTTCCGGGACGCACTATACCGGCCGGCTTCAAAATGACGGGAACGGTAAATTTCTTGGGTTTTGTAATCTTCGCCGACATTCACGTGTCTCTCGGCGCCTTTCTGAAACTTGACTTGGAAATGAGTCCGTTGAGTCTCGCCGGTGGTATCTTCCAAATGTACGCGCATTCGTCAGACACATCGCTCGGTCCTTACTTGAAGGCCGATATCGACGTCAGTTCGAGTCCTCCGACAGTTCTCATCGAAGCCAGCGGTTACGTCAAGCTATTTTCCTTTATTGAAATCGGCGCTACGCTAGTGATTACCGATACGGAGTACATCATGGAAATAAGGGCTCCCTTTTTCGGCATCTTTCAAGCGTACTTAAGAGTTGCAGCCAGTTACGGCTCTCTCGAGGCGGCGTCATTTAGCGTGTACGGCGAATTGTCCACGGAGTGGCTGGACGATCTTGTGGAAAAAGTGACGAATATAATAGAGAACGGTGCCGACGAAGCGACGGCGAAGATTGAGGAAGCTCAGGCCGATGTAGACCGAGCGCAAGCCTCTCTCGATAGTGCCCAAGACGATTTGAACGATGCTCAGGACGACGTGAATAGCCTGTGTTCAATCAAGAGCTGCAGCAGCGGTAAGAGCTTATCTATAGCCTTTCTTACTTAAATTGCTTCTATATTTGACTGTCTTTGCTTGCATACAGTTTGCATTGGATGCCCGTCGTGCATGGAACGGTTGCTGTACGAGAGTGTGGGGAGCTTGCATTGGATGCCCCGGCTGGAATAGCTGTTGCACTCGCATCTCCGATCCAGGCTGCGTCATTGCCAATATCGCCTGTGAAGCATTACGCGGCTTGGCCTACGCAGCGTTGGAAGTCGCTGAAGTGGCTTTGGACGTAGCGAGAGGGCCGCTCTATGTAGCCGAAGCCGCTCTCGAAGGCGTCAAAGAGACGGTAAAGGCTGGCGCGGCGGCCGCAACTTGGATAGTCGCCAACGCTTTGACGGGCCTAATTCATATTCGCAAAATCGAGTTCAACGTTGACATTCACGTCGTGGAAGGGGGAGAATTCGGAGGCACCATCGAAGTGTCCTTCCTCAAGGGTTCTTATAATCGCTTTTCGTTCAGTCTTCAATTGCCGTCGCCTCTCGAGATGGCGAAGGATCTCGCTGATCGAGTGTGGACGGCGATATCTGGTCGCCGACGGCGCGACGCGGAGGCCAGTGTGAAGGCCGCTTTCCCCGCACACGTCGAACGATTTATATGGCCTTACAGACCCGGTTCGTACCAACCGGTGAAAAGCAGACGCGTTCGAGTGCCGGCAGAAGAATCGTTCAGCGCTCTTTCTCTTCAAATTGACGTTCCTACAACAGAAGCACCAGATAGCGATGAAGTTCAACCTAATTTGAAGGACGAGCTTGAAAGTGTTGTAAGGAAAGGGGAAGGGGGAAGACCACGCCTTAATGCGACGAGCCGAAAGTTTATTCGGAAATCAGGTACTACTTGCACGTATTGCATCAGATCGTAGTACTTGAGAGCGAAAATTCTCGTTTCTTTTTAATTTAGAAATCGGCGAAAAACGTTGTACCTTGATTCAAGACCGTTTGGAATTTCTCTCCAACGTCGTTTCCGCCTTGGATAGCGTTTACGTTGGTCTTGAAGAGGAAATGAGTCCTTTTGCGCACAAGGCAAAGGGAAATTGCTCTTTTCTCAGCGAATACGAAGGAAAAGGAAAGAAAATAGAAAACAAGCTGATTAATCGCTTAGGAGAAAAGGCCGCTCGAGAAAAACTCAAAGGCACGTATCTTCATTTCTGGTCACTAACTCGTAGCCGCAACGTTCTCTAATTCTATAGCCAAACGTGAAAAATTGGCTGAAGCTCGCGAATTGTGCAACGGTGCAGTACTCAATCCAACCGAAATAATTTTTCTCTCTGTTTAACATACGTTGTACGCAGATGTTTCATCGACGTATTGGAAGACGCGCGATGTCCTGATCGATCAAAACGCAAGGGGCTTACGAAACGTCATGAACGAAATCGGAGCGTTGACAAAGAGCACGTATGGAAAACCTCTACGGGCGTTCGTCGATGACCTGTGCAATTCGTTGCACACTATGATTGAAAAGAATTTACGCGAAGAAGCTCGTCGCTTGCCCGATCTTGTGACCGGAATCTGTACGGTATGTGCACGTGGGCAGCTATCGCCTTCTAATTATTTTAGCTGACTACATTTTTAGAACTTTGGATATCGCGGTGGTGAATATATCGCAGACAAAACCGTGATAAAGGCTCGTTCGAGCATTGAGGCGCTCAAAGTTCAACTAGAGGAGATACAGAAACTGTCTCTTTTCTGTCGCGACTAGACTTCTGTTGTCTGGTTGCTATTACGTATGTTTCTTGTTGTTCGTGACGCATGGAGTTCTGGCTTCCTGCATGGGCGCTCCTCATGAGCGCATATTTTTCAGTTTAGCGCGCGCTAAACACGTTGCAGCAGCCTGCAGCAGCTCTGCAGCAGCCTAGTTCCTGCGTTTATTGTTGCCGAAATATGAATTTGCTGTCGAGAAAAGTCTACAGATCTTCGCGGAGGATAAAGAGAATGTTAAGGACCCCTCACCCTTATGTATGTGTAGGCGTATGGTGGAACAACGCCTCCTCTACCCACGCTCCACTTTACAACAGTCGCCTTTTCCATTTTTGGGAAGACTTTGAGCTCAATAAAAGGACTTTGTTCTGTTCGACATTCAGAACCACTGCCGTCAGCGATTCTATAATCTAAACTATTTAGCAGTCACACGTCTCTCATCAAATTAATTACGAGACAGCCAATAGTGAGAGATTTAGATTGGGCGAGGCCAAGAGCAGCACTCTAATCCAACAATGAGAGTAGTGTTTCTCGTCGCTCTCATCGTCGGCGCTGCAGCCGTCAAATTCGACGGGGTGGCGCTCTGCACCGCTGGCGACATCAAGTCCAAGATAGTTAACGCAATACCGAGCTTCTGCGAGGTGATGGATCGTACTCACCTCAAAGGGAGCTATGAGAACAAGGTGCTCACCATTCAAGTCGGAGAGGAGAGCGCTTCGTCGCTCTCCGATCTTCTTCCCAAGACGGGAGTCAAGTTCTTGGACGGCGATAAAAGAATCGATATTTCGCTATTGAAATTCAATTTCAGCAAATCGTGGTCGTTGACGGTGAAAACTCGGCCCTATCCGGAATTGGAAATCGTCGACGGATTCCTCAGCGTCGCCGACGTGGCCGTTAGCATCACCGTGGGAAAAGGGAGGAACGGTCGCGTGATCGTGCAGAATCTCGACGTGAGCGGCACTTGGAAGGTCGGCGACGCTAGCGTTGCGACGACGTTTACGAAAGACGGCAAGGCGTACTCGTTCAGCGGTGCGCCGAGCGGCGGCGACATCAGCGCCGGATCGTTTGCGCAATCACTCGGGGAACGACTTCTTCCCGCCGGATCGGCCGAAAACGCGCTCAAAAAGGCGGGTTTCGGTAATTTTGTATTGAAGGACGTGAAATTGACGGGATATTATGACGCGACTGAGGACGATTTGGCGTTCTGTTTCACCGGCTCGCCGACCATCTCGGGCTGGGGTCGATTCCGTCTGCACGTGCTCTTTCATCGATACAGCGGAGGAAAGAAATTTGTGACGACAGTAGCTGTGACGTTTCCTTCGATCCGACTATCGACTCTCATCAAGAAAGTTTCCGGCTTGGATATCTCTTCCGTTCCGATACTCGGAGGCATCACCGTGTCGAATACGGGTTTTCTCATTTCGACGAGTGACGTCGAGCCCAATTTATTGCCCGACTGTATGGATGGCATATTGAAAGACACTGAGCCCTTTCCCGAAGGCGTTTCCATTATCACTGAAGTCAAGATTCTCGACGACGTCGATCCGGCGAAATTTCTAGTCAGAATCAATCCGACCCTGGGTGTTAGCATGGAGCGAATCGACGACAGCCGCATATTCACTCTTCCCAACCTCATGCGCGCTCTCAACTTGAACTTGGAAAATTTGCCTCTGCCGCCGGGTCTTCGCCGTCGACGCAGCGCTCGCAGCCTCATCGACGACCTTCTCAATGCTGACGTAAGCAACGTGAATTTCGACGTGAAGAAATTCCAACTTACGTTGACCGTAGACTGGGGCGATAAGCTCGAGGTTATTCCCAATTTCTTGTCTATCAACAATCCGTCAATGAATATCAATGTGACGCTGAAATCGCCGAGGAATCTCAAAGTCGACTTCCAGGGTCAATGGGCAATTGGATCGGCGTCGTTCGAAGTGGGAATCTTTCCTCAAGACGACAACAAGGGCTACATTTTGAAGGGCAGCGGAAAAGTGCTCAAGGTCGGCGAAATTCTCTCCAAAGCCGGTGCCAAGTTCTTTCCGGATGGTATCGACATCGGCTTTCTTCGTGACTTCAATATCGCGCATCCATCCGTCAAAATTCCACTCGGCGAAGTAGCAAAAACGCAGGAATTGCGTCTATCCGGACAGCCTCGCATAGCGGACTTCGGCGGACCGATGTGCTATTTTGTATCGAAGAAGGTGAACGGTCAACCGGCGGCGGCGGTCGGATTCGACTTCGCCAACACGGGTTTCGCCGGCATTCTGAAAAAAATTACGGGAAAATCGATCGCCGGCGTCAAAATGTTCGACGAGGGAATGAAATTGGGCGTGATCATCGCATCGGCCGATTTTCCGGACACGACGTTCGAAGGTCCGACGCTAACGAAATTGGGCGAAGTGAAGAAGGGTCTGACATTAGCCGGCGTCTTCGAACTTCCCGCGTGCGGCGACGATCCGATCTGCAAATTCCTCGAACCCGTTCTCGGCGGCTCGAGTCTTAAATTGGAGGCGAGCATCGCCAGCGTGAACGAATTCACCGTTTCGGCCGGTCTTGATAACATGAAACTTGGCAACGGAATGACCTTGGAAACGGTGGGACTCGAACTTGCCATCTCGACGTCGTCGGCTCCGTCCGTGGGCGTCGTGTGCCGGCTGCGCATCGACAATCCGAGTCTTGTCTTTTCGGGCGCTTTCCGTGCTATTCCGTCAGGCGAATTGGAAGCAGAGATGACGATGGACGGCTTGTGGAAACGGGCGTTCGGACTTGATTGGTTGACCGTAGGTAATTTGCTGTTTTCAATCAAATTCTATCCGGGCGTGGCACCGACGGCGTTCCAGATTGGCGGCGAAATTCACATCGGTATTCCCGGTAGACAGCTGAAGGGAGCGGCGTACGTCGGCATCGATGTGACGAATCCGAAGAACAACTACTTCTACATGTGGATAAACAAAGTGACCATTGGTTCGGTGATGAACGCTTTCGGAATTCGATGCACTCTGCCGAAGCCACTTCGCGAGATGGGATTCGTTAACGGGCTCGAAGTATCGTACGCCGTGTTCGAGAAGAAACTTCCCGGCGGACGCGTCGTACCGGCGGGAATGAAGCTGAAGGGCGGCGTGAGTATTTTCGGCTTTAGAATCAACGCCGACATTCACGTCAATCCCTCTAAATTCATAAAAATCGACTTGGATATGAGTCCTCTCAATCTCGCCGGCGGCATGTTCAAGATGTACGCCCATCCGGATCAGAAATCGCGCGGTCCTTTCATGAAGGCCGACATCAGCGCCAATCCTCCCAAAGCGATCATCCACGCCTCCGGTTACGTTGAACTGTTTGGCTTCTTGAAGCTGGGCGCCACTCTGAAGATCAACGAGAGGGAATACATTATGGAAATTCGCACCGTCTTTTTCCTATTCCCAGCCTATTTGAGGGTTCACGCCTCTTACGGTTCTCTCAGGACGGCATCGTTCGCCGTCTATGGAGAACTTTCTATGCAGTGGCTAAAAGACTTGGTCGATAAAGTGACCGGTATCATAAAGAGGGGTGCCGACGGGGCGACGAGGAAGATTTCCGAAGCCCAGAATAAAGTCAACAGGGCTCGAGCTCCATTAGACGACGCCCAGAGGAAATTACGAAGTGCACAGAACAAAGTGAATAGTCTATGCAGCATCCGCACGTGCTCTAGACGTAAGCGTCGCCTCGAGTTCCGCATATCGTCGATTTAATTCGTTTTTTCTTTAGCGTGCATCGGTTGTCCGTCGTGGAATGGTTGTTGCTGGAGAGCGTGGGGAGCTTGCTGCGGGTGCCCCGGTTGGAATAGCTGCTGCACGCGAATCACTGATCCAATTTGCGCCGCCGGCAATCTCGCTTGCAAGGGCCTTCGCGGCATCGCTTACGCCGCTTTGTGGGTCGCGGAAAAGGCCCTCGAAGTCGCCAAAGCACCCTTCCACGTGGCCAATGCCTTTCTCGAGGGTGTCAAAGTGACAGTGAAAGTCGGCGCTGCCGCGGCGAACTGGATTATCCGTAACGCTCTGACGGGATTGATTCACATACGAAAGATCTATTTCGACGTCGCTATTCACTCGGTGAAGGGCGGACGTTTTGGAGGCGGCATCGAAGTGTCGTTCCTAAAACGTCCTTATCAGAAGTTTTCGTTTAGTCTTCGACTCGGATCGCCTCTCGAAATGGTAAAAGATCTCGCCGATAGAGCATTCAAGGGCATTACGGGTCGTCGTCGTCGCGACGTCGAGGCGAGTTTGAAGGCCGCTTTTCCAGGCTACGTCGAACGGCTCGTCGATCCATACTCGCCGGGTTCGTACGCACCGAAAGTGAGACGCGTCGAAAAAGATGTCTTTGACGAATCCGAATCTGAATTGCCGTTGACGGACGCGCCGCCAACTGTATCTATTCCATTTGATCTGGACGGCGACGACGTAGACGACGATGACGACGACGAAAGCGATGAGGAACGCGAAGCGAGAGAAGGACTCGAGAATCTCATCAAGCAGGAAGAAAAAGCGAGACCTCACATCGAAGTGGGAGAGAAAAAGTTTGATCCAGAGAAGATATCGTTTATTGATTCTACTCCAGGTACAGGGAGGATGGCATTCTAATTAATCTAATCACATATTCGTGTGCTATGTAGAGACCGATGCAGATCGATGCGTTTTCTTCAAGCAACGATTTGATTTTCTCAGCAACGTCGTTTCCGCCTTGGAGTCGGTGCATAAGGGTCTTGCTCAGGAAATTAGACCGTATTCGTCTCAGAAGTCTAAGATGGGACAGTGCTCGTTTATCGACGACGCCGAGAGGCAAGGAAAGGAAATGGAGAATGACATGAGAGATCGAGAAGCCGATTTGAAGAAGAAAGAGGAGGAATCCGACGAACTATTGGGAGAAATCAATCCGTCTCAACAGCGAAAGACCCGAGAAGCGAACCGAGTGTCGTCGGCGAAAGTCGAGCGAGTCGTTCAAGTAAAGATCAAAAGTAGGACTTACATGCAGTAATTCTGTTTTGCGTCACAAATGTATTTTTTCAGATATGGACAATGACTTGAAACGGGCTCGGCAATTGTGCGACAGTACGAAGATACACGTACCTTCCATGTAGGACTTTCTCCATTAAATGTTCTCTTGTCTAGATGTTGACAAGTTCCAGCAGAATAGTCGCGACGTTCTCGTCGATCAAAATTCGAGGGGATTGCGAAATGTTTTGAACGAGATAGACAACGCGACTGTTGCCACTTTCCAAAAACCGTTCAAGGCGTTCATTGACAAACTTTGCGATTCGTTGTACGAAATGTACGATGGCTACGCCGAGAAGGAAGGAGCTGAAAAAGTGCGCGATCTTGTCGTTCGAGTCTGTAAAGTAAGTTTCATTACGTACTCTGCTGATGCTGCTTCTGTTAATTAATAATTTTTCTTTTTTTTTAGAATTTTGGATATGACGGTGGAGAAGATATTGGAGACCAGACTGTTCTGAAGTCGTATTCTACAGTGGTGGCTATCCGAAAACAACTGGAAGAGATGAAAGGCATACCCGTGTTTTGTCACGGCTAACTGTGTAAGTTAGCCATCTGACGCTGATTTTTGTCTACATTTTTATCCACATGTATTGCGGTCGCTGTTTGCCCTGGGCCAAAAAGCACGCTAGAGTCACATGATCAGAGAAGGCCAACACAATCCGATGAGCGTATGGCCTGAGCGTATCCTGTGCTCGCTTTCCTTTGACCTTGGACCGATCTCTGAGGTGTTCTTGAATGGGATGACGTTGAGAACGATAGGGGGTGAGGACTCCGGTGACACGTCGGACTAAATATAGTCTACCTCGGTTTTGTCACGACTAACTGTGTAAGTTAGCCTGTTTTGTCATGACTCACTGTGTAAGTTAGCCTTCATGATATGTCTGGCGCTGATTTTCGCTATTGGTGCGCTGTTTCTGTGCCGGAAAGAAGGCTAAAGTCACATGGTCAGAGAACATGGACAGAAAAGGCTGCGAACGCACAATCACGGGCGTTTTCTCCCTCACCTATCTCTGAGATGTTGTTCTTGGGTACTTCTTTTACTATCGAAAAACGGGAAGGGTGACAAAGAAACACAAAGATTATACCTTTCTTGGGCGGGATGACGCTGGGAACGAAGAAAGGGGAGAACCTACACCCTTCGGCGGCACGTCTGTACTAATTTAGGGAAGACGTTCGGTGAAGCTTATATACGATCAACACGACTTCATTCGCTCACTCCCGAATTGGTGTTGATCAAACACGATGAGGGCCCAAATCTTTCTCGTCGTCGTCGCCGTTTGCATAGCCGGCCTATCTGCTGTCGAATTCGACGCTGCGTCTCTTTGCCAAGAAGGCGGCCTCGTCGCAAAGATCCGAAGTCTCGTTCCCCAATGGACGAACTTCTGCGAGACGATGGACGCGTCTGGACTCCAAATCACCTACGTCAACAACGTACTCACGCTCAAAGTAGCCGAAGAGAGCTCTTCGTCGCTCACCGATCTCCTCCCCGACACCGGCGTCAAGTTCCTTGACGGCGAAGAGCGAATCGACATCTCGGAAATAGTACTCAACTTCAACGAACCGTGGCAGTTGTCCGTCAAAACGCGCCCCTATCCGAGCCTCGAAATCATTCCCGAGTATTTCAGTATCGCTCAAGTGCAGGTAGACGTGATCGTGGGAAAAAGCAGCGCTGGTCGCGTGACGCTAAAGAATCTCTTTGCAAGCGGCGATTGGAAACTCGGTTCGGCGAGCATCTCGACGTCGTTGAAGAAAGACGGGAGCAAGTACTTGATCAAGGGATCGCCGACGGGCGGCAAAGTCGACGTCTCGGCTATTGCTGCGGCGCTCGGCGAACGACTTCTTCCCGCCGGATCGGCCGAAGCGGCGCTCAAACGAGCGGGTTTCAATAAGGTTTCCATCTCCGGCGTCGAAGTGACGGGATTCTACGACTCTGCTACGGACGACACGGCGTTCTGCTTCACTGGCTCGCCGAGCATCGCGGGCTGGGGTGGATACCGCCTTCACGCGCTTTTCCACAGTTATGCGGGGGGAAAGAAAACCGTTGCGACAATGGCGGTCACGTTCCCTTCAGTTCGACTCTCAAGTCTCATCAAAAAAGTATCCGGTTTGGATATATCGTCGGTTCCGATACTCGGAGGCGTCACCGTGTTGAATACGGGTTTTCTCATTTCGACGAGTGACGTCGAGCCCAATTTATTGCCCGAGTGCATGGATGGCATATTGAAAGACACTGAACCCTTCCCAGAAGGCGTTTCTATTGTCTCCGAAGTCAAGATCCTCGCCGACGTCGATCCAGCGAAGTGTCTCATCCGTATCGATCCTAGTATGGGAGTCACCATGGAACGAATTGACGACAGCCGCATATTCACTCTTCCCAATATCATGCGCGCTCTCAACTTGGACTTCAACAATTTGCCACTGATCAATTCGCTTCGCGGCCGACGCAGCGCTCGCAGCATCATCGACGGCCTTCTCAATGCCGACGTTAGCGGCGTGAATTTCGACGTGAAGAAATTCCAACTTACAGTGACTGTAGACTGGGGCGATAAGCTCGAAATTCTTCCCAACTTCTTGTCCATCAACAATCCGTCAATGAATGTCAACGTGACGCTGAAATCTCCCAGGAATCTCAAGGTCGATCTCCAGGGTCAATGGGCAATTGGATCGGCGTCGTTCGAAGTGGGAATCTTTCCTCAAGACGACAACAAGGGCTACATTTTGAAGGGAAGCGGAAAAGAGCTCAACGTCGGCGAACTCCTTGCCAAAGCCGGCGCCAAGTTCTTTCCCAACGGCCTCAATATCGGTTTTCTTAGTGAATTCAAGATCGTGAACCCATCCGTCCAAATTCCAATCGGCGAAGTAGCAAAAACGCAGGAATTGCATCTATCCGGACAGCCTCAGATAGCAGGCTTTGGCGGTCCGATGTGCTATTTTGTATCGAAGAACGTGAACGGTCAACCGGCGGCGGCGGTCGGATTCGACTTCGCCAACACGGGTTTCGCCGACATTCTGAAAAAACTGACTGGAAAATCGATTCCCGGCGTCAAAGTGTTCGACGATGGAATGAAATTGGCCGTAATCATCGCATCGGCCGATTTTCCGGGTACGACGTTCGAAGGTCCGACGCTGACGCAGTTGGGCGAAGTGAAAAAGGGTCTGACATTAGCCGGCGTCTTCAAACTTCCCGCGTGTGGCAACGATCCAATCTGCAAATTCCTCGAACCCGTTCTCGGCGGCTCGAGTCTTCAATTGAAAGGGCGCATCGCCAGCTTGAACGAATTCACCGTGACAGCCGGTCTGAGTAACATCAAACTGGGCAGTGCGATGACCATTCTATCGGCGGGACTCGAACTTGCCATCTCGACGACGTCGGCTCCGTCCGTGGGCATCGTGTGCGAACTGCTCGTTCACAATCCGCGTCTTCTCTTCAAGGGCGCCTTCTCTGCAATGCCTACCGGCGAATTGCAAGCGTTGATGTCGATGGAAGGCTTGTGGAGACAGGCGTTCGGAATTCCTTGGTTGACCGTCGGCAATCTTCTCTTTTCCATCAAATTCGTTCCGGGCGTCTCGCCGACAGCGTTCGAAGTTGGCGGCGAAGTTCACATTGGTATTCCCGGCAGACAGCTGAAGGGAGCGACGTACGTCGGCGTCGACACGACCGATCCGAAAAAGAACTACTTCTACGGTTCGATAAACAAAGTGACGATTTATTCGGTGATGAACGCTTTCGGAATTCGATGCAATCTACCTAGGCCTCTTCGCGAAATGGGCTTCATCAACGGACTGGAAGTGTCGTACGCCGTCTTTGAGAAAAGAGTTCCCGGCCGTGTCATACCGGCGGGAATAAAAGTTAAAGGCGGCATCAACTTTCTCGGATTCCGAGTGAATGCCGACATCCACGTAAATCCAGCCAAATTCTTGAAAATCGACTTGGACATGACTCCTCTCAATCTCGCCGGTGGCTTGTTCAAGATGTACGCGCATCCGGATAGGAAATGGCGCGGTCCTTATCTGAAGGCCGACATCAGTCTGATCCCTCCTAAAGTGTCGATCGACGCTAGCGGTTACGTCGAACTGTTTGGCTCCTTGAGGATGGGCGCCACGCTGAAGATCAACGAGAAGGAATACATCATGGAAATTCGCACCGTCTTTTACCTATTTCCAGCCTATTTGAAGGTTCACGCCTCGTACGGTTCTCTCAAGACGGCATCGTTCAAAGTCTACGGCGAACTTTCGACGCTAAAAGACTTGGTCAATAAAGTGATCGGTATCATAAAGAAGGGTGCCGACGCGGCGAAGAGGAAGATTTCCGCAGCCCAGGCTAAAATCGACAGAGCTCTAGCTTCATTGAAGGACACCGACGCAAAATTACAAAGGGCACAGAGGAATGTGGATAGTCTATGCAGAATTCGCCGGTGCCCCTCAAGTGAGCATTCCCTCGAGTTCCACATATCGTCGATTTGATTCGTTTTTTCTCTTTGTTTTGTTTCTACAGCGTGCATCGGTTGTCCGAAGTGGAACGGTTGTTGCAAGAGAGTGTGGGGAGGCTGCATCGGATGCCCCGGTTGGAATGGCTGCTGCTCAAGAATCCCCCAACCACTTTGCGTCGCCGGCAATCTCGCTTGCAAGGGCCTTCGTGCCGCCGCCAACGTTGCTCTGGAGATTGCAAAAAAGGCCGTCGCCGTCGCCAGGACACCCTTCTACGCGGCCAAAGCCGCGCTCGAGGTTGTCAAAAAGGCAGTGAGAATCGGCTTCGCCGCGGCGAACTGGATTGCCCGAAACGCTCTGACGGGTTTGATTCGCATTCGAAAGATCTATTTCGACGTCGCTATTCACTCGGTGAAGGGCGGAAGTTTTGGAGGCGGCATCGAAGTGTCGTTCCTAAGGGGTTCCTATAAGAAAATTTCGTTTAGTCTTCGACTCGGATCGCCTCTTAACATGGCAAAAGATCTCGCCGATAGAATATGGAAGGGCATTACGGGTCGTCGTCGTCGCGACGTCGAGGCGAGTTTGAAGGCCGCTTTTCCAGGCTACGTTGAACGGCTCGTCGATCCTTACTTGCCGGGTTCGTACGCACCGAATGTCAGACGCGTCAAAAAAGATGTCTTTGACGAATCCGAATTTGAATTGTCGTTGACGGTCGCGCCGCCAACTGTATCTATTCCATTCGATCTGGACGGCGATGACGGCGATGACGACGACGACGACGACGAAAGCGATGAGGAACGCGAAGCGAGAGAAGGACTCGAGAATCTCATCAAGCAGGAAGAAAAAGCGAGACCTCACATCGAAGTGGGAGAGCAAAAGTTTGATTCCGACAAAATATCGTTTATTGATTCTACTCCAGGTACACAGGGAGGATGGCATTCTAATTAATCTAATCACATATTCGTGTGCTATGTAGAGACCGATGCAGATCGATGTGTTTTCTTCAAGCAACGATTTGATTTCCTCAGCAACGTCGTTTCCGCCTTGGAGTCGGTGCACGAAGGTCTTTCTCAGGAAGTTAGGCCGTATTCGTCTCAAACGTCTAAGATGGGAAACTGCTCGTTTATCGACGACGCCGAGAGGCAAGGAAAGGAAATAGAGCAAGACATGAGAGATCGAGAAGTCGATTTGAAGAAGAAAGAGGAGGAATCCGACGAACTATTGGGAGAAATTGATTCGTCTCAACAGCGAAAGGCTCGAGAGGTGAACCGAGTGTCGTCGGCTGAAGTCGAGCGAGTCGTTCAAGTAAAGATCAAAAGTAGGGCTCACATGCAACAATTTCTGTTTTGCGTCATAAATGTGTTTTTGCAGATATGGACAATGACTTGAAACGGGCTCGGCAATTGTGCGACAGTGCGAAGATACACGTACCTTTGATGTAGGACTGTCCTCATTAAATGTTCTCTTATCTAGATGTTGACAAGTTCCAGCAGAATAGTCGCGACATTCTCGTCGATCAGAATTCGAGGGGATTGCGAAATGTTTTGAACGAGATAGACAACGCGACTGTTGCCTCTTTCCAAAAACCGTTCAAAGCTTTCATCGACAAACTTTGCGATTCGTTGTACGAAATGTACGATGGCTACGCCGAGAAGGAAGGAGCTGAAAAAGTGCGCGATCTCGTCGTTCGAGTCTGTAACGTAAGTTTTATTTATTACGTATTTTGCTACCGCTTCTTCTGGTAATGATTTTTCTTGTTTAGCATTTTGGATATGACGGCGGGGAAGATATTGGAGACCAGACTGTTCTGAAGTCGTATTCTACGGTGATGGCTATCCGAAAACAACTGGAAGAGATGAAAGGCATACCTGTGTTTTGTCACGACTAACTGTTTAGCGGAGCCACGGATACTGGTATCCGTGGGTTAGCCGTCTGACGCTGATTGTCGTCTACATGTATTTGTGCTGTTTTCCCCGCGCTGTTTGTAGGGCGCTGTTTGCATGTGTGCCGAGAAGCACGCTAAAGTCACATGATTAGAACATTTGGTCCAAAAAAGACACAATCAGTCAATCGCTGGCGTATCCTTTCCCCTTTCCTTTCCTTTGACCTTGGACCGATCTCTGAGGTGTTCTTGAGTGGGATGACGCTGGGAACGAGGGGGATGAGGAGCAACGCCCTTCGTCGGCACGTCTAAACCATTTCGACCGTGAGCGATGTCGAACGTCGTGTTACGACTCGGATTCGGAGTCAAAGCAACACGTATATGTCTTCTGCAAACCGAATACGTCGGTCTTTTCTCTTTGGGAGGCCATTCTCGCGTGGTTATCGAATACGGCACGTGACGTCGTTGCAAATGAGTTGACATGACGTCAGTTGAAAACGCGGCTTATCGAAGCAGAAACCGAACATTTGCAGCCAACATCTGCACAAACCGCGAAAATCATCAAACCTAAATGCAGTGTCTTCAAGTCCACGCCCAATTTGCTAATTATAATTTCTCGTCTCAACTTGACCAATTAGGAAGGGACAAGGGTCAGGAGCACACGTTGGGTGGAGCTTATCTACGATCAACACGACTTCATTCGCTCACTCCCGAATCGGTTGTTGATCGAACACGATGAGGGCCCAAATCTTTCTCGTCGTCGCCGTTTGCATAGCCGGCCTATCTGCCGTCGACTTGGACGCTGCGTCTCTTTGCCAAGAAGGCGGCGTCGTCGCAAAGATCCGAGCTCTCGTTCCACAATGGATGAACTTCTGCAAGACGATGGACGAGTATGGACTCCAAATCACCCACGTCAACAACGTACTCACGGTCAAAGTAGCCAAAGAGAGCTCGTCGTCGCTCACCGATCTCCTCCCCGACACCGGCGTCAAGTTCCTCGACGGCGAAGAGCGAATCGACATCGCGGAAATGGTCTTCAACTTCAACGACCCGTGGCAGTTGTCCGTCAAAACGCGCCCCTATCCGAGCCTCGAAATCTGTCCCGAGCGTTTGAGTCTGGCTCAAGTGCAGATGGACGTGATCGTGGGGAAGAGCAGCCGTAGTCGCGTGACGCTAAAGAATCTCTTCGTGAGCGGCGATTGGAAACTCGGTTCGGTGAGCGTCTCGACGTCGTTGAAGAAAGACGGGAGCAAGTACTTGATCAAGGGATCGCCGACGGGCGGCAAAGTCGACGTCTCGGCAATTGCTACGGCGCTCGGCGAGCGACTTCTTCCCGCCGGATCAGCCGAAGCGGCGCTCAAACGAGCGGGTTTCGATAAGGTTTCCATCTCCGGCGTCGATGTGACGGGATTGTACGACTCTGCTACGGACGACGTGGCGTTCTGCTTCACTGGCTCGCCGAGCATCGCGGGCTGGGGTGGATACCGCCTTCACGCGCTTTTCCATAGTTATGCGGGGGGGAAGAAAACCGTTCTGACAATGGCGGTCACGCTTCCCTCGGTTCGACTCTCGACTCTGATCAAAAAGGTATCCGGTTTGGATATATCGTCGGTTCCGATACTCGGAGGCGTCACCGTGACGAATACGGGTTTCCTCATTTCGACGAGCGACGTCGAGCCGAACCTTTTGCCCGAGTGCATGGATGGCATATTGAAAGACACTGAACCCTTCCCAGAAGGCGTTTCCATTGTCTCCGAAGTCAAGATCCTCGCCGACGTCGATCCAGCGAAGTGTCTCATCCGTATCGATCCTAGTATGGGAGTCACCATGGAGCGAATCGACAACAGCCGCATATTCACTCTTCCCAACATTATGCGCGCTCTCAACTTGGACTTCAACAATTTGCCGCTGATCAATTCGCTTCGCGGCCGACGCAGCGCTCGCAGCATCATTGAACAACTCAAAAATGCCGACGTTAGCGGCGTGAATTTCGACGTGAAGAAATTCCAACTTACACTGACTGTAGACTGGGGCGATAAGCTCGACATTCTTCCCAACTTCCTGTCCATCAACAATCCGTCAATGAATATCAATGTGACGCTGAAATCGCCGAGGAGTTTCAAGGTCGACTTCCAGGGTCAATGGGCAATTGGATCGGCGTCGTTCGAAGTGGGAATCTTTCCTCAAGACGACAACAAGGGCTACATTTTGAAGGGCAGCGGAAAAGAGCTCAAGGTTGGCGAAATTCTCTCCAAAGCCGGCGCCAACTTCTTTCCGAATGGTATCAACATCGGTTTTCTTAGAGAATTCAAAATCGTGGACCCATCCGTCCAAATTCCAATTGGCGAAGTAGCAAAAACGCAGGAATTGCATCTATCCGGACAGCCTCAGATAGCAGACTTTGGCGGACCGAAGTGCTATTTCATATCGAAGAAAGTGAACGGCCAACCGGCGGCGGCGGTCGGATTCGACTTCGCCAACACGGGTTTCGCCGGCATTCTGAAAAAACTGACAGGAAAATCGATCGCCGGCGTCAGAATGTTCGACGAGGGAATGAAATTGGGCGTGATCATCGCATCGGCCGATTTTCCGGGTACGACGTTCGAAGGTCCGACGCTGACGCAGTTGGGCGAAGTGAAAAAGGGTCTGACATTAGCCGGCGTCTTCAAACTTCCCGCGTGTGGCAACGATCCAATCTGCAAATTCCTCGAACCCGTTCTCGGCGGCTCGAGTCTTCAATTGAAAGCGAGCATCGCCAGCTTGAACGAATTCACCGTGTCAGCCGGTCTTAGTAACATCAAACTGGGCAGCGCAATGACCATTCAATCAGCGGGACTCGAACTTGCCATCTCGACGACGTCGGCTCCGTCCGTGGGCATCGTGTGCGAACTGCTCGTTCACAGTCCGCGTCTTCTCTTCAAGGGCTCGTTCTCTGCAATGCCTACCGGCGAATTGCAATCGTCGATGTCGATGGAAGGCTTGTGGAAACAGGCGTTCGGAATTCCTTGGTTGACCGTCGGCAATCTTCTCTTTTCCATCAAATTCGTTCCGGGCGTCTCGCCGACAGCGTTCGAAGTTGGCGGCGAAGTTCACATCGGTATTCCCGGCAGACAGCTGAAGGGAGCGACGTATGTCGGCGTCGACACGACCGATCCGAAAAAGAACTATTTCTACGGTTCGATAAACAAAGTGACGATTTATTCGGTGATGAACGCTTTCGGAATTCGATGCAATCTACCTAAGCCTCTTCGCGAGATGGGCTTCGTCAACGGACTTGAAGTGTCGTACGCCGTCTTTGAGAAAAGAATTCCCGGCCATGTCATACCGGCGGGAATGAAACTTAAAGGCGGCATTAGCATTCTCGGATTCCGACTGAATGCCGACATCCACGTAAATCCAGGCAAATTCTTGAAAATCGATGCGTCCATGACCGCTCTCAATCTCGCCGGTGGCTTGTTCAAGATGTACGCGCATCCGAGTCAGAAATCGCGCGGTCCTTATCTGAAGGCCGACATCAGTCTGAGCCCTCCTAAAGTGTCGATCGACGCTAGCGGTTACGTCGAACTGTTCGGTCTCGTATACACGGGCGCCACGCTGAAGATCAACGAAAAAGAGTACCTAGTTGAAGTGCGAAAACCGCTCTTCGGCTTCCAGATGACTCTGAAAGTCCACGCCAGCTACGGTTCTCTTACTCGCGCCTCGTTTGGCGTCCACGGTGAACTGGACGCCGAAGCGTTGGGCAAGCTCGTTAGAAACGTTCAAGAAATGATCAAAAAAGGCGCTGATGAAGCTACGGCGAGAATTAGAGCAGCTGAAGGTAAAGTTGCTGCCTGCCGGGGAAAGTTCGACGGTGCTCAGCGTTCGTTGAGGGACAAGCAAGGGAAGGTGAACAGATTATGCAGCGAATCAAGATGTGGCTCGGGTAAGTAATCGCATTCCAAGCAGTACGTCTAATCATCGTGCCGTGTGTTTTTTTTGTAGTGTGCATTCCCACTATTAGTTTCCGTTGCTGTAGGAGGTGTTGGGGCCGCTGTTGTTGGTCCTGTGCGAGGACTAACGGCTGCGGCAAGCGTATTACCGATCCTGTTTGCGCTGGCAAGAATCTTCTTTGCAGAGGAGTACGTGCTGCGGCCTACGCTGCCTTGAAAGTCGCCGAAAAGGCTGTGGAAGTTGCCAAGGCACCTTTCTATGCGGCCGAAGCCATTCTGAGAGGCGTACGAGCGGCTGTAAAAATAGGCGCCGATGCGGCAAATTTCATCCTACGCTACGGTCTGGGCTCTTTGATCAGGATTCGAAGGATTTCGTTTGAAGTGAGCATTGCGGCGGTGAAGGGCGGAAGTTTTGGTGGCAGCATTGAGGTGTCCTTCCTCAGACGTTCGTATCAAACTTACGGCTTCTCGCTTCGATTCCGCGGCGTCTTGGACATGTGCAAAGACCTTGCCGATCGTGCCTACAAAGGCATAACCGGTCGTCGACGTCGCGATGTGGAGACGAGTCTCGCCGCCGCTTTCCCCGGCTACGCTCTAGCCGATTCCTACCGACCCGGTTCGTATCGTCAAAAGAGAGACGAGCTCGAAGACGAGTTGGAGGGGCGCTTCGCGCCGGAGGCTCCGACGAAGGACGTGTTTGACAACGACGACTTCGATCAGGATAGCGAAATTGTTACCGATCTGCCGACACCCGCTGTCATTGACAACGACGACGACGACGACGACGACGACGACGAAGAGAATGACGAAGAGGCTCGCGCTGCTGCTGACGCCGTCATGAAAGATCTCAAGGAAGTCGAAAGGGAGTTCGACCACGTGTTTGACGGTATCGACAGTGGCGACGAAAACGACGGCGAGGAGGAATCGATTGACGAAGAACCGAGTAAGTGCTTTTTTACCAATTTTGAGGAGAAAGTAGTATAGCGCTGTCTTATTCTTAAGAAACGGACGAGGAAAAGTGCAGTCTTCTCAAGACCGTATTCGATCACGTTACGCAAGTGTTCGTCGAGTTGGACAAATCGCTCTACGAACCCCTGAGTGCCGAAGTGAAGGCATACAGCAGCCAGAAGGCAAAGCTGGATCGTTGCCAAGCAGCTTTGGATGAGGTCGCCGAGCAGAAGAAACAAGTGGACGAAGACGTCGAGAAGGACATTCGAGAACTGGATCGAGAAGAGGAAGAGGAAGAACTCGGCGGACTAAGTAAATCTCAACGCGTCTTCCGACGAAGTGTTCGACAAGGAATGGCAGACAAACTTCGACGCGTGACTCAACGTAAGTCTATAGCCTTTGACGGAGTGGTTGCTAGCTTTTTGTTTTGCTTCAGGTGAGAACGAGGATTACGACAAGTCGAGACAGCTTTGCGACGGTAAACGAGTCGGGTTGTTTGATGATTTATTTTGAATAATTCGAATCTCTTTTCGCGTTTAGAGGTGGATAAGGTGCAGCAGAAAATTCACGACTCCGCAGTGGAAATAAACGCTAGAGGTTCTCGCCTCGCTTTGGCGAAATTCAACAGCTTCACGATGACGAAATTTGGAAAACCAGTGGAAGTGTTCCTCCATGATCAGTGTGAAAGAGTGGCCAATGCCTACGCCGACTACAAAGGACCAAATGCAGATGCCGCTCATAACGTCTTGGGTGTGCTTCACAAAGCTTGCTCTGTAAGTGTCTCATAGTCTCTCTTTCTCTTTGCCTCTTTTTATTGAACGCGCTGTGTCCGGCGTTTTTCTTCTAGCACTTTGGATATGATGGAGAGGCTAATATTTTGGACCTTACCGTGTTGAAAGCACATCCCATCGCCATGGAAGTTGTGAGGACGATCAAGGAGGTGAAGGAGAGAAATCTCAATGGTTTCTGTTGAGAAAACGGTTGAAGAAGACGGTAGATGTGGCTGCCCGACTCACTGACTTGTTTTTTCGTTTTTATGTTTCAGTTTGTAGGTTGTTTTGCATTTGCGTAACAGTTTAGCGGCAATTAGCGCGCGTTATGTCAACCGAATGCCTTGGGATGACGACGGTTTCGCTCTGATTGCCGTGACCATGTGGGCGATAGCAAGCAAGCTCGTCTTCCTTTTTCTCACACAGAACGAAAGCGACCTTCCCTCTCGCGGTTTTTCGAACGTCGTCGACTACAAGGCATTCCCGGAGAGTCGTCGTCTCGAAATGCGAGAAGCGGCACGACGAATGTTCTACGTGGGATACGAGAACTACATGCAATTCGCCTTTCCCAAAGACGAACTCGATCCGATTCACTGCGTAGGCCGAGGTCCGGATATCGATCAGTAAGCCTACGTGGTGTTTGTACGTCGACGAATTCCCCGCATTGTGTACTGTACCTCTCATTTTCTAAGGTCGAACATTAATATAAACGACGTCCTAGGAGGTTACTCGCTCACTCTGATCGATTCGTTGGGAACTCTCGCGGTAAATGGAAAAAGCGCGCACGTGGTGGGCATTAATTATTATTATTTATTATTTAGGTATTGGGTAATAGCAGCGAATTTAAACGAGCCGTGCGACTCGTTCTAGACTTTGTGGATTTTCACGTTGGAAGCACAGTGCAGGTCTTCGAGGCCACCATCAGGTGATCGAAGAAAGAAATTGCGCCGAGCCGCTCATTGCGACTGCAATTTCTTCTCTCTCAGGGTATTGGGGTCTTTGTTGTCGGCCCATCTGCTTATACGCGATCCCCGACAGCCGTTTGGTAATTTGACGCCGGAGGGCTACAGCGACGAGCTTTTGTCCATGGCCAATAATTTGGCGTCTCGATTGCTCTCGGCTTTTGAAAATTCAACGACAGGACTTCCTCACCCCAGGGTAACACGCCTACGTGTATCGAGTTTGTGTGTGTGTGCATGCGTCCGAAAATAGGTCAATCTTCGAGGAGACATTCCGTCTGTATCTTCTAATGAAACGTGCACGGCGGGAGCCGGATCTCTTCTCGTCGAGTTCACTCTTTTGAGTCGATTGACGGGCGACCCGGTATACGAGTCCTATGCAAGACGAGCTGTGGACGTTCTGTGGGAAAAGCGGCATCCGCACACGGGGCTCTTAGGCAACACAATCAACATCCACACGGGGGAGTGGATTGGGAAAATGAGCGGCATAGGCGCGGGTCTTGATTCCCTCTACGAATATTTGTATAAGGTATAGGCGGGGTCGATATTCGCGTAAGCGGGTCAACGACGACTGGCTTCTCGCTGCTCCTACAGTCATACATCCTGTTTGGTCACAATGAGGACTTGAAGCGCTTCAATGCCATGTATAAGAGTCTCATGCGTTATGCCAGAAAAGGGTACAGGCCCGAGGGTCCGTGGGTGGTTCTCTTCGATATTTTGACTTGGACCTTCCTTTTTTCTTATTCGTTTTTCTTTCTTCTTCTAGGCAGGATTGTCGCATTAGATTTCGGCAGCGTGCCACTGATAACAATGACGACGACGACGACGACGACGACGACGACGACGACGACGATGACCACATACCGATTTACGCCAATGTTAACATGGAGACGGGCGACGTCATGAATTTTTGGGTCGATTCCTTATCCGCGTTCTTTTCTGGCCTTCAGGTTTCTATTCCGTGCACGGTGACGTCGTCAAGCAATTTATGCGTAGGTATTGAAAGGGGATGTTATGGAGGCCGTGTGTAATCATGCCCTCTATTACGCCATATGGCGTCGATTCGGCGCTCTTCCGGAACGATTCAACTGGAAAAACAAGTCACCCGAAGTCGCCTTCTATCCCCTGCGACCAGAGCTCGTCGAATCGACGTATCTCTTATACAGAGTGAGGCTGTACTATGAATAGATATATAATTATCCGCGTGGGCGTGGTGCGTTTTTCTTATTCATTCCTCTCATTTGATGTTAGGCGACGCGAAATCCCTTCTATTTGCACGTCGGAAGCGAGATACTGGAGAGTTTAGAGAAGCACTGTCGTGCCAAGTAATCCATCCCCCCAGGGCAAAATCGAAAACGGTTCTCTTGAAAGGCTTTTTTTCGTTAGATGCGGATACGCCACGCTGCATAATGTGATTGACAAGACGCAGGAGGATCGAATGGAGAGCTTTTTTCTTAGCGAAACGTGCAAGTATTTATTTTTGGTGAGAAGCGTTTATTTTAGACGTGGGTGGCGGCGGGCTTTTTGTAAACTCCCTCTCTCTCTCTCTCTCTCTGTCTCGTGTACCCCAGCTATTCGACGAAGACAATTATCTAAATCGTTACGAAAGCGAGTACGTTTTCACGACCGAAGGCCATCCTATCCGCATCGGTAAGCATTGGCGGGAAAAGGCGTGGGAAACGTCGCCGTTGACGCCGCCTCTGTCGTCGCGTTTCGACGACGACGACGACGTAAATATTCGGTCGTACAACGGTTCGGCGTGCGTCAGCTTGCCGGAAACGTGGAGGTACTCGCTTCCACTCGATCGGAAACTTTTGTATAATATAGAACAATTGGTTGGGTTGAATTAGGATAGCCCTGGTTTTTATCGGTAACGCGCGCTCCGTTTTCCCGGTGTTCGCGCCGCTCCAACCGGAAATGACCGAATGAAGATACTCTTCTCACCGAGGGCGCATAATCGAATTGGAGCACCGGCTCGTACCTAAACGCAAATTCGCTGAATTGAGTCTCCACCGCGAGATCCGCCTCTCTAACCTAACATCGGATCTGATGAACAGGGGAGAGAGCTCGGCGTGTTTGTCTTGGGGTGAGGGAAGCGCCCGTGGAATCTGGCACGTGACACCACGCTACTTTGTGTAAACCCTCGTAGCTAACCGCGTTTCCGCCCAGATCAATCTCCCCTCCCGCACTTCAGATGACAATCGCTGTGCATGCGTGGCCAGCGGACCTTACTCACTCTCGCGCAGCTCATTGACACAGACATATTATTACTCGTCGTCGCACCCGCGCCCGAGTCGTCGTCTCGTCAGGAAAGAGAGCCACGCAACGGCAACGCGGCGGTCGCGTAGAGAGAATGTCCGACTTCAGTCTTCACGCGCTCAAAGGCAGTCCGGCGGCGAAATTCGACGGAACGTTCGATGCGGTCACCTATCCGCACCTGCAGGGTGAGTGCTCTCGCTAGGGGGAGGGAGGGAGGGAGCCTCGCGCGCGAGAACGAAAATGGATTCGCGTTGACGGACAGCGGCGGCGGGACATTGACCCCGCCGCCGCGATGCTTTTGTTTGGACTGTGACGACAATTCCGATGGGGGGAACGAAGCGAACGTTCCTTTTGTGAGGAAACGTATCTCGCGTGGCTTTTCTCTTCTCCGAAGCCGAACATTGGGGGAAGGGTTACCCTGACGCGATCGGTCGATCGATCGAAATTCGTTCCGCTGTCGCGGGAGATTTTCTTTAGTCGCGAAAACAGCGATCGGGCCCCCGGGCGGGATACGGTGGCGCATGCGAAAAAATTGGCCGCGAGCAACAGGAAAGTGTAAGGAACGCATGACGCCCTCGACGTGTCTTCTCGAGCCGTCGCGACTCGTTTCGGAAAACAAGTGCGTAGAGCGTTTTTTTCGGCGGGCGCGCGCGCTTTTAGGAGATCGAACGGGACGGTTGCGAGAGACATCGGAGAAGACGCGCACATCACATCATGCATTCATCGACTTGTTTGGTATCACCGCCCCGACCGTTCGCATTCATGCACTCGGGGAGGGTCGCGTGATGCCTCCGAGTGGTGGAGGAGAGGCCATGGGTGTGCGTTCGTTAGTCTATGAGTCATGCGATTCTGTAGGCCCCGAGTGCGTGTTCTAGAGGGCCTAAAAGTGTTTTGTTTCGAATGCGACCGTGTACGAGGGATCATTGCGTTTGCGGTTTGGATGAGGGGCCCATTCGCGTGTTCTCGTTCGCCCCTTTTGCCCGGGTCCTAATTCGTTTAGGAGCCCTGGGAAACGGACGATCCTCTGGCATGCTATTTCTTCCGCGAGAAGGATGGTGTACACGCCGGGTCACGCCTCCCCGTACGCGCGATTCGTAATCGCGTTCCCCTGCACGGCGCCAACCGTTTACCATATATGGTCGATTGGGCGTGGGCACTACGTAATGGAACTGGCGAGTCCGATTGACAGACTGCACCTACGGGCAGAGAATCCGGTTTGGGGGTGGGGTTACGTGATTGACGACGGTTTTGCAAACGATGGCCTACGGACGGTCCACGCTCTCGACGCGGTGACCTCTTCTCCTTTCATTATTATCTTTTTCTTGGTTCCGCAGGAACGCCTTTTATGCATCACCCCGCCACCTTGACGCGTCTGATGAACGCCGCGGAATCGTGGACGGCTGACAGTAAGTGCACCTGACTAGCCGCTTTCTTTCGCGCGAAATCAATTACGCGCGTCTCCCTTTCTCGCGCTAAGCTCGAAAGAAGTCTCTCTCGCTCGAAACCGTACAAATGTGACGTTCGTTTGCATTGCTAGGCATTCGCGGTGCCGCTAATCCACCGTTACACCCAGCAGCTTTGTATGGCCTTCGCGGTCCCGTTCCCTACATCGGATTTCGAGCTCCCCTACATCCTGGATCGACGACGAACGCCGCCGAGATGCAGACACTCGCTCCCAATCCGGCTTTTTCTCCTCACGGATACGAACGTGTGGGAGTGAACGAGAGTCGCCAAGCCTCGCAGCAGTCGCCCGCGCCGCTCCCCGTGGCGGCGGCAGCGACAGCAACAACGGCGCCTGCGCGTCACAACGTCGCGGGGGGCGGGGTCGTCGACGAATCGCTGTCTCACTCTCACAAGGAGGAATCGCTCAAGCCCATGACGCTCGCCCAGCACAATCTCAAGAACAAGGAGCCGACCGAGAGCGATAAAATGCGCAACGTCGAAGAGTGGCGTCTCTCCGTCGAAAAGGCGGCGCGCGAACAGGGAGGACTTCATCAGATCGACGAGATTCTCGATCACGCGCACAATCGCAACAAATCTCATCGAACGGGACGACGATCGAGCGATCCCGACGCGAAACGAAAAAAGACCGATAGTGCGAAAGAATCGAAGAATCCGCCCACGAATGGAGGGGCGCCTCGAAAATCGAAGGCGACCCCCGCTGCTTCGACGATCGCGGCGGCGGCGGTGGCGGCGGCGGCGGCGGCGTCCTCGTCCTCGTCGAAACCGAAAGTCGACAAGTCGACGAAAAAACTCGATACCACCGATGGTAAGGAGTCCGCTTATACTTCGAATCCTGCGTTTCGACTTTTTCCCACCATGCATCCGGGGGCGCATCCCTATTACCACCATCATCACATACCGCCTCCTCCGCCGCCGCCACTGCCTGGCTTTGGCCTATCGCTCCCGCCTCCGCCCCATCCTTCAGGAATCGATCTCACTGGAATGTACCCGCCTCCGCTGCCACAACATACTCACTTCAATCCTAGCCCTTTCGTTACCAGCGCCGGCGAGATTCCGAAACAGCCGTTAAGACAGGGAGAAGACAAGGATAGAGTCAACAAAAGAAGTGTTGAACATCATAGTAATCAATTAGATGGCACTGGCACTCTCAAGGGCGGCGAAATGACTGAAGCTTCTGGCAAAGCGGCACTTCCACCCGGACTCAACCATTTCAAACTTCATAATGCCAAATCGCCGGCAACGGGAAAGCAACCGGGAAAACTTAAATTGGATTCGGATGCTGGCAAATCTTCCACGCTGAAATTGAAAAAATCGAGGAAGTTGGATAAGGAGAAAAACGGCGGAAGCAGCGGCGGATTGGAGCACAGTCCGTTGGGCGTTGTCACGGCGACCGTTTGTGCCGTCGAAGGACCGTCGTTGGGAAAAGGAAAAGGAAACGAAAAAGACACTAAAAAGAGTAAGGGAACCGGACAACCCCCTCCTTTAGTGACGTCATTGACGATTCTTCACGACGAGCTTCGCCCGTTGGTTTTTACGGAGTCGCCACCTCGCATGAGAAAACCGGCATTTGAAGTGGATTCTTCGCCTCAGCAGTCGCCGTCTCAGTCTCAGCCTCCGCCTCCGCGACGTCCCACGTCCCTGTTTGTGAGCGAGGACATTCGAACGTTGCCTGGTGCAGAAATGTTGGAGCAACAGACTCCGGAGGAAATCCAAGAGCGCGCGCGTCAATTCGATCAGGACGAGAATCTAAAAGCTCTCGCCAGTCCCGTGACTCCCGTAATGCCTCCGCCGCCGCTACCCGGACCGTCGCAGGTGGGACAAAGTTCCGGAAGCATTGTGAGCGGATTGGCGGCGGTGGCGGGAAGTCCGAGTAGTCGGATGAAGCCGCCGTCGTCCGCGATGGCGAAACCGAGTCCGCTCGTTCCGACGGTGGACGAAAAAGAAAAACCGAAAGAGGAGAAGAGGGTAAAACGAGACGTCGGCTATCGGCTCACTGAACCGAGTTCCGGAAGTTTGTCGTCTATTTCTATGACGACTGCCGTGGCGTCGTCGCCTATCAAACAGAAAAAAGATCCGGTGGTGAGCTATGGCAGCGGCGGCGGCGGCGGCGGGCTCAAGAAAACGTCCGATCCCGTTGCATCGCAGCTGACGTCAGACTTTGAAAATCTACACGTTCACAGAAAATCGCCGGAAAAGTTGAGATGTTCTGATTCCTTACGTAAGAAACCGACGCCTCCGCCTCCCCTAGCTAGAGATCTCACGCCTCCTCTTCCTCCACAACCGTCCCATCCTCTCCTCCCTCCTCCTCTCTTTTCTGGCGCCGGTTGGACGTTGCCTTCGCATCATCCCGGGTTTCAGTACTCGCGTTCTTTTTACCACCTCAATGGATATCCTCCTATGTTGCCACCTGTGCCCGGTATGAGTGAATGGTTCGAGCAGCATCAGAGACAAAGTCATATGTACCAACCGCGGCTTTACAATGGAAACGACGAGCTCTCTTCACCTCCCAAAGAATTGAAGCCAGACGTGACACCCTCTTCTCTCGCCGCTGAAGAAAAGCAGAAAATTCGAAAGGACGAAGACAGAGAAGAGCGGATAGAGGAATCAGCGGAGAAGAAGATTTCCAAGGACAGCGAAAAGAGCAAAACCTTTAACACTTCCCTTCTGATGTTGCAGGAAGAGAAGCGGACATTGGAGCGGGAACTACTGAAAGAGGCGCCAGAATTAGTGCAAAGACTCAAGACGGAGCCACCTCCTCGTCCCAATTTCATTCACCAAATTCCTAGATCGCAATATTTGACGTCACCGCCCGCGCCCGCACTTCCCTTTGTCCAACGCGACGAAACGAGACCGGTGTTCCTACTCAATGCGTCCCAAGCGAGAGTCGCGTCCAAGAGAGTTTCGACTGAAGCAGCTGGAAAAAGCAAACGCTCGGACGCGGAAACGATCGATTCTGATTCGGAAACGGCAGCTGCGCTCTCGCCTTCTGGACCGCCGTCGCGTTCGCCTCACTGGGACGTGCTCTGCTATTCAGACGATGATGACGATGATGATGAGAACAGAAAACATCATTATCTTGACGCTGAGAGTTGCGGCAGTCAGCAAGAATACGAAATATTTCTATCCGACCCGTTCCACAAGCTAAAACGTCAGAGCGTCGAATGTCTGCGAACCGGATTCAATTATCATTCGCTAATGAAGAAATGCGAGGAGGATAACGCGGAAATTGAACCAAGAGCTGCCGCGTCAGCGGTAGAAAGAGCAATTGCGCAAGGTCGATATAGGAGCTACAAAAGTGCTCACAGACCGGCCTGGGCGACTGTCGTGACGTCCGGAAGTGAAGGACGAGGAAGCAACGGGGGGCATCAGGGAATGAGTGCTATGGAAGTTCAGATGAGAGTCTTCTTGGCGGAGGTGCAGCGGCAGTATAAGTCGCACGTTACTGCGATGAATCGGCTGAAGAGAAAAGCGCGGAGACGGGCTAAGAAGTGAGAATGGTGCAATTCTTTGGCGAATTCTTTTTTATGTGTGGAATTAGGCTAAAGGGAGTCTCTAATGATGAACAGGAAGAAAATGCGAAGCCTTTGATGAAGAAACGGGGTCGGCCAAGGAAGAGGAAACCTTTGCCTGTGAAGAATCAGTCGGAGTTAGCCGGGAGCTCAGCGGAGAGTCATAGGTGGGTGTTACAGTGCTAGTTTTGAAGAAGCAATTGATCTTTTTTTTGTAGTGACGTGGAATACGTTCGAACTGCGGCAGAGCCAGCTTTGCCTCAAGAGGTAGTAGTAGTTCAATTAATTGCTCTACTACCTTATATTTTTTTTATATTTTTTGTGTGTGTGTTAGGCCGTTCAGCCACAGCCTGTCATTAAAAAGCAGCGAAAGATTAGGCAGACAGGAAAAATAGCTGTATGTAGATTATACTCACTCTATTTTACGTTTTTCAAATGCTTTGTGTATGTATCAGGATGCAAAGGGAGACGTTAGCTCCGACGAAGAAGCGGCCAAAGCTCAGCAACCTCCAATAAAGAAAAAAGGAAGACGGCGGCGACAACGGCAATCGATCGCCGTGCAACCCGAAGCGAAATATAAAAAGATAGATTCAGACGAAGGTGTGTTTAGAGATCTCAGCGCTACCGTTTCCCCTGTTCTATAGCTGACAACACTTTAGATTACAGCATGTCAGACGATGACAGTGATTTCATGTATGAAGACGAGAAGAAAAGAACATGGAAAAAGAAGCCAAAGCCACCTCCTCCTCCTCACCCTTCATCGCCGGCACCGACACCGGCACCAGAGTCAGATCCGGCGCCTTCGACCACGAAAGTGAATAATGACGTCACTGGGTCAAGTGAGAATGATGTGGGAAAGAGGAAGAAGTCGAAAACGAACGTTGAAGAGAAGGCGTCTCTGACGTTGTCCGAGTCAGCGGGTACGCGGACTAAAGTCGTCCGTTTGGTTTGGTTGGATTTCGTTGTGTAGGCAAAGGAAACAAGTATTTGGCGAAAATGCTCGAAACAATGATCGCGCCGCCGCCGCCGCCGCCGCCGTCTTCGCCACAAAAGGAGCATGCAACCGCCTCTGCATCAGACTCAGTACCAGCAAAGAAGAAGATGCCAAGAAGAAGAAAAGTACACGGTAAGCAATAGAAAATACAAAAGACAAAAAGTAGCAATTATCGTTTGCTCTATACTAGACTTTGAAGAGAGCTCGTCTACCTCACTGCCGGCCAAACCGAATTCGAATGGCGTAGACGGGAATTCGAGTGACATGGATGCCGTCACGAATCGCCGTCGAAGCGAGCGTCGATACGTCAGCAACGACGCCGGGGAATCATCGTCTCTCGCTGCTACAGCGTCTCTGATTGGAGTTGAAGAAATCGCAGCGGAGAGTGACGTCGTCAAGACGACGACGACGACGACGACGAAAATTAAAAAGGTGAACGGAAAGAAACGAGCTAGTCGAAGCTTGGAAGACGAGAAACGAAGCTGTGCACGTCGCGAGGACAAGGAAGAAAGCAAACAATGGCGTCTGACAGCGAATCTTCTGACAGTGCATCAAAGGCTTTTAGTGAGGGATATCGACAAAGAGGGAACCTATTCCTTCGCTTCGATAACAGAAGCGAAACCACCGGATCTGTAAGACAGTCAAGTGTTTTTCTTTTTGACGTTTCTATATCGCTATCCGTGTCTTTTCTAAAAGATACGCTGTCGTCGTTGACGGTGATCGTCGGCGGCGACCGGAGTGGCTCACTCAAGAGGAAATACTTCAACGAGGAATTCTTGACGTCAAACCGCGACAAGTCGATTTACCGCCCGGAACTCGCGTCTGCGGCCATTGGAGCGCCAATCAGAGGTCCTACTTCAAGGGCAGAGTTGTAGAAGACGGTAATATAATATATGAGTTATTTAGGATCTCCCCTATAGATATTTTTTTCGTTTAGACGAGCCCGGTCCTCCTGGCCAGTGTTTTGTTGAATTTGACGATGGAGAGCGTGGCCGAATTCCCCTCCCTCTTCTCCGCCGAATCGTCGACAGCGAGTCAGAGGAAGCGTCGGCTCCCGCGCTCCCGTCGCGTTTCTCTCCCGTCTCCGACTGGTCCAATGATCGCCCTGACTTGGCTCCAGCTCCCGGCGACGGCAAATTGTCGCCCGCCTCGCGAGACTCGAGTTCTAGTTGTTTCATTGGTTTTGACATTCCGCTTTCGGTCCCTCGTCCGCCGGAAAGCCAACTAGCTCACCGTCCTCAGTATAGCGACATTAGTTCTCCTTCTCCGCAAGGAAGAGAGAGCAGTGACAGTGTCGTTTACGAACTGGACGTTCCTCCGCAGCGGTCAACGCTTGTCACCCTGCCAACGCCGCCACTCAGCGGCGATAGCGGCCACGGCGGTCCTTTTGATGGCACCAAGGACTGGGAATGGTGCGGTAAAGGAAAACAGAATAACAAGAAGGGGAGGGGCAGAAGAACTTATTTTAAAGCAATCAATAAGAAGAAAGGGGGAATAATACGAGTAAGCCTATGCTTATTACCGTTTCTGATATATATTGATTTTGTGTGTTGAAGGTTGGAGATTGCGCGTTGTTCAAAGCTCCCAGCCGCCCGTCTATTGGCGTCATCCTAAAATTTTGGGAGGCATGGGATGGGAAAATGTTGGCTCGTGTTCAGTGGTACTATTGGCCACAGCAGGTGAAAACACAAGGACCACTGTCGGAAGAGGAAAGGGTAAGAAAAAATTCGTTTGCATGAAATCCCTTTTATTCTCTGTTGTTTTTTTTCTTAGGCTGGCGTATATTTATCTGGTAGCCACACGGATGATATCGAAGTCTCAATGATTGTTCGTCTCTGTAAGGTACTAAGCCGCGAGGAGTATTTTCGGCTGAGCTCTAAGCCGGACCCAGAAAAAGACGCTGTCTTCTATGAACTTGGAGTTCACAATCCAAATCCTAAGTGACCGTTGTAAAGTTCAGAGCCCTTGCGTTGCGTTGCGTTACACAAGTGGCTCTAAAGTTAATGATAGCGTTATTTGCTCTCGTTTAAAATGCAATCCTTCAAGTTGAAGGTTTGACCAAGATTTAGAAAGTTTAAAAAAAGTAGCTAAACAATAAAAGGCTGTTCAAACACAGTTCTTCATATTCCATACATTCGAGTTGTGTTTTTCCTAGCCGCTGCTAGAATTTCATCAAGCGACAGTCCTTTGAGTTGGGCGATGCTTTGGGCAACGTGAGGTATCATTCCAGGATGACTAAATCTGTTGTTTCTCTTCAGGGAGGTCGGGACCATGTATGGAGTGTCCGTCTCCAGTAGAATCCTCTCCAACGGTACACTGGTGACGCACTCGCGAATCACCTTCGCCGAATCGTACGTGACAACGCCCGTAAACCCAACATAGAGATTCGGAAAAGTGCGAAAGAACCTCTCGGCATCCCCCAGCGATCCCGTATAACAATGCAGGTGAATTTTCCAGTCACGTGGCAGGCTTTCGTCGACTATTCTTAGGACGTCCTCCTCCGCATCGCGACTATGAATGACGACCGGTTTACCCAAAGCGACGGCACACTTCAACTGTCGTCCGAAGACTTCTCTCTGAATTTTCCGTTCGTCGACGCCGCCGTGCTTCGCGTAGTCGAGCCCCGTTTCGCCCCAGGCGACCGCCTTGGGATGTTTGCACGCGTCGACGATTTTCGTCTCGAGACGTTCGTCGTAGTATTTGGCGTTGTGAGGATGCAAACCGAATGCGGCCCACGCCTTCGGATCGCGCACGACGTCTTCCCACGTGCCGAAGGAGGAAAACGACGCCGAGTCGCAGTAAATCGTTACGCAGCCGTCGAAGTTGGACGGAAATGCGTTGCTAGGCGACGCGGCGAAATCGGAAAGGGAGCCTCGGTGACCGACGCGTTCGAACAGATATTCGAGATGGCAGTGCGTGTCGATAAAGCCGACAGATGAGCTCGGTGCAGGCGTCGCAGCTTCGCGGCTGCTCCGGTCCGGTCGTTCCGAGCAAAATCGCTGGACGTGGCCCTCTTTACCGCATCGGAAGCATTTTCGAGGACGAGAGCCGCTCTCCGACGCAAGAGGGCAGTTTCTCTTTATGTGACCCTCCTTGCCGCACGCAAAGCATTTCATTTCGTGAGCGATCCGGGATTTGGGGCGGTGACGTGTTGGGCGCACATGATTCTCTTCAAGCATGCGTGGATTGGAATCCGTTGAGTAAATCGTCGCCAAATCGCCTCGAATGACGACGGGAAAGCGCTTAGATCTATCAGGCGCACTAGAGGACACTCCTCAGGTAATTCCGAGTTGGAAAATTGTCGTTTCACGGCGTAATTTTCGTTTCAAGACGAGGCGATGCCTCGCGAGCATCGACCGCGACGCGGACGCCCTGCGGCACTACCTCTACGGAATTCAGGACGTTGCAAAAGTGCTTGTGGACGCGCAAACGCGCATTTGCGAAGCAACAGAAGGCCTCGCACAGCAACTATCGAATTACAAAGACCAAGTAAAGAAAAAACCCGGTTATAGTGAAGGACGTGTACTACCTTGTAGCGTACTTACTTTACGTCAGTAGCACCCCGTATAATAATAATAAGGAAATCGTCTTGAAGATTTTTAAAACTGTCTTGAAGATTTTAAAGTTCCCTTGACGTTTTGAAAATTGTCTTGACAATTTTTAAAATTGCTTTAACTATTTAAAAAATTGCCTTGACGATTTTTAAAATTGACTTGACAATTTTAAAAATATCCTTGACAATTTTAAAAATTGTTTTGACGATTTTTAAAATTGTCGTGACGATTTTAGTACGGGAAATAGTTCCGTAAGAATAGGTAGTACACGTCCTTCACTATAACCAAAAACCCGCAATACAATGATTGTTGACTCTTTTTTTTTTGATAGGAATTCGCGGAAAAGGAAGGCAGCGTTGCAGAAGCCATGGCAACCTTGGCAGATAATGTAAATGAGGTTAGTCAGTGCAAAATTTCGACTAAATAAATAAGTAGGATGACGAGTCTTGCTTAGCTAAAAGGATGGCAGGATATGCTGGCCACTCAGATGAATCAAGCCGTTCTGAAGCCCGTTAGCGATTTTCTTGCCGACGACCTCTCGGAACTGGACGCGCAGAAAGATTTATATGAGACGGCCAGTCTAGAGCACGAGACCGCTATGGTCAAGTACAGCCGGGTCTCAAAGAAAAAAGAAACAGAAAAGGTGGACGTGAATTTTAATTAATTAATTAATTAATTACCCTTTTTATATCTAGATGCGCTTTGAGGCGAATGCAGATCTTTATATTGCGAGAAAGAAATTTCACGAGGTTTTTAGAATTTCTAAATGATTTTGACTTAGATTCACGTCACGTCGCGTTTTTTTCTTCTCAGATTGCTTTGCAATATTATAGTACTTTGAATGCGCTTCAATACAAGAGAAAGCTGATCATGCTCAACCCTTTCATTGCTCTAATGCATTCTCAGGTAGGCGGCTTTGTGTTTGACTAAGTTGTTGGGATGATACGTGTACTTAGCTTTCTTACTTCAAAATGGGTCATGAAATACTGACTGATGACGTGGCAAAGTTCTTGACGCAATTGACGGTGGAAAGCAACAAGTAAACTTAGCATTTAGTAGCCATAATATCGAATTTTTTTCATTTCTCTTAGAGTTCAAAGCTTTTTGAATGGGGAAATGAAGCGGCTTGGGGGAATGAAGGAGAAACTCGAGAAAGAATATGCTTCGAAATATAATCCGGATCCGGATCCGAGCGGTGTGAAATTTCAAAAGCGTGACGTGACGTCAGTTCTTTCGTTATCTTTGACTCTTTTTTTAGACCCCTTTGCTACGTTTGAGCCACCCAACTTAAATCTTAAGAAAAAATCTGGTCATTTGTTTATGAAAGGGTATGGCAAGCACCAATTATTACGTACGTATTTCTATTTTTGACAATTGCATCCAGAAAACAAAGCAAATGGGAACGATTTTACTTTTTCACCACTGATGGTGCCTTGATGCTCGAGAGAAGGCAACAGGTTTAGAATAATATATTGCTGATTAAGATTAAGCGTTGAACATTCTACAGGATCCGGAAATGGTCTTGAAATTGGATGGGGCTGTTGCTTCGTTAGTTGACACTGATGATCGTAGATACGTGTTTCAAGCGGTTTCTAAAACTCAAACAAAGTGAGTGCGACGCACCTCCTCGAACGGATCAGTTATACTTTGGTTGTTTGTGTGCACAGGCCTGTTTTCTTTCAAGCTGAAAATCAGAAAACATGCGAAGAAGTAAATTCGTCTAGTAGATCTAGACTATTTGACGTCTTCAATATTTTCATGCGTTTTAGTGGATTGCTACTATTCATAATATTGCCAAAGATCGTCAGGACGTGAATATTTCAGCGCAGGTAATGTTGATAGAGAATAGGATTCACGTACATTTAAATACTCATACTGTATGTTGACCAGATGTTGGGCTCTCAAGGGCAGCCAGATGTTTCACGTGCCGTTGGAGCTGTGAGGTAGAAGGCGTTGCTAAACGACATAGCTTAGCGTTATATCCTAACGTTGTAGGGAGGAAAGATTGAAAGTGCGAAATTGGATTGACGAGCAAATGAAACAGGCTGCCTTTGAGACGGACAGCCCCAAAACGACCTCCACGGCTTCCGAATCAGAGTAAGTCAAAGCGAGACTTTAGTTGATTCATTTGTGATGTACTGAATTTTTTAGAAGAGTGAATCCGTTTCGAGCTGAAAGCATTCAAGCTACCAGTAATGTTACACTTAACGCGAATAGCCTAGCATTTGAATGAACATTATTCAAGGCCAAAGTGGAGTTCAGTTTTCTCAGGCTTTCACCGTGCGTTTTCTTGGCTCGACCGAGGTTCAAAAGAGCAAAGGTGAGGGGGGGGGGGGGGGGGGGGGGGGGCGGCGGCGGCGGAACTAAGCAATAGAAGAATTCTTCATCGCCGTCTGACATTAGGAATTGCTGTCGTGTACGATACGATGAGACGCGTTCTGCACGCGCGAGCCGTCCACGGAGTCTTCAAAATGGTCGAGTCGAAAATGGTTATTAGTACGACTGGAGTCAAACTAATCGATCCGTCGGCACACGACGTTCGAACGAATGTAAGCCAAAAGCAAATTTTGTTAGATAAATGGACTTCCTTTTTGTAGTTTCGACTAAAAGACATCTCGTTCTGTGCTGCACACATTGAGAATCCAAGGTAGTATATATAGAGAGATGTACGTATGTGCGCGCGATATGTTTGCAAATTCTATTTAATTAAGATTACTTGGATTTATTACTAAGTCGTCCGCTGGCGCTAAACACGCGTGTCACGTGTTTGAAACGGATAAAGTGGCGAAAGAGGTTGGTATTGGGGTACCGTCTTTTATTCTACTTCTACTTTGACGCAGATTTGTGAGTCGATCTCTTGCGCTATGCAAATTGCGTTTGAAGATTTCATTCAGAACAGGCAGATCGCCTCTGCTCCGCGTGCTCAAACGTACCCTGCTCCACCTCAGCCTTTACCCGAAAACCCACAGCCAAAGCAGGTTCATTGTATAGGAAACGCGTACTGTACTGTAGATCGTGACGTCTTTCTCTTTCTCAGTCCCGAAACAAGAAGGGTGACTCTAAGAAAACGAAATCAAGGAAGGGAAAAGCCGCCGCTCGTCCGGATCTCGAACGGCAGCCGGAGACGAGACACGGTCAAATTGACGCGTCAGCGGCGCGGAATTCGTGGAGCGGGAGCGACACGCCGCCAGTTCAACCGTCGCAGAGTCGAATGATCATGAATCCTCACGCAATGGCACAGCCGTCGTCACCCCAGCAACCATTCATACAAATGTCGCCACCTACTTCATCATCATCATCATCTGGGGGAGCAGCAACAGGAGGAGCAGAACCAGAATTTGGCTTGTTCAATCCTTTCTTTCGCGATCCGGCGACGCCCGCTGGCACGGGAACTGCAGCTACGAAGACGGCAGTTGAATTCGATCCACTAGTTCCTAACTCCACTCCCGTGGACCAGTCAGTTCTTGACTCGGAGCACGGCTTCAACGTTGATCTCTTGGCTGCCTTGAATCAGGCGTCGTTTGGCAGTCCGCAATTTCCGTCGCCGGGGAGCCAATCGTCTCCTGACGCTTCCGCCGCCGCCGCGGCTTTGAATACCGATGACACATTGGCACAGCTCTTGAAATTTGACGATAGTCCGAGCGCCGAGATGGATCCTCAGTATGGCGGCGTAGAGTTGCCGCGTTCGAGCTTGAACTCGGATCTTGATTCTGCTGTTGACGTGGCAATGCAGCTCGCTAGAGTTTCCGTCAATGTGGGAGATGCCAGGCCTTCTGAAGGAACAGACTCCGACTCAGATTCGTCCCTCAGCGAGTTATCTGATTGACGAGTAACGCTTTCGTTCATGATGGCATTCAATTTTTTTGTTCTTTTTTCTATACTATAGGCCCTCTCACTCAGCGATAGCGCACGCTGGAAACGCTTCACCGTGGCTTCAGAAAAACCGAGGTTAGTATTGTGTTAGCTATGTTGTGACTGTTGTGAGAATAAGAGTCGAGCGCACGTACTGCACTCCAGCGATCGAGTCTCGGGGGGGGGCCCCAAGAATTTGTAAAGCCGATAAGCATCCCTGTTTGTGGACCGTGCGAAAGGCATCGCGCGACATGGAGATCTTTCTCTTGAACGCCAGCCGTGTAGTGCTTTCGATTGGTCGAACGAGACCTCGTAGCCCCGAACTGCTGTAGCACGTGCTCCTAATTCATTCATTCAGTCTCCCACGTGGCGCCAACGAGTCGACGCGTCCCCCTCGCCCGCATAACGGTCGTTTGTTCGTTCGTTATCTTCCCGTGTCCTCCCCTGCCTTTTATTCACGGACGCGGTAGTGTATGATCGATACCGCGCGAAGAATTCGAGCTCTATCACGTTCTGAAATTTCCGCCCCCGAGAGCAGTGCGGGGTAACCGAAGAAGACGTTTAGACTCGGATAGAAAGAATGCTACGCAGTAGTTGCTACTAGTACGATAGTGTCTCTGCTTTTCGTCTCCTACGAGTGTCTCGCGCGCGATCCACCCATGCAAATGGCTCGCGGTCGCGCCACGTGCTGGAGCGCGCGGAAACAGCGTCCGAAACGAGAAGCGTGCGAATATCGGTCTAGATCGACGTCCTGTGGCATCCTGTTGTGTTTACGCGATTCCTTTCTACAGTTGGACGCAGTCTGACCGTAGAACGACCACGGAATGAGCCGCGAGCAAAAACGAGCGCCCACGACTAATTAGCGAACGCTTCTTCTTCTCGCCGCGCGCGCGCGCGCGCGCGACAGACGATCGAAACACGCACTGCAGGAAACGCGCATACGCATGGTTTCGTTTCACTCCAGGCCCACTAGCGCAGCGAGCTGGAGAAGATCTATTTCGCTACAAAAGAGGAGTCTAGCCCCCCTTAGTCTAACAGGTGTATAGAGAAATAAAAATCAACAGAGAAAAAACAAGACTTCAAAATTTCGTAATAAAGCAAGAAGTGTAAAAACTTCGTGGTCGTCGTCGTCGTTTTCATGCACCGGGTACAAATTCTAAAAGGATAGGTCACCTTAAATAATCTCAACTAATTTTTTGCCCTAAAAGAGAACTCTCTACTACAGTACGTGTGTGCACAGCATCATATACAAGAGTTTCGATTACGTCGGCTCATAAAATTTCCTCTCCCTTTAGCACTAACGCCTCTAGACAATTGACCAAGTCTGTCAGCTGTACTCCTTTCTTCAATTCGCGGAGGAGGCGGACTTGCTGCCCCCGCGCGATCGCGATCGTCCGCTCTGATGTATCTTCAAGTGTTTTGACAGGTGATCGCTGCGCGAGAAGCGCTTCTCGCAAACGCCGCACTGAAACGGTTTGATTCCCGAATGCGAACGCTTGTGTCGTGCCAGTTCGTCGGAGCGCGAAAAGCGCCAACCGCAGCCTTCCCACGTGCACGCGAACGGCTTCTCGCCCGTGTGTCGTCTCAAGTGCGCTTTCAAGTGACTGCTCTTCGTGTACGTCTTCGTGCATCCCGGATACTCGCATCGATGAATCTTCGGTTCGCTGCCCGAGCCGCCGCCGCCGCCGCGAGCGCGCGACGTTACCGCCACGCCATCGCTATTGGCACCGTCGTCGGACGACGGTGTTCCGGGCGACATACTCCCCGTCGATCCGCGTCTTGCCGAAGGTCGACGCTTTCGCGTGGGACGCGAAGACACGGGCTTTGTTGCGCTCGCCGCCGACGAAGACGTCGATGACGAAGACGCCGCGCCCAAGGGCGACGATTTGAGCGTCGTTTCTTCCGTTTTCACGCTGTCGCTGGTCGCCTTGTCGCCTGGAAGGACGGCATCGGCGAGCAACGGAGGCCCGTTGCACGAGGCCGCCGCCGCTGCATCGAGATAGGCATCAATGTCGAAATCGGGTAGGACCTCGGGCAAATTCTCGACGGTAACGTCGAGAAATTCGTTGATTTGATCGGTGCCAAAATCGTCGATGAAGGAAGCATCGAAAGACGGCAGTGGCGGCGGCGGCTGCGGCGCCGAATAAGTGCCATATTGAGACGGTTCGCAGAGCAATGGAGGAAGCGGCGGAAGCTTCGTCGTTTCGTGATAGAGCGGCGGTGGCGGCAGTGGTGCCGTCGTCGTTTGATGATAGTTGCCGTAGCCGCTGCCGCTTTGTTGCGAACAGCAATCAGTTGGATAAACAGAGTAAGGATTTCCGTAGTTGCAGTAATTTGACGGCGGCGGTGGCGGCGGCGGCTGTGACGGCGGCGCTAGTGTTAGCGATGTCGTCGACACGGGCGATTGGGTTTGTTGTTGTAAGGCGAACATTTGCAGGAGATTGGCGATCTGTTGATCGCTGGTCCACTCGTCGTTTCGCTGCTGCTGCTGCGACTGCGACTGCGGCTGCATGCATGTCTGATCCATATCGACGGGAGCGAACGCGTTCGTCGACTGTTGAGAATCGTGGCGAGGCCGATCAATTTCAGCTGGAGCTTGTGCCAGTTGGAGATGTTGATTGCGCGGGCAACTCGATCCACGACTCGCGATCAACTGCTTCTGCCCGCCCACGTGCCCCCCTCTTATTGGTTCCCATTGCAAAACGACCACTTAGGCTATCATGCTGTTGACACATTCTTCTGTCAAACACGAAGCGCGCTCACGTGCCGACTCGAGCCGCGATTTCCCACGGATTCGGTGACCCCGCGGCGTCGTGCACGCGCTGCGATGGGCGGAAAACGAAAACAAGGGGCCGCTTTTCGACGAGCGGGAGGCGACGGCCGCGATACGCCCAACTCCGAATCAAAAATCGCTAATATATCGTAAGGTAATCGATAACGTAGGACGAATAGAAAGTGCCGACAACGAGCCAACGCGCTAATTCTATTACGACGGCGTTGGGTCGCGCATATATTTTCTAAATTCGAATGCTCGACCAAGCCGCGTTTTTTCGAGTCTAGCTCGAACAAGGAGACAATTGTTCTCTAGACGACCTTTCCGTTCGATTTTCGCATTCTTTTCTCGCGCGTGCAATCGATTCCGGACGCGAACGATGTCGTCGCTCCCCCGCTGGATCACAATCCAACTCGTTATCGCTTGTCACAGCGCATTAGGGTTTAATTTCTCGTCGTCTTGGCAACGTTTACAGGTCATACGAAGGGCAAAGCGGGAACGGTCGTCATCGGTCGTCGTGACTAGCAGTGCTACGCGTCGTTCCAGTGTGATCTCACTCGAGTACAAATTCAGTCATTAGTGTATTTTTAGCTGCCACGCGTTGCGTTGGTCTCGCTAGGCGGAGTCAGACAAGGATGTGGCAGCTTCCGTAACGGACGACGACTTTTGTACACATAGAAATGAGGAGGAGAACCACCTGGGCTGGGCTGAGTCGATTTTCGGCGAGGAATGCTCGGCCAACGCCTGTCGTCGCATTTCTGCGGTAAGCGTCCTGATATCGGATACGGGTTCTGCCCCATCAAACAAACAGAAGGAGATCGATTCTGATGTCATCACTTCTCTACTTCCTGCTCAATTCTCTCGTGGCCAAATGAAGAAGGGCGTGACCACAACAGCCAAAATGCTGGTGGCCTTACTCTTTAGCCAGTTACCTTGCGCTTTTAGATGGAGAGCAGGTGGCTAATGGGCAACCGCGAGACTTCCCCGCTACTCATCGGTCAGCACAATAGTGAGAAATGGCCCATGCCGAAAGTACATGTTATCAGGGAAGGAAAAAGTAGCGATCTCTTCATAACTAAAAAAAATGCACGTCTATTTCGATCAATAGTCGTCTTCTAGATCCAAGTCGCCTATGTATTCGGATATCTGACCGTAGTCCAAACGAACGACTTTGCTCTGATTGCGAAGGAGTTGGACTTGAGCGCGGCATTTCGCCTTGTCTCGTTCGACGACTTTCCCTAGCTGCGCGAGACAGAGAGAAAAAGGCGTAATACTCGTAAACAAAAAAAGATCGCGTTTCCCTTACGTGGCCTTTATATTTCCCCTCTACAATAGAAACGACGGCGTTTGTCTGTCGAGGAACGACGGTTTCCAACACCTTCTGCGGTACATCTACATAGAAAACAATGGTATGACTGGACACGTGGCGATAACATCGTCTGTCAGGACCTTCCAACAAGATCCCATCTTCAGTCTTGCAGACACAACGGTCTACGCTGATGACGTCAATGATAGAAACCTGGTAAGTCAAAAAGGGTATCTATAAATCTGCATATATCTATGCAGCTCCTCCCTCTTCTACTCTGACCTTTTCATTGTAATACTTTCCTCTCACGTATCTCTTACTGATGACGCGAACTCGAATATTGGGCGTCAGCCACGGTTGAACGTCATCGCTGTCATCACCGGAATCGGCGGCAGAATCCCTTCAATCAAATCAATTGAACGACTCACGCCAAACCAACTATACAATGAGAACAGATATCACCTTTCTCTCCTCTCTTTCTTCTTTCCTCTATCTGTGCCTAGCAACGGATACAGTGACGTCATTAGGGCGAGAATCTCTTTACCTTTCATCGACTCTAGATACTGGGTTTCGCTCACGACAACCAGCATGTGCTGACTCACGTTCACCTGTTTGTCAGAGACGGCCATTCGAACGACAGCGTGCGCCGTGTCCTCGTCAAGAGCGACCACCTTTAGAATTTAGGAAACAGACTGTTTACATGTACGACACGAAATTAAACGGAGGTAGTCCAGCGTATTTTGTTGCCGTGTCTACCAAAGGAGAGACTCGACTCAAAAGATCCGACCGCCCGTTTAACTTTAGTTAGCGCGTGTAACGGCAAATTGGTTCCTCAAGCGGTTAAATGCTAATGGATCATCTAATGGGGTGCCCACCTTTCCGTGAAAATCCTTGTAGAAACCGGATACGACTTCCACGTAAACCCCGATTTTCAACTCTGCGCGCGCGGAGAAAGTGAAAATTGGAGAGGAGTTGCGCGTACGTGAATATTACCATCCGGTGGACTTTCACTTAGATTCTCATCTATACCCTTCACGTGTTTCACTTTCCCTTCTTTATCATAGTACGTCTTATACTGTACAAGGTATTAGCAGCGGCGTGAATCCACGTGTCATTCATTATATCTTACTCTTTTTTCTGACTTCTCTCCCGGTTTTAGTCTTCTCTTTTTCTTTGGATCTATTCCATTCTGTAGCATTTCCTTTGAGTCGGCACCCAATCCCTGTCCAGGTTGCCTGGCAACAAACTCAATCGGCTTTACAGTCCTAAACGAAAAAGTGCCGTCCAAATCAAAAGAAAAGATCCTCGCCATTTATTTATTTATTACTCTTTATTAGTTAATCCTATTGGCGTTCCTTCTGACCATCCCATGCCCCTCATGAGCGCGGCACCGAATTGTGACACAGGCATACTATCATAGTCATCCATTGTGCTCTGCTCTGGTCTCGAAGCCACGTCCTTTAGAAAATCTTCACTATCTGTGGCTGCTACGACAGGTATGATCATTTCGGACGCCGCCTCTCCTTCCAAACTCGCTTTATAATTTTCCAAATCTAATTAAAATTCAATTGACGAAAAATTAATTTTTTATTATTTTTTTCCACTTGCCTTTTAGTATGGCCTCCGCCGCCATTTTGTCCTCTGCCGTTCCGTCTTGTTTTACCGCGTCGCCCGTTTTGAGCTGTTTGAGTCGCGCCGTGAGGCCTGATCCGGTCGCTCCTTCTTTCATTGGAATTACGAACTCCTTTTTCGTTTTTTTTGGCGCCGTACTATGGACGATAGCTGGCTGGGAAGACAATAACGTCTTTGTATCTACCTTTCGACGGTTTCTCCAGCAACCGAGATAACGTAGTCTTTATCAGAAGCATCGCTGGGTTTCGGCCGACTGTCGAATGCTCGCTTGGTTGCCTTTTTAGCGAAGCTAAAGCTTAGTTTGCTTTCCATATATCCGGGTGGTTTGCTTTCCCGGAGTAGCACGTGACACTTTCTTCCCTTCGGCTATCGCGCCCTTTGACGGAATTTCTAGCGCTTCTGTGGCGTTAATGCACATAGAGTGAACTGACCGACTTTGTCGAAATCTGATAACCAGCACGCCATAATGCGACGATATTAACGAGGTACACGAAGATTGGCCACGAGACATAATCAAATTAGCATTGAACCAACGAACGAGTTCCCTCTAATAAGCAGTATACTTAGGCGAAAGCGTGATCACCGTCGCAGGCAGTGCGTTCTCTTCACTCCGACGACTTGGCTTCGCGCGATATTAGATCAATATAACCTTATTTAGTCGTCGGTTGACATTGTTCACTAAGACGGTTACGCCAAACGCGCTAAATCCAGTGAGGATGAGCACTCTAAAGCCTCGCACTTCACCATGGAACCGCGACCGAGTTGAAATGCTACTCCGCGTCCTTCTCGTCTTCGTCGCCGCCGCGTCGACCGAAGCCGTCCCTGTCGCCGCCGCCGCCGCCGCGTGTCCGACCGACGCGGGATGCAAATGCCGGGATTCGACTGTCGACTGTTCCAATATGGATCTCGTCCGCCTGCCAGCGAATTTGCCGCCGGGCACTCGCGTTCTGTAAGCGATCCGCGCACCTAGTCGAATCCCAGACGGTCGTTTTGCGCGAACGTATACACACGTCTAGCCATCGCGGTGTTACTTATTTATTAGAGAGAGCGCGATTTTGCGTGCGTGGGAGAAGGGGGGAAAAAAACCCGCTTTTGTACGCTAGCGCGAAGCAGCGCGATCGTTCCTTTTTGTCGTACGTGCTTTTCATTCCCCAACGATTGCTCGTTTGTCGCTCTTTCGTCAATGAAATGGATGCTTTGCGGCGGCGGCCGACTTCGAAGAGAATCGAGAGATCGCGCCACGCGACGCACGATCGCTCGCGAACAGACGAAACAACGTGTCCCTCCCCCCCAGCGTCCCGCGTGCCGTTCCCCGACGTCAAGTCTCTATTATTACAAATGTGTATATCCTTCTCTCTTTCGAAAGGAACTTGAAAGGAAACGCGATCGTTCGACTCGATCCGGATGCCTTCGGTGGCCTACGAAATCTACGAGAACTGTAAGCGCGCGCGATCGCGTCATTTCGAAGTCCTCTTTGCCCTAATTGTTCGTTCCTGCGTCTGGTACGCGATTGTCGTCCGCGCGCGCGCGACTAATGGGCGCTTTTAGGCGCGTTGTTTGCCCAGACTCGTGTTTGTTGACACGAAACGAAAGGGGGTAGTAGACGTCTAACACTTGTTTTCCTCGCCCGTCTAATATATAGAAATCTCGCCGATAACGCACTAACGTCGATGCCCGTCTTCACGTCGAAGAACGCGCTTCTCGAGAAGTTGACTCTGTGAGAGACCCCCTAATATCCTAAAAGTCGAAGCCTTGACTCATGACATCCGCGCTAGTTCCGGGAATCAAATCGACACGATTTCGGCAGCGTCAATCAGACACCTGCCACGATTGACTTTCCTGTGAGCACTCGTTGTTGGGGAGGGGGGGCTTCGTGATTTGAATAACACTCGCCGTCGCGCCTCTGATAGGGATCTCAAAGAAAATGTTATCGAAGAGTTATTGGCGGATTCGTTTCCTCGAAACAATTCCCTCGTTGTTCTGTAAGTGGGACTGCGCGCGCGGGGGTTTTCTTGCGCGCGCGCGCGATATCGCGTCTACTCTAGGCAATTGAGTCGGAACGGCATCGAGACTATAACGGATGGTTCTTTTCAATATTTATCCAGTTTGGAGCGGCTGTGAGTTGTCGTACGCGCTAGCGCTTTGTTTTCTTCGCTCTTGATTGGCCGGTTGACTGACAAATTGCTCTTTTTTTAATTAAAAGGCGTTTGGCGCGGAACGGGCTTACCGCGTGGAATATCACGGCTACTGTGCCGCTAACGAATTTGGAGATGCTGTGAGTTGGTCTTGGGGGTTTTCTGACTACTTCGTTCTTGCATTGCGTTTCGTAGGGATTTGTCTAATAATGAGCTGACGACTGTTAAGTTTCCCATGTTTTATGGCTTTCATAAGCTACGCGTCATGTACGTTGCCAAAGTGCGCCGAGCCACCCTCGATGTTTTCTGCTTAGAAATCTCAGAAAGAATAAAATTAAGAGCGTCGAAGATGGCGGCTTTTTTTCCCGAAAGGCACAAAAGAATCCTCACATAAAGGAAGTGTAAGGATTAATTAATTAATATCTTGATTCGGTTCAAAGTGCCAGCTAACAATTGAGAATTGATTTAGACATCTCGGGCAAAATTTGATTACGGAAATTACCGACGGGGCTTTCCTATTCGGACTAGAATCAGCCACGAGCCTGTAAAGGACAATTTTCCTACAGAGAATAATCAGTGTTACTAAAATATTCCTAGGAATATAAGCCACAATTTGATTAACACAATCAGCGTGTCCATCTTCAAGCATATGAAATATCTAAGAAACCTGTGAGCCCCGAGTTCGTCACGTGTGAGGAATAATTCGTGACCGTGTCATTTCTTTTTAGTGATTTGAGCTCGAACAAAATCACGTCTATTCGCGAGGATATGTTCGTTGGATTGGCGAACGTGACTACCTTGTACGCGGGCTTAGCAGGTCATGGATTTTCATTGACCTCATTCCTTTTTTTTTAAATTAAGATCCGTCTCGCACAACGAAATTGATACTATTGCCGGGGAACCGTTCCATCCCATGGGCCGACTCGTCCAACTCGATCTGAGTCACAATCGAATCACGTGGAGCGTTCACATCACGGCCACGTTTTTTGTCGGCGCGAAAAATTTGACGAGTCTGTACGTTCACCTAAAAAAAGTCCTATCCAATCGCTCTTTCATTATTTCTGGTCTTTATTAGGAACTTATCGTACAACCGCATTGACGCCATCCATAAGGAAACCTTTCACGGTCTCAACAATTTGAGAACGCTGTAAGAGAGACACAAGAAAATCATGCGATTTCGTTTTTTCATTTGTGTACTCTAAGGGACCTGAGACGCAATCCCATCAGCGCAATTCAAGAGAACGCCTTGGAATACCTCGCCCATCTCAAAGACATGTAAGATAATAAGATAGCATCGCATAATGGTTCTGATTTGATTTGGGATTCGTCTGGGTTGTGTTTAGCTATCTAATTTCGTCGCACTTTCGCTGCGATTGCCATCTCGCCTGGTTCCCGTCGTGGATCGCGCGCCGACGATTCGACGCGAGCGTGAACGGACTCTGCGGTCGGGGATTGCACGTCGGCGTTGGAATAATGAATTTGACTCGAGACGACTTCACCTGCGGTAATGCTAATTGAGAACGTAATCAATTCGATTAGTCGCAATTCCTTTTTCCTCCTAAGATGGCTTTCCAGTCATTACTAGTCATCCCGCGTCGACGAATGCCATAGTGAATGAGAGCACGACGCTCACGTGCGAGGCGACGAGTGACACGGACGGACCCATTCGTTTTGAGTGGGCAAAAGGGGACAAAATAATCACGAATGACAGTCATCCGGGAACGGTGGTGTTGTCGAACGGAACCCTCTCTCATCTCGTCATACTCGAGACCAGTGTGAAGAACGAGGGAAACTACACGTGCATAGCGGAGAACTTGCACGGACGAGTCACATCCAATCCAGCGAAAGTGACGGCCAATAGTGAGTGGGGGAAAAAAAGCGGGACAAAATAAGTGTAGATGTATTTATTATTAATTGAATCGTTTATTAGTTCCTTCTCCGCGTAGATGTCCCCTAAAATGATAACATCGTTTTTTTTTTTTAGTTTTTCCTTATTTTACCTTGAAGCCGGTTGACGGTGTTGTCGGCAATTTGGGGACCTTCAAGATGGAATGTCAAGCCGCTGGGTTACCCCGTCCCGACATCGACTACAAAATTTTCAAAAAGAATCATAACATTTTCGAGAGGTTGGACGTGATGGAGGACGTAGGAGTCGTCATAAAAGACGTCACCAAGGCAGACGAGGGCGTCTTCGCCTGCATCGCTTCCAACAGAGTCGGCAAAATTGCCGTCAACGTGACGCTGACCGTGTTAGACAAAGACGTCAGATCGAGTCCCGACCTTAACGTTCCCAGCGGAAAATCTCTCATCCTCAACTGTAATCTACCGAATGCAGGTCCGAGGACGTGGTACAAAGACAACAGGCTGGTGACGAACAGCCAACGTCGTCGCTTGACCGAAGAAGCTCATTGGCTCGTTTTCGAAGAGGTGCGACCGTCCGACGGCGGCTCATACGAATGTCACATTCAGGAGAAGACGAGAATTGTGGTGCAGCGTTTTCGCTTGACAGTAGATCCTTCTGATGGCCCTGGCCCGACTTCAGGGAACGGACTTCCTACAGGTACTTGAGTAAACTTTCGGTTTCCTTTTACGTCGCATTGACTCGTGTTTTTCCCCCGTAAAGAAAGTCAAGATGGCGCGCTTACCTTGTGGATTGCCTTATCTCTCGTCTGCGGCGTCGTCTTCGCCACAGCTCTCTGGACCATACTCTTTGTTGCCGTGAGATGGAGGAGGAAGCGTCAAAGTCGTCGCCTCGCCAGGCAACGAAAAGCGGAGCAGGGAAAAGCTGCCGTCACGACGCAGCGAAGCCGAGCGGTAAATGGGACGTTCGCCGTACGCGCTCCAACCCCTGATGCGGACGGCGGAAGCTCAGGCTCGGGCCGGCTTCCCGTGCGCGTGTACGTGACGAACGGAGTGATCCCGACTGTTGAGCCGTCATCTTCATCTGGCACCACAACCACCGTCTCGAATGTTCGACCGACTAATGGACACGCCGCTGCTTCTAATCAGACTTCGGTGCTGCCTCTGCCGCCGCTGCCACCGCCACCGGCAGTGCCGCCGGCTCCGTCTCAGAACGGTAAAGGGGATGGTGTGTTGGGGAAGTCTGAGGGAGGGATTATTCCAATGGTTGTAATTGGAGCGGACGGGACGTTTAGGGCAGTTCCTGTTAAGAAAAAACGGGCCGCTTCCCTAGATTCAGATAGTGATGTAGATTAGGATAAACGTGGACGATACCGTTCACGGTTTTTTGTACATACTAATTCTATGATTTTTGTAGATAGTACTTTGATGTGAGCGCTGTGCGCTTGCTTGTACGGTAGGTTCGGTTGTGTTTAATTGTAGGGGTGGGGTCCGGGACCATATGGTCCGGACGTTATTTTTCTTTATTTCTCTTAATTAATGCTAAAATGTGTCACGTGACTAAACACAACGGCCACGCGTTTCTCTCGCTCTTCTCCTGCGGCATCTTGATTGTGGGCTTACACCAAGGCCATCATTTCTACTCTACTGTATAGCCACTTCTCCCGCGCTATTTGAGTGACGTACTGAGTGACGTAGGCACGCAGCGCGCTAAGAGCTCAAAGTTTCGACTCTTCGTAAACGGAGCACAGCACTTTCCATTGCAGGGTCACGCGACGGCCTACTACGGGCGAAGAACTCGTCGTGCAACGAGGGAATAACGCAGATTTTTCCGTCGGAAGAAGGAGGACTCGTCGTGCTGTGCAATTCGAGGCATCGAAGAACAGGGAATACCCAAATTCGCTTTGAAGTGAGTAAGAACGAAATGGTTAGAACGCTAGACGAAGTATCCTTTAGACGATTTGTTTTCTCTCTTAGTTCGACAGAGCACAGGGATCTCGATGTGGATTGATTATATCTGAAGGCAAATCGTTTCTTCGCGGGGGGAGAAGAATCTCCTCGATTTTGACGTCATCAAGGCGAAAGTCACTAAAAGGCACGTCAACTTTTAATTAATTAATTAATTAATTTAGGTTTCTCTTGACGAACCGGTAGTAATTTTGCGTCACGTGTGCTGTGGACAAACGAGTGGAAAGGTTGGGGGGAGAAAATGAGCCGGTGGTCCACTAATGGCATTTTTTTTTCTTCCAAGGTTTTCATTGAGAGACAGTTCATCTTTAAAGAAATCAATCGATCAATAACTACGCTCAGATATGGGGACAGATATCGACGGAAAGACAGTTGATGGTGCACGACATTCGCACCATGAAATCCATGGCACCCGTGCAGGTTTCATTTCATTGTTTTTATTTCTATAAGCTCTTTCTTTACACACAGCTTCCAGTTGAACCATTTCTTCTAAAATTCGTCCCAGCCTACGCGTCTCGTCTGGTCGTCATGTCGCAGGTAATAAAAGAATAAGAAACCGACTCTCGTTGATCTAGTGGCGTTCGTTTCCTAACAGACTGGGCTGCTATTGCAATGCGATCCCAAGTTCTTGCGGAGGGAACGTTCTGCTTCGGGATGGACGTCAGTTCGACGGGTCAAGCTTTCGCTATAGTCTATTCCGAAGGTGGCGTAGTGCTCATGAGAAAAACTGTCTAATAGTTCATTGAATTTAGGCGTTATTCATTTGTGCTCGTCGAGTCATCAACCTCTTTTTTAATTTTCACTCGAAGGAAAGAAACGAGGCATCATGGATTTCTGCCGCGTTTCTGTGTAGACCACGGACCTACTCTACGTGTTTTCCCTACAGGTAAACTACGATATTCCACGCTAGTTCTTTTCTCTCCTACTCTTCTCGTTGTTTTTCTGTTGAACTTAGATCATGCTTCGAAGTTACACTCGCGATTGCGGAGATCTCATTGGTTCCACAGTAACTGAGACCAGGTATCTAATGCTTGAGCAAGTCAACTCTCTGCCTCCAAATGGCAGCTTGTACTACATGAATAAGCCGGCGGTACAGTATTGACAACAACGAGGCATTGGAGGGCGCTTTTTGCTGATCTGTCCTTCAACCCAGGAATGATTTCTTTTCCTGAAGAACACTACCAGGTGCTCTGTACTCTTATGTACCTCAATTCTCACTTACAGCTTCTTTTGTGGACAGGTGAACTTGGGGGTCCTGGGTATGACCTCCACAAAAAAACTGCATCCAAAGAGAGGTCCTGAGCACGACCTCCGTCAAAGAAAACTGCTCCGGGGTCCTGAGCAGGACCCCGTCAACAAAAACTGCTCCGGGGTCCTGGGCACGACCCCGTCAACAAAAAACTACCCGCGCTGAGAGAGAGGGGAAAGGCTGTTTCTTTTTTCTTTTTTATTGAAATAAAATGTCTATACTCTACCCTTTTCTCCATGGCGGCGGCAGCGCGCGCGGGGTGCACCACCCCGCCGATGCCCTAACTAACCTCTACCTACCTACTTAGCCTAACTAACCTACGCTACCTACACTACTGCGCGTGAACACAGCACGAGACGGCGTGATCCTGTTGTGCGCCTACAGTATTCTATCTATCCATTACTGTATCTAATTCATGCACAGTCTTCGCTTCGCTTTCGTTGGAGTCCATGGAACCTTCGTCCACTAATAAAACTAAAACTAGAAAATCGGGTAAAGAAAGGTGGTGTGACATTACTCACGATCTTGACGAGAGAGACTTTGCTAAAGTCGACGATTTCAAGGAGGATCTTGAATTCGCTTCGCCGTTCTTGGCGGTGCACGTGGCTACGCCGTAATCGACGCCGCAAAAATGGTCGCCATCTTTCCCGTCGATCAGTTTTCCTGCGTGAAAGCACGCGTGAAGCGGCTCCGCAAAGACGCGAGAATGACAGACGTGCGCTTACCGTCACTGTGGGTCCCAGAAAGCTGCAGCAGGACAGGAAACGGCGGCGTGAAGGCACTGTGATCTATCTGTGGGCCCCTTCCAAGTTCCAAGTCGTTCGTCAGAAAATCTGATCGCTGAAAGGGTCACTGTCGCTCTGAGAGAGCTCAGCATGAGCTCAGCGGCGGCGTCGCGCTTGTTCGTGTGGAATTCTTCGAAGTCGTAGCGCGCGTTGTCACAATCCAAACAGCTAGTCATGTGACCTACATTGTATACAAGGAGAAACACGGCAAAGAGAGAGAAAAAAGCAGACGATTGCTTTACTCACAGACGAGGAAAGAGTGCAGGAAGATAGATGCAGGGACCATGTACTAACCTCGCTAAATTAATCAATAATACCCAAGTTCTCAGCTTTTGAATTCATCGTCATCGTCATCAAGCTTAAAGAATACCAGATGAGTTTTATTCAACATTGTTTACATCTTCTCTTACGTCATCAAGCAAATTGGACTTGTCCTCGTCGCCCTGAGAAAGCATGGAATATTTGTAGTCATATTTCCTGCACAAAAAGACCCCCAAGTTATCATCTCATAAACAATACAAGAGTAGTTACGTGCCTCTCTCCGCCACGCTTGTAGCACTTCTTATATACATAAAACCCGCAGATTGCCATCACAATTAAAGCCAATGGAATAAGAATCGCAGCCGCCACTTTGCCGCCAGACGAACCCCCCTTCGAACCCCCCTTCGTATTACTAGTGGTGTCCTAAACATCACAATAGCGTTAGATCAAGACATTGAAGGATTACATACCGGAGGTAAAGGCGTTTTGTGTTTCGATTTTGGCCCCGGATTTCCAGAGCAAGGTGCCGTCTGTGTGCTAATGAACTGATCTAGCACGCCACCCTGGCACTTATCACCAGGAATACGTCGATAGCTGCAAACAGAATATTCAACGTCGGTCTCCATACATAAGACTCAATATCTATTTGATCGTCTTACCCACGCGTTTTGTTGTAAACGAGTTGATTTGGCTTGCAGTACATTCTCGCTGCAACTTTGAAGTCTCCGTCTTCGATGCATGTGGTGAATGACTGGTCTTCCCATTTGTATCCATAATCACTAGAACACAAAAAAAAACGGTCAACCAAAAATAAGTCAACCCAATCAACGTATATCATACCATTCAAAATCCTCTGGCGTGCAAGAGCATTTTTGGGACGAAACAAACGAATCAAAGTCAGCTCCGTTGTAGCAACTAAAGAGCAGCACAACTTTTGCGACAAAAAATCCACACGTTCTATTGCTCTATATACATTCTGTCCTTTTTCCTGCGACGGTATTTCTCAATATGACCAAAGATGCATCCGTTCTTATCATTCTTTATATGATGAGTGTAAACATCATAGTCGTCAAGGGTGCCTACAGAAGGATCTCATTCCCACTAAGACTAAGCGTGGCCCTCCCTTACATTTCCTATTAGCTCGCGCGCTGAAATCGACAAAAGAAACTCTCCACATGTTGTCGGATTCAAAGTAACCCCAAACCGATGTGGACAGGCTCTTCAGAGAAGGTTCAATCAGCAAACCGGTCACGTGAAAACCGCTGCTCAACGTAAACGTCGTCTTTTGCCAACACGCACCCCAATCCATAGAATAACTATTCGAACGTACGTAAAAAAACACATACGTATAAAGCTTCAAAGATTTTCTTACTATAAGGCAGTTCCCCCTTTATGTGGAATAGCCGCAATCAGGCTTCCTGAGTCGGCCATTTGGTATCGATGCGGACCGTCTAATACTTTAGTCCACGTGTATCCGCCATCGCGGGTCATGTAGATGTCAAGGCCGGTGTACTTCAACCCCTTCCCCAAGTTTCCTTTATAAAAAAAAGCGCGAATGAGACGCGCGCCTTCAACGATTACATCTCAATCACCGTGTGCAATAATTATTCCTGCAGCCTTGGAATTACTTAAAATTCCCTGAGAAAATTGGACGCCCTGTGACTGACTGTAAGAACCGTGCAGATGAAGTTGGCAATCCGTCTAATATATTCCAAATCGCTGGACTCACTCTGTTATATAGAAAGAAAAAAAAAACGTACCGCTTGAATCCCTTGCTTTGAACACTCCTCTGGATCTGCCGCAATATGTTGCCAGTGACCGCCGCGATCAAAGCTTATCACGGTTTGAATAATTTGATCTGAAAAGAAAATCAATATTGCGTGCATATCTATATATAGGCGTTAAATCGCACCGCTTGCTGCTATGCTACTAATATAGGTTCCCTCCATGGAAAAAACTCTGTAAAAATCCGATGCACCGTGGGCATGCTTAATTAAGAAGAAATAATAAATAAAACGATCTCTTGAGAATGGATTTTTATTGCATACGCACCAAGTGATTCTTGAGAACGGGATTGAAGTAAGTGCCAGATCCGTCCGACGCGTACAACGTACCCGTGCTCTTACCTATTCTCGAACTAAAAGAAGTTTACGAGATAACGCGATTACACCCACTGTTCGCGGCAATATGAATCATGATGAATCCTTTGGTTGCATCCAGAATTTTATAGTACTGTTCACATAAAACGATTTATAATTAGCTTTATATATGTATACATATATGAATAAATACGTCTCCTGGCTTCGATTCCGGAAGTTTTCCTCTGTTCCAAGTCAATCCACCATCTTCGCTAACATTCAGACCACGCAATTCCTAATTTGTGAAAATGTGACCAATAGGAGAACTCTCATTTTTTATTCTCTTCTAACGGGCAACTGTTTCTGGTCTTCTGATGACGACACAAGAATGAATTTCCCGAGAACGAGAAATCTATAAATCCCTTCAAATATGGCTAATCATAGTAAAAGAAATTACACATCGCCCTGATTTTACACAGCAATTTTTTTACTTTTCGTTTCTCGTACAGAACCCTCGCGAAGAGTGAACTTGTACACATCAGTGCGACCTTAAAAAAACCAGTCAATCCATATTCCCTATAGAACAGATGAACAACTGACCTGTCACATCAACAGACGCATACGCGTGATAATCTCCATTTCTACTAGTATCAGTTTGATCCCTTGGAAACAAAAGACACCGAAATTGCAAATAGCAGATATAGTTTACAATTCCTTACCAGAAAAACGCATCGACGTTGTCCTTAATTTTTCCCCATCTTTGTCCAAATTCAGTACTCACGTAAAGCTGAGAGAGGGAAAATGTCTACGGTCTAATAATAGCCCCCGTGAAATCTTCTTCGCACCTTTTTGTCAGATGATAATGCCAGCGCATATTCTTTATCGATCGGATGAAATTTCACGTCGCGAATTTTAAAACTCAAATCGATAGCCTTCCACATTTTGCCTCCGTCGTAAGAGACGTGCATCTTCGACCGATTAAACGCAATCAATAAAACCTAGTCAGAAAAAAAGTTGCAAAAAAATCGGAATAAGACGAATGTAATCTCACATAATCTGGATCAATGGGACTCTGCAATATGCCGCCCGGATCCGAGATGGCCTCCCCGCGAATCACTCCGCTCATATTCACAAACTTTCCCGTAATCTTATCCCTATTAATTAAAAAAATTAATGAATTATTTGATTGATTAATTAATAACGAATCGATCCAGAACTTGCCATCTCCACAAGCGAGACGGATTTGCGAAGAGCATTTGTCTGCCGAATAGATTCAACGATTGAGTTTGCGTTGTTAGCGCGAGAATGCTCTATAAGTATTTATTCGTAATTCTCCCTACTAGCGATTTCGATTGGCTCTTATTGTCTCACTTCGCCTCCCTTTCCGACCCATTTGATCTCGATGGCGCGATTCGTTTCGTTTTGGAGCGTGTACTAAAGAGAAATGACTGCGCTCGCGGGGGCTTTTGTTTTTGCTAGGGGCATTATTACGTCCACTGTCGGGATTTGGGCGTCTTGTTGGCACGACGAAGACGAAGGCGATTCGGCGAGCGAGCGTCTCTTTCGGGCGTGACGTAACGCGTTCGAGCTGGGGTCCCGATACATGACGTTCATGTCCTCTTGGGGCTCCCAGAGCTCAAGGCACACAGTTGAAGAGATGAGGAAGACGAGGTACACGATCGATCTCGTCATTTCGTGCCAGCCAAGTACACTACAACACGAGAAACAATGCCTAGGAGCCACGTCAGGCTCTGAGATCCTTCAGCACCGTGCGCTAAACAGAAAGCTAATCCGGGGGCACACACTAGCCATGTATCGAGCTCTTTACGACTTTTCTCCCGATGCTGCGGTGCAGGGAGGATTGCATCTGACTGCCAACGAGCGCTATCGACTTCTAGACGCATCTAATAAACACTGGTGGCAAGTAGAGCGCTGCAAAGACGGCGAAAACGGACTCGCGCCAGCAAATTACCTCGAGGTAAGAAAACAAAAAGTCGTATTGCACTCGGTCATCGTCCCGCAGCGAGTTCAAGAAGTCGAGGAGGCGTTCGTCGTAAAATACGACTTCGAAGGCACGAAAGCGACCCAATTGACGTCGAAAAAAGGCGACCAGGTAATCGTCGTCGTTTTTCGCTGTTATTTCAACTGGTCTTCATCCAATTATAGGTATTCGTCGTGTCGAAAGACGACGCCGAATGGTGGACGGCAAGACACGCGTCGAGCGGTCGACTCGGTCTCATTCCGGCCAAATATCTTCGAGCGAAATCGAAATCGAAGTCGAAGAGTCCGACTCCGTCCAAACCGGAAGCGACGAAGGAGACCCAAGCGGACGTCCTGCGAAAGATCGACGATTCGATAGAGAAGATTCACGAGGAGGCGGTAGCTGCAAATGGGGTCTACACAAAAGCGCAAAAAGCGGCGTTGAGGTAATTTAATTAATTAATAAAATATGACGTTCTCTCACCCTGGATGAAATTTTTTTAACTTCAGAGCTTTGGTCGGGTATCGGAAGGACGTAAGCGACGGCAAGCGTCTCGACGTTCCTTTTCATTCAGTTTTACCTCCGCTGGATGATCACTATGGCGACAGCGAAGAAAAGAGAGTGAAGAGAAAAGCTCCCGATCCGCCGAGTAGAACTGCATCACTGAAACGAGAAGAAAAAGAAGAAGAAGAAAAAGAAGAAGAAGAAAAAGAAGAAGAAGAAAAAGAAGAAGAAAAAGAAGAAGAAAAAGAAGAAGAAAAAGAAGAGCCATTAGTTGAACACAAACCAATAGCCAAGGAAGAGGAGCCACGTGATGATGTCCCACAATTGGAACCTGTCGCAGTCCGGGAATGCAGCCCAGACTTTTCTTTGGGTCGAGAATTGGTCGATCTTGTTAGAGAAAGGTAGGTTCACTTACTAAGTAGTACGTGTACTTTGCCACAATTCCTACGTGATGGCGTGTTTCATCAGGACTGGAATGAGTTTCAATAATTCGGCTCTAGCCACCGAAACGGTTCTGACGTTTCTAAGAGCAAAATTTCCTGGGACGGTTACGTCACTAGATCCAATAATGAAATCGCTCGCACTTCTCCAAGTGGGAGAAATAATCGAATTCGTTCTCTTGTTATCTGACTCTTGTATAACCCAGGTCGGAAAAGTCAAACTGTCAGCTGCTGCTGCGGCGGCGGCGGCAGAAGGAGGAGGCAGCTCTAAAGATCGAGAGCGATTGGACATTATTTTCTCGGAACTCAAAGCTTGCAAAGACGACTCCCAGCAAAGAAGCTGGGCACTCTACGATGACTACGCAGTCATAGTAGAATACCTAGAAGAACTCATCACACTCTTAGTACTACGGGGGGAAAAATCATTTATTTACTAACTTAATTCCTAATTGGGATTTGCGCAGTCGGATGCCGATCGTTCTGTGTCTGCGTTCATGGTTCAAAGAGATGGTTATGAAGCGGTCGACTCACTTGTGACGTATTATCAAATGGTGCGTGTCTTGGGGGGTCGGGAAATTAGTGACTGGAAGTTTCTCGCGCAGGAAACGAGAGCTCCTATTCGACTTCTGCTACTCAAGGTCTTTGGGGCTTTGTGCGAATTGGATCATTTAATCATATCAATTTTATTGGCGTCTTTACTGCCAATGGAATTGGCTCGCGATATCAGAGACGATTTAGAAAGTGAGGCACAGGTTATGAGAGCGCTAAAGTTTGAAAACGTTCGCTCGATTAGATATTCAAAAGACACTCTATTCGGCTCTCGTTTGCACGATGGTTTTGTCAACTGGGGAAGCACCACCTCTTCAGCTTTACGGTATTATACTCCTATCTGCTGTGTTTGTTTGTCTTTTTTACTGGTGGGCTAGATCATTGGGATTCTAACTTTCTCGAATTCCTCTTTGACAATATTGAATCGCCGCCTGAGAGCGATTTGGAAGAGCAAATTCCGGACGCGTTTATGAATATGATCCTTTCGTACAACGTCCATTTTAAAAGTAAATTATTTCCGTACTCAGTTAGATAATATATCATTGACTTTTTTAAAGATCCGTTAGAAAATATTGTCATGCAAGTACTGGGAGCTCGGCCAACGGCGAAAGCATTTAGTGAAAAAATTCTCATACTGATCAATAGAGAGGGTACGCGCGCGAGATTCGTAATTTTCCCCAAAACGCACCTTTTTGCGCAGATGATCCCGTGGCTCTCTTTCTCCCGTTGTCTCCCAATTCCGTTCTGAAAATTCTTCTCGACATCTTCTCCTCCGCGACGACGTCGGGATTATTTTTCACGACGGATCTGATGGTCCTGATCGACATAACCGTACGTCAAATATCCGATCTCTCCCTCGGAGACAAAGTAGCGATGCCAAAAGAATTACACATACATATGGTCAGCGCGATTATTTATTCTAGAGACGGACTCACTATCTTCGTCTTCTGAGAGGTATAATACAGAACACGAATTACATCGAACACAAGCACAGAATCGACGACATCGTCGACGCTTTCCACGCGATACATCGCGAGGAACGCGACTCCGCCGACGACGCTACAGACTACGAAATCGTCGCGAACCTGTCGAAGGCTTTTCCTCACTTATTCGATCTCAGCACGCTTGTCTAGCGATAGGGGAGTAAACGCCAACTTACGAAAAAATTTTTTGGTAGCTGAAAAACACAAGACAGCCAGCAAACGCGTTTTGGTAATCATTCGCCGCGGCGGTTAGGGTTTTTCTAAAGGATGCTGCATCCCCAGCAGCATTTCTGCGGATAGTCGGGAGCGTGGACCGCGTGCTCATACCCGTACACCCAGAAGCGTCCCGTCTGGCCATTCCACGCGTATGCAACGTCGGAAACGGGAACAATGCGCACTTGGTGACGCTAGAAAAAAAACGAGGGGGGAAGAGAGCACTGAAGAGAAGTCCTCTAAGTACGTCTAAGGTAACTGTGTAAGAGAAGCGGGATACATGCTGCCTTTACGCGCGGCGTTGAGCGTCATACATTAACTAGTTCCTGGCTCTTACTTGTCTCAGAATTCTTTCGTGGGCGAAGGCGGATCCGTGATTGGCCACCAATTGTTGCGATGCCTCGTTCACAGCCTGATCTGGAAAATTCATAATTGGAGCAACCTAAAATATACGATCACAAGAATTAAATGACGTAGACATTTTTCATACCCTGAATTGATCGTCTTTAAATGCCATCTGGCCCTGAGCCTGCGTAATCAATTCTGGCGGAAGAGACGTGCGTTCGACGACGTGATCGGCCTTGTGGTTTTTCCAAGTGATAGTCAGCTTGATGTAACATTTAAGCTGAGTGGCACGGTGACAAACGGGGCAGCCGACTTGCCCATGTCCGTGGCAAGTGGAACACCTTGAGAAAAATTCAATAAGTCTCCAGTAAGTAAAATTATAGGCAAACCTTTTCCTGCCTGATCCAAAACACCACGTGCACCTCTCGTGATGTCTGTGCCCGTCACGATGAACCCAGTTGTGGCCAGTACCTCCGCACGAACTGCAACGAACCTAAGACAAGGGTGAAACACAGTTCAATATTTCATGTTGTCTCACCCTTCCACGACCAAAGCAATGATAGCAGCGTATGCAGCCCGTTGCAAAGCAATTATGGCATGGCTTAGACAAGAAAAGAAAATTGAAAGAGGCCGAATATGGAACCATTATATTTGTCACCTTGACGGAGGCCGTGTGTGGCACTTCTATGTATCTCACTTCGTCCTGAAAGAGGCCCAGTGGCTGTGCTTGAATATCCCACGGACGTGGTGGTGGCCCATTCATCGGTCCATCGATCGGTTGTCCTAAAGACAAATTTCTATTAAGTTGATGACGTCAAAAATTTCATAATCGTCTAAAGTACCTGTATAAGGCTCCATAGCCCAAGAAGTGCCTCGACCCTCAGCAAAAGTCTCGAGTGTGTACTGAAAAGTGAAATGAAAAAAAGGATACGGCGCGAATCTCGCCACGAAAACGAATGCCTTACGTGAAACGCACTCGACGGAGCAATGCTATTGAAGACGAGATCGCGAGCGGGCTTCTTCCCGTAGCAGCAGTGCTGCGCCACGTGGTCGAGCAACGCCTGTCTCGCTTGATCTTCGGTCACTTTCGGTATACTAAATACAGCCTCGTTTTGATTATTTTTACGCGAACGGCAAACCGACTTGACGTTCGCTTCGGGTGCGGGCTTTGGCGCTTCCACAGCCGAGTAAGGGGGCGGGGGCGCAAGAGGGGCGTCTGCAAGCAAAGAACACTCTTCTATCTCTTCGCAGGCGCGAGGAGCGCGCATCGACTCACTCGCGTCGAATCCGATTCCTTCGTAGCCGGCGACGGCGTCCATTTTGTCGACCGAAGGTGCCGAAGGTTGGGGAGCAGACGCGTTTGGATTTTCGGCCGCGTCCTCGCCGGGGACGTCACCTTGAAAGGAAGGCGTTTCGACGGGCGCCGTTTGCGCTCCACCGTAGCCTGTCTGCTGGCCTTGAACGAGAGGCTGAGTCGCCATGCCTCAATCTGATCGTTGGATAGCGTCACGTGTAAAACAGGATGTGGATTTACGGTCACGAGGTATCTAATTAATCTCCTTTATTTGATATTGTATTATACCGTGCTTTTGGATGTATTCTTCTCTTTGGATACCATTTCTGAGTGTCTCACGAGTGCATAAGCTGTCGTAGGATTAATGACCTTTACCATTGGAATGACGAGCCAACATCAAAATCATTGGCTAGCAAAAAAACGTTATTGCTTCTTATATATCTTTTCTCTCGCCTTTTTACCTCATCATTGTAGTAGAAGAGTTCCATTTTTTCATTCGAACACGTTCCCAAACCTCATGTCAAATTCCCGTCAAATTCAAACTTTTCAAATTCGCCTTCGCAGAAGAATAAGATTCTCCCAAACGCAACACACTCATATCTTATAGACATTAGGCTCAATTTCTGAAAAACGGACGATGAAATAAGTTTTCCAGCCAAAAAATTGACAATAAGCACCATACCTCGTATAGATATCTCAAAAAAGGGGCTAAGCTTCCTCGTTTCGCTACCTTATGGGCGATTTCTCGAGTCTTCGCTGGTCAAAGTTAGTCGCGAAATCGTAATTTTCCTTTTTCAGCATCACGTTGACGCCTCCTGGCGAGTTATTCGCCATTCGAACGGCATCTTGGGGGCTTTCTGTAGCGATTGAAGTAGCTTTTCCATCGTTCCCGGGTTGGAATCGGCGCCGTTCGAAGCTAAAACAGAGATGCGTGATGTTTTGCCGCTTACGTACGATCAACGAAGTATTGTACGTCGCTCTTTGCTCGGGCAAGAAGAATGAACAGGTATAAACCTATCGCTCGCGAAGAGGTCGTGTCCACCATCTTATCCGCCATCTTGGTCACGCGCGTGCTGCGTGATGCCTTTTGCATCATCCTTGCATAATCATAAATTGCTGACAGCGCCGAAAAAGTCACACCTTTTCGTTTAGAAGTCACACCTATTCGTTCGTACCAATGGGCGCGCTACGTTAGTCCAACGTGACCTCCAACGGACCAATGAGCGCGCTGGGCGGAGCTACACGGTTCAAAAGCGAAGCGCACACCGATCTTCCTTCAGTTGCGGCTGAGGGTGGGTGCGTCGCGGTTCGCCGCGTCTCATCCTTGAGAGGACTGGCTCGGGAGATTTGGCAGAAGGCAAGGAAGGATAGTTGGAACTCAGCGTGGCCCACGGTTAATTCCGTGCCGGAGCCCGTAAGCGGGGCGATGGGGGGCTTCGGCCTCGGTTTACGCACTGGGCAGACGGATCGTTCGAGGTCTTATTGTCGTCAACAAGCACGAACCGCGCTAAGCTGAGTGGTTACGGCTTGGAGGGGGTGTTCATCATGGTCTGGTTGCCGGCACTTTTCTCACCCGAAAGACGCGATTAGACCGACGATGATCCAGCCCAGGAGCCTTCGATTCCTCCATTGCACTGTCTTCATTGTCGACTCCTACAAACAGCGGTCTATGGCGCTACAACAGTGTCAAAAATCAATGGACTAATGATTAGTGATTAGTGATTAGTGATTAGTGATTAGTGATTAGTGATTAGTGATTAGTGATTAGTGATTAGTGATTAGTGATTAGTGATTAGTGATTAGTGATTAGTGATTAGTGATTAGTGATTAGTGATTAGTGAACAGTGATTAGCGATTAGTGATTAGTGATTAGTGATTAGTGATTAGTGATTAGTGAACAGTGATTAGTGAACAGTGAACAATGATTAGTGAACAGTGAACAGTGAACAGTGAACAATGATTAGTGAGCAATGATTAGTGATTAGTGAACAATGATTAGTGAACAATGATTAGTGATTAGTGAACAGTGATTAGTGAACAATGATTAGTGAACAATGATTAATGAACAATGATTAGTGAACGGTGATTAGTGAATACCAAATAATGTCAAAGATGTACGTCAAATCAGTGAGTTCCTGCCACTTCCAATGCCCGCAAGTACACGCTGACTCCGTAGTTGCCGTCATCCGATGCCGGGTCTATAGCCTCTTCCATTCTTTTTAGTGCTTCTTCGTCGTTAATATCGACAATTTGAGGAACGACTACCTCCGTTTCTTCCCACTGGCAGTCAGGAACTTCTATGTGGGGTTCGACGCCGAATTCTTCCAGGTCAGCTACCGACATTTCCTCTCCTAATATCCCTCACAAAATCGCTGCATTCCAGTTATCCATAACTGGTTTGGTGTCATATTTTTTTCCGACGACAGTGGATGACAGTTCCACATTCTTCTAAACTCTTCCAAGTCGCGGGTAATATGAGGCACAAAACAAAGTGTAAGCAGACGATGTGGCGTTCGTTGTTCACGTCGAGAACTTCAATGTCTTCAAGGTGGTGAAAAATCTGGTAATACATAGAAGTTACCTACGTATTCAGAAATAGATTTTATTTCAGCTGTTTAGTGTTTATATACTGTACCTGATAAAAGATGTCTCTCCACAGTCTTTCTATCCGTTGATTGTGGACCGAGCGCCCCGTTATGATACTACCCCTTCCTGGTCCACGTGAGGGATGGGAAAACCAAAGTATTTTCGCCGCCTTTATCGCTGCGAACGCGGGGCGGTAATCCGTACTCGCTTACGGCCTTTTCAAAGACATTGAATACAGTCTCTGCTTTGTTGTTCGTTGAGCATTTCAGATATGTTACTACCCAGCTGAATCCGTCAATTCCTCCGTGTAGCACCATTCTCCATCTGTAAATGAATTAATAAACTTAAGAAAATTTTTCTTTAAATTAACATTTCATACCGAATCAATTTATGATTTCCATCAATATGCCACAAGCTGTTTGGCCCTGGAACGGAATAGGACCTCCTTCGTATCGTCGTCGCCCATCTTGTCATCTGTTCACTGTTCACTAATCATTGTTCACTGTTCACTAATCACTAATCACTAATCACTAATCACTGTTCACTAATCATTAATCACTGTTCACTGATCACTGTTCACTAATCATTGTTCACTGTTCACTAATCACTAATCACTAATCACTGTTCACTAATCATTGTTCACTGTTCACTAATCACTAATCACTAATCACTAATCACTGATCATTAATCACTAATCACTAATCACTGTTCACTGATCATTAATCACTGTTCACTGATCACTGTTCACTAATCATTGTTCTACTTTTTATTTTGCACAAAATTATTCTATATAGCTAGCTAATTGTGCCCTAGTAACTTGTTGTTATCATTTCATTAGTTACTAATCACTAATCACTAATCACTAATCACTAATCACTAATCACTAATCACTAATCACTAATCACTAATCACTAATCACTAATCATTAGTCCATTGATTTTTGACACTGTTGTAGCGCCATAGCGGTCAGCCTCTCTCCATTCCACAAGGCCCGGTTCTTCTCAGGAAGACATACCGAAGGCTTTGGTACCAGCGCACCGGGGTTTCGGTATTAGGGGCCGATCCTCATCCAGGTGGGTACTGAATGGATTGGCCGAGGACCCGCAACTCGCCCGAAAGTTTTTGGAAGGGGGTCATCGCTTTGCGAAGACTCACCTGGGCTACGAAGCGTCCGAACCTCCACGCGGTGTAGCCTGGATAACGCTAATACGGACGCAAATCAAAAGGTACGTACAACGATTATTTGACAGATAACTAACTTCTTTTTTTTTAGGTTGGAGCGATCGAAAGAAATAACTCAACGAATGTTCGTCGTCCGAATGAGAATTGAAGCCTTCTTTGTAAGCATTTTGCTGTGCGCAGTATATAAAAAAATAAAGTGAATTGAACCGAGCAATTGTCGGCGTTTTTTCTCCACGAATTCGCGCGGCGTACACTTCACACAGCGCACGCTATCGCGGAAACGAACGATCGATGGAGTCTGTCGTCAGTAGTCTGTTGCGACGAGCTGCCGAGCTCGATTCAGGCGAAAAATACAGCGAAGCGTTAGTTTGCTATCAATATCTTGATCGGCGTCGTGAAAAATCCGTTAGGAGGTTTCATCTGCTTCAGGCCTTCCGATCGATCGATTTTCGCATTTTCCAGCGTTGAAAGACGGCGAAAGGGCGTCAGCATTGCTCGAAATACGAAGCACAAATCTCCCACGAACTCTCTGTCATATTATCATAGACTTAGGACGATTTAGGATGATCTCAATGTGATCACGAGGTATTTGATGTGATCATTTTTATTTGATATTGTATTCTACCATTCTACCATGCTTTTCTAATTACTTAGATATATTTTTCTCTTTAGATTTCATTTCTGAGTGTCTCACGAGTGCATAAGCTGCCGATCCAGCCAGAACAAGACCATTGCTAAGCCACCACAGATTAGTCTTTAGACTATTATTGATAAAAACTGCCAGAACTGTTTGAGCGCACGCTTTCGCTGTGCCACTCACGTTGTGAGTCAGGGGACTCGTGACTTGAATTTGGAGACCGGTCACGTAGCCAATAGCAATACCAAAGAGTCCACTCAGACACATCATCATCCAAAAATATGGCGATTTCAGCAAATGATATTCCATGACGGTTTCAATTTCTCCAGTAAGCCACATGAGCGGAATGAACAGAAATACTCCATTCAGATTATTATATATGTTTAATAGGTACGGATTGTTGTCGACTTCCGGCAGAATACGTTTGCTGAAAACGGCATTGAGAGCCACAAAGAGACTTGCCAGAACACCGCACGCTATTCCAAAGGACGACACGGCGCCACTCGATTGTCTCTCTTGATTGACACCAAGAAGGAAGCCTGATATGATAACACCACAAGAGGATATAGCCAAGAGAGAAGTGGTCTGGTGCAAGAGGAAGTAGGTCAGAAGCTAGGACGGGAATAGAAATTATTAATTATAATTAATTAATGAGACGCCGTCAATTTTCTTACCACATTAAATATGGTCGTAAGAGATCGCCCAACCGTGTAAAAAGCAACTCCAAGATATTTTAGAGCTAGATTATTGAAAGTGATCATGCCGATAAAAATCAAAGACAGAGGCATGACCTAAAGAAATTGACATCTAAAACCACGACTCGGTGTCCACGCGCGTATTGCTAATAATACCGTTAGTGCCGTCGCGAAATCGCCTGTGAATTGAGGTATGCTGGAGAGTGACGAATGTTGCCTGGATACGAGCGTCAGCGTCGCTCCCGTTGCGACGCCGAAAACGCATTGGAACCAGGTCACGAATAGAGGAGCGTCGAGCTACCGCCGAAAAAACGACCGTAAAAAGAACGGACGTTCGGGGGGGAACACTCCCGGATCGTAACAAAAAAGGCAGCATACCCTCCTCCTCCCCTCCCCCCCCCCCCCCCTAGCAATTACTATACTTTAATATCTTGGCTGCTAAGAAGATATTTGTTGCAAAACACCATAGAGATCGACACAACCCTAATAAAAGACAATAGTCGTGTGACGCTTCTGTATCTACGCCTTACCAATACAACGCGACTACGGCCGCGATTCGTAGAGAGCGCGCACAAACGTTCTTCCCTTCGCCCATATCGAATTGATATCAATAAAAATAGTTCTACGTACCGGTGGCATTCCGAAAAAATTAGATTCAGTATAAATACTGTATATAACTATTACTAATGAACTACATTGTGAGCTAGCCAATTGAGCTGGGTGCTCCAGTTGAGACGAAGGCACTCGTCAATTTTGTCTCTGAAATACTTTGCCGCATCCGGTTCCGATTTGTTGAGCACCAGTATGTTTCTCAAGTAATCGATGTCTTCGACGCTACGTAGCTCGGGAATTCCTGTGTGCTTCATCTAAATCATACCCATATTGAAAAAATGTATCACTTTGTCTTCGAACATAATTTAGTAGACCATGGAGAAGAGATTGATGAATAGATGCGCGTGGCGTCTGATGACGTTAAAGGCCTTCGCGCACGTATCTTGAAACGTGCGAAACATCTCCCCATTCTGAACGTATTCAAGTGACGTTTCTGATAAGTAGATTACGTGAAAGTAGGCACTCGCCTTTTTGCCCATGATATAAACGAAATCGGGCGTCAGTACGAATGGTGCTCTCTCGCGCTTGATTCCCTTCGAGGAGAAGGCGTTAAATCTCCCATAAATCGTTTCTTGGGGCCCAAAGCGCTTACCATGAACGTTTTCGTATTGCCTAAGAAATGACCAAAATCAATGTGGACGAGATTTCCTGATTTGGTTAGTAGAATGTTGTCATTGTGACGATCTCCGATTCCCTAAGACAATATGTACCGTATATCTCATCTCCCGTATTTACGATCAATACCAGCACAAACGTTGCAACGCAGTAGCCAGCACAAGAAAGAGTAAATCGCTTGACAGCAGCCTGAAAATCACTCGCTCTAAAAGATCAATAATAGTGACACCTAGCTGGAAAACGTCACTACTATAATGAGTTACCTTGGATTGTGCTTCTTCAGCCAATTGCATAAGCAATCGTCTTTGAATGCTCCAAAAGAGCCCCCGAACATTCGCTGAATCTGATGAAAAAACGCTGAAGGAATACACACTAAAAGTCGGTTGAAATTGTACCTTTGCTACTGTTGACGAGTTTGGCACTACTTCGATCATGCCTACTTCAAATCCCGTTGACATGCACCCGTACGGGAAAATGTACAGATTAAGCCCCTCCTCTTTCCACAACTAAAAATTGCAAATATTTCTATAGGAGCAATATATTTTTTAATCTTTCTCACTTTGTCCATTAGTTTCAGCATTTGTAGTGTCAGCATATCCTGCCTCAAATCGTCTCCGTGCTTGAAAATGAGTTGAACCGCTTCCTTTTCGATGGCAGTTGGATCCATGTTGGTGAACTCAAGCCAGAGAGGCATCTAAAAAAAGGAAAAAAGCAACAGTAAATTTTCAAACTTCGTCATGACAAATTCTTCAACCTTCTTTGAATCCATGAACTTGCAATTGCCAATTTGCAAGTCGCCAATGCTTGTGCTATATGATAGAAAGACGTGAGTTTACATAGATAGACATTGGTGGACAAACCTCACCTTGGATCGTAAGCAGGAGAAAAGGTTTTAGGAACATCAAAGTCCCTCAGAGATTCTAATAAAAATCCAGCCCGGTCTTTCTTGTCTCCAGACTTGAGCTGTTGCATCAAACAACGTACTATATCATATACTTTTACCCCGCAGAGTGCTCGCTTCTTACTTTGACAGCGACTTGAGCAAGATAATTGAAAACCTGATGCTGGTTCTTTATGTCAGACTTGAAACAAATGTCGGTGATTGATATATTGAGATAGTATTATATAATACCAGTGTAGCTTCTCCACATCCTCTAAGATACGCTTCCAATAGCAAACCAAACCGATCACGAAATTCAGGAAAATCCATTTCAGAACGCAAAAACCTAAAGATTCAAACGACGACAAGTAGAACGAGCAAATTATCATATCAAATCACCACACACCAATAAAAGTAGTGCCCAATTCTTTTGCTACCTAAAGCCCTTCTAAGCAAAAACCGCGCTAAAGCCGAATCATGATAAGGCTCAAATTTCAAGACCTAACAATAAACAGATCTATGTATGCACCCCCATACTTAATTCATAAACATACCTGTACTAGCTGAAGTAGATAAAATAGCATTTCATCGTTGCTAAGTCTCTCTAATCGATCCACCGCTAAACTGCGAACCTTCTCATCGACGCAATTCGAATTAAGCAGCTGCAGAGCAACTTCCAGCGTGATCTCAGACGATTTCCAGTCCTGTAGAAGCTTGTGGATTTCGACGACGCTCTCCAACGAACCCCAATCGACACAACGCAAAAGCCAAGGCAACGCCTAAACGTTGCAACCCCACGATAATCTATCATTCGAATAACAACCCTTCGTCTCACTTCTGGTATTTCTACTAGAGACCATCGAAATCTCCACAGGAGCTCGCACTCGTGAACTTCCAACTGGAAATGATAGAACAGAAAACAAATGCGATGGTGTCATTCTAATGTGCTTTGTTTAGAGTCACCTCTTTAAGAGGATCCGACGATATAATTTCTCGTATCATTGCCATGAAACGCGACTTTGTCGTCATGGGACTTCGACTCAAATGACTAAAAATGATCGAACGACGAAACAGTAGAAACAAAAGCCCACATTTTCTACTCAGTCAACCTACCCATTCTGTCTATTGGATAGACTCCATCCCGAATCGGAATTAGGATAGGCAACCGGATGAGCGTAACGACTGAACTCGACGTGAAGGCTCGGAAAGAAGGATGAAGATCGAGTTGCTGACGTGACGTCGCCGCCGCCGCCGTGCATAGACAATTGGAGCTGGCCTTGTTGGAGTATGGAACGATAGTCGAATAGCTGCAGTGTGGCGTGATAAACTTTCTGGATGCTCTCTCCCCATTTGCCGAAATCGTCGATGTTGTAATTGCGCGGAAGCGTCGAAAACCGCTTCTGTTTCTTCACGTCTGGTTTTCGAACTAGGACGTTGCAGAAGAGTCGGGCCGACTGAAAAACAAAAAAATAATTCAAAATAAAAAAACGCCAATCGGTTTCCGTGGTTTACCTTAGGCAGATTTTTCGTTTTTATGTCAAATGTGAGGTACTCGGACCATCGCGGATATCTCGCGTAGCGAATCTCCTTCGTTTTCCGGGAGTGAACAAGCGGCTTTCCCCCGTGAGATATCCCAATTTCGATGCGTAGAGAAACGCAATCGCTTTCCCCTTCCAAGTCGTCGATTCCTTTGACGAAAACTCTAGAAACAAATAGATATATGATAGGCAATAATTTGCCATGCTGCTTACCTGAATTTCTGGCCTATGTCCCACGACGCCAGCGAGAATACTTGCGTGTGATCTTTCGTGAGAGCCGAAAGCTGCTTATACGATCCGGCGAGTCCCGTGTAATCGTCTATCAAATCCGGCTAAATACATCAATACATCGTCTCTTTAGAAAAAAAAATTTGAAAACACTCACTTCTGGCACATTTCTTGGTTTGTCTTTCTCGACGTCTACGCAAGGCACAACGGCAAGGTAGATGCAGCGAGACGTAGCAAGACAACTATGACATCATTCCATCGCGTCAAAAAAAGAGACGACAGTTCCATTTCTATAGCCTACTTTCTGACGTAAAGAAAATCGACGATTCTGTCGGGACCAGTCAGAAAAATGTTTCTTCCGCAGACTTTTAGAATATAATCTTGAATTTTACTACACACGTCGACGGTGAAAATTTGCAAACGCCGTTATCATAGAACAGCAACGCACCTATCTTCTCGCAAATTTAATCTCTGCTTCTTTCTAGCATCGGTAGGAAAAAATTCTTGGAGAATTTGAAAAGGAGTATAGCTATCTAGAAACGAGACGTTATGTAGCAAATCGACGATCCATCCTCCAAACTTAGTTATATTACGTGGCACTTTCATCGCCGTAAAAACCTTTCCGGAATGAACTTTCAGTATAATTTTTCCAGAAGAAGAATCAAGCTAAGTGGTACACAGTAGCTATCATAATAGGTTGAGAGAAAGAGACTCATTAATTCTCACGGCCTGTTTGATGTGAAAAGGAATGGGAGTGAGACAAAGTTCCGGTTCCATCGAATAATACGAAGGATCTCGACTACTAACGGCACTTCGTCTGACACTAAAAGTGCAATTGAAAAATATGAATAACTTATATTTGACGTCATTTCTCACCCGACAAATATTCTTCTCACTGTCGTCACTTCATCTTTCTTTCTCGTCGACAATTCCGTTAGATTGATACCGATGAGTCGTCCGATTTCCCTATTCATTTCGATTTCTTGAGCCGTTTCGACGCGTATGGGAACGATTTCGAATTGGCCTGCATCGACGTTTCTCGCTCTCCAGTACATGACCACAGAAAGGGTTTGGCTGAAGCGAAAAGATGATCAACGTGCAAATACTTTTGTCCATCATACAATATCTGTCTCTCTTCGTACAGCTCGTACGCATCGCTGTCCTTTTCGTATTTAAATACGTAGCTGTCCATATTCTCAAGGCACTCGTCTAATAAATTGTAATCTCTGAAAATAGACAATAGGTTTGCTGCATCCCAAAAAAATAAATAAAGATTTAGGAACCTCATGATGGTCCACACTTCATTTTTAATCTGCTCAACAGTCCAATCGCCTAAAAAAGATAATAAAGAATTACTTCAGCGCTTAGGTATGAGGAAACTTCCGTTCTATTTGTAGTATAGTACCTTGACAGGTGTAGGGCAAAAGAGACCCACTCGGAAGAACAAAGTCAACTTTGAATTCCTATGAAGATCCGAACTGAAAGCGAGACTTCCATCATCAACTCTCGTTTCCACGCACCCGAATCTTGGTGAAAACGGACGTTTTGGAGTTGAGCGATCGCGAGACGCCCGTCGAAACTCCCCTTCGTCGACGCGCCGGAGAGAGAAGCTAAGAAACCTATTCGCGAAGGAGAAGAAAACGGCGGCGTCCTTCTCCTTACTCGAGAATTGGATCGAACCGGAAGCACGAGCATGGGATTCGTGGCGCACGGCGTCGCCGCGTCTGGGGCGTAACGATTTTTATTCGCGTCACATCGCTCGTTCGTTTCCTTGCCTTGGTTCGAAATCCTTTTCCTGGCAGCGGCGGCGACGACTCGTCTCTTTCTTTGTCGTCCCTCGTCGCTTCGCGCACTTGCGGCGGTAGCGTTCTTCGTCTGTTCTTCGTCTTCGTCGCTCGAATCGTCGTTGACGTCGATTAGACGGGAATCGGCGCCGTTTGGGCGATGGCTGCGATCGTCGGACGCTGGCGCTCTAAGTGCGCGCACTAGATCGATTCGCGCGATATGGATTATCTAAACTTTACCCGTTGAAAGCGGAGCTGGAGAGGGGACTTTCACTCGTGTCCACGCCCATTGCGAGCGCAACGTCCTTCATCGTTTCCATGTTTCGCTCGCGCGCCGAGGCCCGCTCGCTGCTCAACGCAAGTCGAACGACACCATGAACTGATTACGCCAAGCTGAAAGAGGTGGAGTTGATAACAAGTACAGGCACGAACGCCTCCGCCTATTCATCGCACTTTGTTCTAAAATTAGACTAACTAATTTTTTACAAAAACTATTTTTCTTCGATTCCGCGGCTAAAGAGAGTTATCAGCTGTCTGTGAACCCTAAACAATCGAATGACTCACGTCAATCTAGAGATAACAACGGATGCGCGTCCTTACCTAATTTGGACTTCGGCCTCTTCCATTATTTCGCCGTCTACGTTCCACGTGCTACTATTCGTAGTTCTTCGCTGGACTAGGTTCTTTCCTTCGGCGGCATCGGTTTCGTTTTTGTCAAGTGGACGCAGTTTGAATTCTTGGACGCGATGCGTTTCGACGAACGGTAAATTCAACTAAATAAAAATTTTTCCGTAAAAATGCCTCGCCCGATTCGATTCACTTGCGTGATTTCCAGTTCGGGAAATTTTAAACAGCAATTTCAAAAAATCAAATCGAGAGCACTTTTTCACCAAACTTATGTCGATGCATCCGTCGCCAAGGTGAGCAGAAGGTGAGACCCCGTGAGGAGAGCGACTGCAAGAAGCGGAAATTGTCACGCCAATGACCCCGCAAAATTCGCCCGAAAGCGACTGCCAATCACTCGGTTCTACATACATATAAATTATTAGTATCTTAAAATATCGGTACTGTTTACCTGTCATGACTTCGTTATCGCCGGCTCGTGCCATGGCTCCCTTAGGTGGTGCCTCTGCTGGAGATGGTCCGTCGATCTCTTCGTCACATACAGTGCAACTGGGGGGGAAAAACACGCTTTGGAAGTGTACCCCTCCAAACAATGGTTACATTATACCCAGTTCTACATTTGACAGCATCTTTGGGACTACCAACAGTATCGGAACTCTTAACGTACATCACTTCGCATCCATACGACCTTTACAAATATACAGTTAGTATTATTCTTTGCTGTTTTACCACGTCTCTACTACTTGAGTCGAAAGAATCTCCGCATTCCCGCATAGTCGTATCTCCGTGGTCCCATCCATCGATGCTTTTCACTTTCCACCAGCACGTCGCCAAGGAAACCATAGGACGCGCTCATCCCGAAGCACAGAACTTTGTCGCGATGTTCAGCGCTGAAAACGTCGACGCCGCGCGAATCTCCAATGGCAATTCTCAATGCACACGTGCCTGGATCAACAGTGCCAGTCGTACTGTAGCAAATAGCGTTGGTCGATCCTAGAGAGAAAACGTTAGCCTCGCACATCTGCAGTACTGTAATTATTCATTATGATACCAGCTGGTATTATTCCTAATTTTATTCTCGGACGAGCTGGAATAAATCTCGGTCTTGACTGATCGACTCCCGCTTCGAGCTGAGTGCGAGTCAGCAAACTATTCATTACCTGACTAAACAATCCATCTCCACCAACGCATATAAGCCTAGATAATAAAGTACATTCGTTCTAAAGGCTGCGTATATTGATTGATCTCTTTCACCCGTCATATTTTCTTAGATCCATCTCTCTAATTATGTCTGGAGCATGATCGCCTGATTGTGTCACTAAGGTTACGGTATTGAATTATTGCTAACAATGAAAGCATTCAAACCGGTTTCGTCCAATAGAATTCCAGCCAATTCCCACAAAGGTCGAACGTCTTTTTCGTAAATTTGAACGGCGCGTTTCTTCCCGCCAAAAGGATTAATAAAAACTTTCAAAATTCGCGGACGCTGTCTCATCCCTAATTAGATATAAGATAGCAAACAATAATTAAACTTCTCGACGACCTGCCAAAACGCGTTTGAGATTTTGAATCCATTCGGCGCACAAGTGATTCGATTGGCACTCGAACGTGAACTGCTTCAGTGTCCATTTACCGCGCGACTTCCGGCGAAAGGAAAAGACGCTAAATTCGCTCGAATCGGCTCGCGATTGCCTCCAATTGCCGTCTGCCGTCGTCCGAACGGCAATTACATCCTGGAGGCTTAACTGAACTGGTGAGAAACGTGCGTTATTCGACGAAATCCGCTTTATTTTTGTCTTACCATTTCGCCGTTTTTCGTTTTCAGCAAACCACGTCAATTCGCGCGACGTTAGTAGGACGATGAACGGCTTTTTCGCAACTAACAAAGTAGACCGAATGATTGGAGCGATCGACGCTGGTGGCGGCTCGTTATCGAGCTCTAGAACACGGACAGGATCCTCCGTACACATAACATCAAGAGCCCGGATTAGAAACAACCCCACGAACATTACACTACAGTATTGGCTACCAAAACGAAACGCATATACACAATAGAGTAGATTCAGGTCGGTCTGTTTAGAAGATTCCATTCGTTCTGTAGAAGGAGTCGCGAATGATTTTTGTGCGTCCGAATCGCGCCGCTTTCTCCGTTTCGGAGCCCATCAAGTCCATAATTTTCCATCCGTACTCCCAAGCGCTTGTCATTGGGTACTCGTACTTCTGTTCGGGCTTCTTCTCCTTCCTCACGTGCAAGTACGATTCTCGCCCCTCCCCCTCAGCACTCAAGCCCGTGTAGAGGAGTTTTTTCGTTCGACCCGAAACGGGACGCATTGTTTCAAGCAACGCTTCGGTGGACTTCTTTTCTTTTTTCGATTCGTCTTTCGGCGTCTCGTTTCTTGGCTCTTGTTTTTCAAGCACGATCGGTTTCAGCACCAGGAGAGGTTTACTCTGACGGACTTTTTTGGCCGCCGTTCCTCGGGCGAATTCTTTGCTGTATTTGAGATGCCATTGCAGTCGAACTTGAGCCTCCTTATCAACGGACTCCTTCCAGAAATTCTGACTTCGCGTGTCGAAGCTCATATTTCGCTGGGGACTGCAACAAGGCGTCGCCACGAGAGACGCGACCCGTATACAAAGGGAGGAACAACATTCACTTCCGCTTTCGGATCCCGTACTATGGTGTCTTTAGATGGATGGAAAGAAGCAATTTGGAGCCGTTTCAGGAGTCGAAGCGTACGAGAAAGATGGAAAACGATTGCCGCAAGCATAATCTGTCTCGATATTGGCATCAAAGACGCATATTTGTACGACTGTGGCGAGTCGGCTCGCCTGCGCTCACTCAAATGCCCTTCCGGCGCCGAGCTCGACTTTCTCACTATTGAGGACGACATATTTATAATAAGTCGCTCGCCTTGCGAGAAACGGCTCGCCGAAGACGTACGAGACGATTTTTCTCGCCTTCTCTTCGTGGACGCTTCAAGTCAACTGTCACGCCCCCGAATCCCAGACCCGGATACCGATCGGATTATTCGACTCCAATTGCGCGCATTCCACGCAAACAAACGCGCCGACGAGTTCAAAAAATCTCCTTTTCAACTCTCCACGGCCTTCGGGTGGCTATTAGGATACCCGGTGCTATATTGGTACAACGATGAAGGCCCAGGGTCAAATTGCCTTGGTATGATTCCTCTTCGAGTTCACACGGCTTCCGTGACCACAAAGAACAACGGCGACGTACCAATTGCGTCTTTTTCCGTGCCGCAATGTCTCGAAGAGGCGGCGCTAGAGCCAATAGAACGCTGGAAAAACAGATTGAGAAAATCTTGTCCCCACCAGGACATAGTACAGTTTAGTCAAAAAATCATTTGTCTACCGAGCGTGCTACTCTAAATTTTTATAACAGTGTACTCAATCACAAAACAGAGGCAACTACTAGTAGGCGAAATGTTCTAGAAGCATTAATTCTGACTCGCAACCCAAAAAATAAAGCCTGGCACATAGTGCAGAAGTAGAAAATCAAAAAGAAAAGAAAAGAGCCTCTCTAATTTATATCACAATCTCAGGCTGGCTACGCGAACCATCAAATTTGACAGACGAGGGTGTAAATTGGAGACTCTGTCGCTTAGCCTCAAGTAAGGGAGACCGATGCAGAGGCTGGACCTTTGTTCGCCGCCCCACACTCCCATACCCGGAAGAAACCGATCTGACGTCAGCGAGCCGAGTTGATGACGACGTCGATAGCTTCTTGGGAATATCGCCGGCGAGATTGGGCGATGCTTTGCCGGGCGGATGAACGATTGCCTTGTGCAACTTGGGCAACGTGAGATCGATTCTACGCACGGCAGTGAGCAGCCATACGTGATCCAAAACTTGACTGAATGTTGGCCGACCGCTTGGCGGACGCGTCAACATGCATCGAATGAGATGAACGACGGCTACAAGAAGAAGAATCTCGTTGGGAAAAAGAGAGAGGGATGTTTTTTACCCCGAGTGCACGATCGACTAAATTTCAAATCGGCGTGAAGAATTTCGTCGTCTTTTTCAAACGGCACGTCGCCCATCACCATATCGTAGAGAAGTATGCCGAGAGACCATATAGCAGCCGGCTCGGCCAGATACTTATGATGCTTGATCCACTCTGGAGGACTATAGACCCTCGTACCTAAGAGAACAAAAGAAGAAAACCGGAAGTGGTTCGCGAGCGACGCGGAAGTGGCGCTTGTCTAGACACGTGGCCAGAAGGTACGGACCTTCGTAATCAGTGTAAGGTCCTTCTTTGAGAAATGCTCCCGATCCGAAATCGATGAGTTTCGTGCGTCCCGTCGCGAGCTCGAGCAAAATATTTTCGTCCTTGATGTCGCGATGAACGACGCCGGCCGCGTGACAGAAGGCAATCGATTCGACGATTTGCTTGAAGAGGAATTTGGCGGTGCGCTCGCAAAGCGGACACGCCGCCGTGATAAAATCGAACAGATCCATCATGGGACGCGGCTGTTCGAGTATCATGTAGACGCTGTCCGCCTTTTCGTAGTAGTCGTACAGACGGATGACGTTTACGTGCTCGATCTGACGCAAAAGCGCCACTTCGCGCGGAATCGTTTTCCCTCCGGACGCCTAAGGAATGCGCGTTGAGAAAAAAGGTCGTATTGTCCGCGTAGCGCGACGTCGCGCGCTCGAACCGCAGGCGAACGATAAATGCTTGTGGTGGCGACAGCGGTCAGTCGGCGAGCGATTCATTATTACCAAGGCTTTCGCCTCGATGATTGATCGATTCAATAGCTCACCTTGCACCAGTGCAGTACGCGTTTCTTCGAGACGACTTTGACGGCGACCTGCGAGAAAGAATCGATCGCGCGTTCGCTTTTCGTGCGACTTTGCGCTTTCGCGTTTTGGACCGACCCGTTCGCGATCGGCTTTGCGGATTCCGTCGTAGACGCGGCCGAATCCGCCGCTGCCGATCTGTTCGCCGATTTCGTATAGATCGTCGAAGTCGGACGCTGCACGCACGAGAATGGAAATTGGGGCCCCCCGCTCCAATGTTTTTCTCTCGACACACACGGATGCGGTCTTGTCGCGTGTCCCGTCGTCTTTACCTTTCGTTTCGAGCCGACAGGCGGCCATTTTGTGCACGATCGACTTCATTGCCAGCGTGCAGAAGAGAGAGGCAGAGGAAAAGGGGCGGTAGAGTTCGGCTAACAGACGTTTTTGATGGTGACCTTGCGGTCGATGACGTCAGACGGGCTCTGACCAATCGCGCGAATCGAAGGCGTGTCGTGCCGTCACGATGCGTAGAAAAGCGCCAAAGAAAGCAATAGGTCGTCAAGGAGTGGCGCATTAGAGAGAAATGGTTTTGACTTGACGGAGCGATGGGCAATCGAAAGGGGCGTTCTTATTTGATTATGAAGCTAAAGAAGAGCAGGCGGCAACAGATGGAAAATTAGGCACTCTCCACAAGTATCCTAGTAACACGACAAGAACTCTACACTTTACTCTTGTCTGAGGAAGTATTTAGAGAGTGATTTCTATACATCCCAGATTTGCCAAGGTGCTAAGGATAGTGTCATTAATTAATATAATGCGCCATTTTTAGGAACTGACTTCTGAAAATTTCTGAGACCTTCCGTGAAAGCTGGTCGGCACCGTGTGAACGTTCGGAGCATGACTCCTATAAAACTATAAATAGCGTGTACTGTACTTTGATTTATTGGATTTGGACTCACCCGTATGACGACGTTGCCGTCCGATACATAGGGTGTTCATTTTTTGAGCCGTAGCCACGAAAACAATCTTTAATTAGAGGTTTATTTTAATTAATTAATTTGCGGCGGCAAATAAAAAAACGACGGCCCCCTATTCGACCTTCGCGGCTGTTTTCCGTGGCGATCGTCCCTTCAAACGTGAAAACTGGATTACCAATATTTTTTGCAACTGGATGAAGCACACGAAAGGACGATCAGACCAGAGAATGACAGAAAACGGTCGGTCGTTGCGAAAGCCGCGGAAAAAGGCGTTCTTACCGGGTTGATTGAAGCGTTCAGGAAGGTTATGCGTCCTGTAGTAGTCGGACGTCTTTTCTCCAGCCTTCAAAGCCGTGTCAGACATTCTTTCGGCTCCACGAACAAGACTTTCGTTTGTCTTAGCAACGCAAGCTTGGTAATCCGGGATTGCCAGACCCAGTTGTAGCGCACGAGGTTTTCTGCACGAAAAATGGCTTTAGGAGTTTTCAGCATAGCGTTGCTGATAGCAATTGTTTTCGTATGTCTGATGGTGACATTTCCGCTTATTTTGGAGCTACTTCTGAACCTCATTCAAGCGCTAGGCTTCAGACCATGGTCACAAGATCCGCGAGATATTCCTTCTTGAAAACCGTTACTCTCTCTACAGGAGATCGCTCCATATTACTCGCATGATGACGTCCGCAATGAAAGTCAGCGATAAAGCGGAGTACCTCGTTATGGTGTCGGTATTCGGTTTGATATCTCTTCCCATATATTTTCACTTCTCTCACGTCGTACCTTTTTTTACTGTAAGTCGTTTAATCTCAATACATTGAAAACTTTCAACACGTCTATTCTATTTTAGAATGATTATCCTGAAACCAGTTGGCTTCCTCTTTCTCTTCATCTAGCCATTATACATTACGTTCCGTCTATTTACCTCAATAGGTAGGACAGATAACTGAAGAAGAGGTCTTTCAGTCATCTTATTATTGTCTTTTATGCACCCAGTAACATGTTCTATCATTTCATCAAAATAATCATTGTTTCGCCTGGCTTCACAAAAGATCAGCAAACGCAAGGCAGTGATGAACCAAGGTCCTTAGTTTGTTCTTTTTAGTAATAGCAATTTGACGTGTCCTGTTGTTTCTAGTTCCCGTTGGTGCGCTGAGTGTAAGAGAGCTAAGCCGCCTAGAGCCCACCACTGCTTCACATGCGATGGATGTGTATTAAAGCATGATCACCATTGCATTTTTGCTGCCAACTGTATTGGCCTAAACAACGCTCACAACTTCTTTCTCTTCGTTTTCTACTGCGCAATGAGGTATAGTATATGATCTATACATTCTGCTGAGCAAAGGTGCTGTTTTTTCTCAGCTGTCTCTATGCTGTCTACGTATCAAAAGAACCCTACAAATACTGCAAAAGCATTTCTTCACAAAACAACGGTTCTCATTGCGAGACTTCTCCTCGTGCAACGATAGTGACACTTCTTTTTAGATGTGACTCCTGTTCCCGGCTCACTAGATGATTTGTGTCAGGATTACGGCGGCGGCGGTCCTCTCTTTTGGCTTTCTACTTTCTCCGCCGCTGTTCTGTGTACATTTTTTGGCCTGATTTTTCACGTATCCTGTGCCGGTCAAACCCTCCACGAATTTCTCAAGCATCGCGTCTGGAAGAGAAACCAAAAACAAAAAGCCAACGCGGACAGCAGCCATTCAAATCACGCCACTCATCTTACAATTGACTCGACAACAGAAGACTCTCAACAACGCGACTTTCCAACAGGCTGGCTCCAAAATTTGGAATCGACACTGGGACCCAAGCGGTATTGGTGGCGCTGGCTATTACCTCTACCCTTCTTCCACTCCAAGCGCCCCCATCAAAAACCGTATCATCACGTGCACGTAAAGTAAATAGTATCTGTATACGCGCGCAGGGACACATACTACAGTTAAAATCAATGCATTTTCTTGCAGAGAGGGACGCACAGGCACACACATACACACGACGGCTAAACATGCACGCACTGACCACCGAACACACAGACAAAAATGTCACAACGCGACAAACGAGGAACCCCTCCTCTATGTAATTTATAAAAGGCCCTCCATTCAGGTTAGTGCAGCAATATATAGGTTCCCTAACGACGTGACCCTTCGCTGCTCATTTTCGCGCCGAAACGACTGCTGCCCCTTTCGCCTCCTCCGGAACGATTCTGGTATGGCATTCCTCCGTCTTTTCGACCGCCGCCCCCCAGTTTGGGTAGAGATTTCTTCTCCTCCAGATTGACTCGCGACTTGTTGACCAGGATCTGATTCTTTCCGGATTCGACGTGCTTCAAAAGATTCTGCACGGGCGTTGGACCGTCGAAGATGACAAAACCAAAATGCTTGGGATTCAGCCGAATTTCAATCACGTTTCCCCAGTCAGAAAAGGTCTCGCGCACTTGCTGCTCCGTCACCGTATTGGGCAAATTTCCAATGAAAATTTGATGAGTGTCGGGGTGACGTGACTGACGCATGGGAGGCGCTGTCTGAGAAGAGGAAATTGGAGTAGGAGCAGGCAGTTGCTGATTGACTACTTTTGGCGATTCGACGATTCCTCCTCCCTGAGGATTTGGCTGACGACGGGTGGGTGGGCGTTCCCGTTGCGGCAGAGCGGTAATCCCCGGAGGAGGAGGAGGAGGAGGATTGACCGATGAAGTGACAGCGCCGCCGCCGCCGCCGCCGCCGCCGCCGCCGCCGCCACCGCGCTTTTGACTGACTTTTGATGAGGCGGCAACGTTGGCCCATGAAGATTTAGTGGGTGGTTCTTCCTCTTCTTCTTTTCCTTGCAATGGCGGTTCCCCCTGGTCTTCGGCGTTCTCTTCTTCGTCGGCGGGCGCTCTCGCGTTCGTTTCGGCACCTTCGCCTTCGGTGCGTTCCGGAGGAGGATCGTTGGCGCCGGCGCTGCCGTTTATAACCTGCGCGGCGCCGTAGGGCGTCGAATCGGCGGCCGAAACGTCGAGCGAAATGGGATCGGCAGTCTGCGCAGGCGCACTCGTCGTCGCGGACGTCTCCCATATTTCGTCTTGATAGCGAAAGATGTCGTTGCGCACGTAGTACTTTTTCGCCGATTCGGGCGAGAGAACGAACGTTTGAACGAACGGACGCATCGGCGCTCCGTTGTTCGATATCTCGCCGCAGACTTGAACGACGATTGCTTTGTCGATCGTCGGTTGACTATCCGTTTGTCGAATCGTCGTGCGACAGTCGACGAAACTGAGCGCGCGCATCTTTGCGTAAATCTGCTTCTGCCCGACGACCGGTTCGTCGTTCGATTGGCCGCTGGCGTGCACGAACGACGACTGGTCGAGGTAGAAACGATGGAGCTGGAGCGGATCCTCGTGGAGGAGCGTGTAGTACTGACGCACGAATTCGGTTCCTACGCGCTGTGCGCGCGAGTGATCCATCGCAACGATAGGAGTCGAAAGGCGACGAGTGAAGCGAAGAGAGACGGGTTCACCGAACGATCATGGATGCCATGTGGTGTAGGTATCCGGGAGATCGTAAGTCTTTCGTCATCTCTCCGGGGTATGACAAAGCTCCCGGTCAAAGTCAATCCTATCCTCTCGTACAGGGCTTCGTTCACTATGTTCACTATAGGTCAATAGCTGGCGGCTAGCTGGCGTTTGTACACGCTTTCCTTTTTCCTCGTAGACCGACTGCGTGAATTAAGTTATCCGGGAATCGCATACAAAAAGTTCTTACAACCCGTATATAGTAGCTAGTGGATGTCGACGAATCATCTTCTGCGTTATTCGGCGTTATGCGTCGGTCTTATCATCCTCTTGCATTCGCTCGGAATACGCGAATTCGCGCCTTATCGCTTTATTCCGCCACCAGAGGGGCTCCTCCTTCGCTGGGGCAGTCACGTCGTGCTCGCACTCTCCTCTCTCCTAATAAAAGCCTTTCAACGAAAACGAGGGAACTACAGGTGAAATAGCGTCCAAACGCTCGCTGACGTCATAATAACCTGAATAATTATTAGGGAAATGCTCTCGACGGTTATTTGGCCAGTCGTTTTGTCACTCATCTCCATTGTCTCCGGAATTCACATACTCGACGCTCCGTATAACAACGCTGCCGAGTCACCTCTTATTCAGGCGAGTCGCGTCATATCCATGGGAGCGTGCATCATTGCCGGAAGTTTATTCTATGGCTGTCGACACAAGATAGAGAAACTCCTTAGCCTGGGAATCATTATTGCTGGTTTTTTGTGGGCTATCGTTGGAGATTCGGAGGCCTTTTTTCCTCTGGTGGGTACTATCATATCGATAGTCAACGGCGTGTCGACGGGAGTGCTACTAATTTCCATTAAAAATCGACTGGACAGTGTAAGTCACGCAAACTTATTTCTTTAGTTTCTAATGGGGAGAGTGGGTGTCTAGTTTGCTATGCTCGATTTTATGATTGCTTTCTTTTCTGCCACTTCGTTTGGCATGCTGGGAATCTCGTTGTTCTACGCACGTCCCGCGGAATGGTTCAAACTCAGCAAGAGAATGTTTGCACCTTGGGCTAAATTTGGCGTAATGGTACAGAAAAAAAAAATAGTCAACATGGGACTCCTATTTTTTATCTACGTTTCTAGCTTCCTCTTCAAGTTGGCCTTGAGGCTGTTGTGCTCTTGCTGTTGTTTTATGGAACGCCGGAGACGTACTTGGTCACCGCTGCGTTTGCTTGGATACCGTCTACTGTGATTGCTGGATTTATGTTTGAGCTTGACATTATGCTCGCCTCGTTGAAAGGAGCCTTTCTGATTCTATTTGGAGTGATTATGTACATGTGGGTTTCGCAGGAAAAGGAGAATCCGGAAACGATTGTTTCATAGTTTAATTAATTTTACGTTAGTGACTGCGTCTAGGGAAAAGTAAGACATTATATCATCAGTGTCAAATTTGATTAATTGATCTTTCAGTGAAGTTGCTACCTCTGTACGATTGTGAAATTTTGATTGCTACATTGCGTCAAGAGGGTCAGGGACGCTTTGATTTCTAGAGCAGAGTCAGATGACGTAAAAGGTCAGCATACATGTACAGTAGACTACATACATACATACACACGCATACAATATACATACAAAAATAGAAAACGATTACGTCAAAATAAGATACGTTATAAGAGTTGAAAGCGCTAACAGTGCTGCAAGAGAAACAGAGCTCCAGCTATCATTTGTTTAAAGACACCCTTTACCTTCTTACTTTTGGCAATGGGTTCTTGCACAACATCTCCATTTCTATCGCTCGTTGCCGTGACATCATCAGAAACTGAAGCAACAGTAGTCTTAGCATGCAATTTCAGAGTAGCTAAAACTTTGAAGAGGGTAGGTGCCTTGCTTGTTACTATGACCGTAGCGTTTGCATTAGGTATTCTCACTACAGCGAACTGACCTTTAGTTGGAGCCGGGACCGTCGCTCCCGGATAACATGCTCCGATTTTGTTAGAGTATTGACTAGGTAGTCCTGTGAGTGTTCCGTTTTGCCACGGATGCGATTCTTGGGTGTACATATCAGCTTGCTTATTCTAAAAACGAGACTTCTTATGAATTGCACGTAGCTAAGGCAAACATTTTCTTACGCTGTAGGGCCAGTCAGCCGGCTGGGTGCAGTTCAAATTGTCGCGCGGAATTTTTCCTCTAAAAGTAAACAATGTAGAATGACTCCAAAAAACCGTCGGGCGCTTTTACGTAATTTTGACGTTGGCACATGAATGGTAGACGCTAAAGCAATAGTTGGGACTCGAAGACTGTCCCAGAACGCACGAATTTCCCTTTCCTAGTTCCCCAAATGAAAGCTACGTGCACATAGTGTAGATATATGACTCGAACCTATTTTGTCAGTCATGGGATTGATCAATTGGAGAGCGCAATTGTCACATTTCACATCGGGAATGTCGACGGTGATTCGATACTGAACGTACGTTTGCTCGTTCAGATAGGTCGGTCTTCCCGCATCGTTGTGGGGAATGTGATTTAGAAGAATGCAATCGTAGACGTCTTTGCCATCCTGAGACAGAGCGATGCGAAACGGAGCTCCTGTATAGGCGATTAGACAATGAGGTTATCTTTTCTTGAGCGTAGATTAGGATTCCTGCCTTTGTGGCTGATGCTCTCTTCGAATTCGAGAGTGTTTGGCCCCGGGGAAAGGGTCAATTGTCCGTTGGTGGTAAAGTCACCCACGCCCCCGCACGGATCCTACTCACAATCGATCAAGAGGTACACGGTTGAAAAGGACAAAAACGTTGCCTTTTTCAATCCTGTTCCACTTGATCTTGGCACGGGACACGTCCAGCGCTGTAGAACAGAGGCAAGATGCGTTCTTAGCACTAGATAGATCTATAGTGTAAGCGATGAATGTACCGAGTGAGCCGCACTAAAGACGAATAGAACAAACAAGAAGAGGAGGCAGAGTAGAAAAGACGAAGTCGCAGGCATCACGGATAGAGGAAGAGCGAATAGATAGAACGTGCGTTAGATAAGACGATCGCTTTGCATAAAATCATGCAGTGTTCCTATCTGCAGCCATATACCTTACAACCGACACTCTTTTCTCGCGTCAGACTTCAGGTTCTGATAATTATAATTAGGAAATAATAATGTCACCCCCTTTCCCCCACCATGAAATTTTAAGAACCCGAAAAAATAGATTAGCACTGAACGAAAACAAGACGTCACGTGTCACAACTCCTTCTTAGAAACATTGTCATTCTGAAGTTCTCCTTCATTCTTCCTTCCCAATTCTGAAAACCTCTCTTTGACTTTTCCAATGACGTCAGAGAACAGAAATGTACCGAAGAAAACCATGACAGCACCAATCCAGTGATAACTTGTAAAGGGGTTTTGAAAGTACAGAATTGAGATGACAAGACTGACAAATTTTCTGAGGGTCACAATGAGTGTTACAGTCAGAGACTGACACTGGCTTGTGAGGAAAAACACTGAACGAACGCAAACGTACGTAAATTAATTGTTAAGGAAATAGGAATTTAGAATAAATTAATTTTGATAGTAAGAGGATATTGAGTAAATAGATTGCCTATAAGATGTAACCACATCTTTGGAATTGATATTGGAAGGAGAAACAGTTCAATAGGCTCTAAAGGAAAAACGATTAACGTTATCCAAATTAAACTTGCTAGTTAGTCTGACTCGATTCAGAAAATATTGCAGCATGACGCAATATGTCAGAGGAAAGAAGAAAAAATCCCGGAAGTGACAGAGCATGCTAAAAATACAACTGAACACTTATCCTCGCCAATAACACCCATCTTACAGAATAGAACATCACTTCACGAGATACTTTTCCATATTTGGCATACAACGATTCCTTAGTTTAGTAATTAATTAATTAATAAACACGAATCCTACTATCTGTTACTTGAAATATGCCAAGGCCTGCAGACATTAGCAGAGATAAAATCAATAGCGTGACTCCAACGGATAGTTCTAAAAGCGTTGCTCCTTTCCCAGCCGTTTCAACTCTGTTTTTCTAAAAGAAAGACTCAGAGTCAATTAGATCCCAAACGTCTCTTTCATTACTTCCATTTGTAAAGCAGACATGTAGGTACATAGAAAAATACCAAAGGAGACTATGGCAACCGATAGATACTTTGATAAAGTGTATCTAAAAACGTTCCTTAGACATTTGAATAGAGCGGGTTTAGGTAGTGCAACCTTCTTCTCAGCAGTATGATGCCCAGTATCATATTAGCGGCAAGTGATCCCTAGATACAATAATTATGGGCTGTTTCTACCAACAGCCATTATTATGGCTCTACGTACCGATTTGAAAACCATGTGTAGAGGCATTGGAATACTGAAATTGAGCGCATAATTGTTTATAACGCTCACAGTGAAGAATATGAGAACAAGAACACCGTACGATCTATTGCACACGTTGGATAATATTGGGAATCGTATCAATTGTTACACTGTACCTGAGAGGAATGATCCTCTTTTCTCGGCCAAAATTAGCCGTAGCTATAAAACCTTCCGACGCTATAAATAGAAATTGTGCAAAGGTAATAATTGTTCCTGATCCTTTGGCTTCCCTATGCGAGGAATAAGAACGAAGCGAGCGCACAACGGTTCCGCTATTACTTGATCAAGAGTTCAAGAAAGACGACATTGAGACAGCACGATAGAAAGACCAGCAAAATTGCCGTTTGGGTAGTAAACATTCTTCGCACTTGCACACGTTGCCTTTAGAGCCGCCGTGCGCTATACTGGAAGCGAACACATCCGGGGGGGTCAATGACGCAAGACGCAATCACCACGTCATCATGTCGAGAGAGCTTTTCATCAGCATTGGCCTTTCCGAAGAAAAGGCGACTGAAACCCTTAAAAATGCTGCTCTATCAAAGTCTCTCGAGCAGATCATAGCAGCAGTGAGTCATTTCAGCATGATCTTAGCTCCCCACGTGGAAGACGTCCCTACTATTCGAAAATCCAGGCCAAAGAGCACGCCTCTTCCATCGACTGGAGCATCGGCAAAGTACTCTACGCCGTCTCGTCTCGCGTTCGCACGACGCATCGGCTCGCCTTCATGGCGAAATACATCGCGACGAAGCAAATATCGTCGAGCCTTCAAGTGGAGGGTGAGTGCGAACACTCTCCGCTTTCTCTTTGCCAATTGGTCGTTCTAGCCGCTATCGAATACCTAAAGAGCCATCCCGTCGATCCAATCAACGCGTCCGAGTTCGAGTCAGCGTGCGGCGTAGGAGTCACAATCTCCATTGAGGAAATTGAAAAACATGTAAGTGAAGGAAAGGGGCGTGGTAGGGAGATTGCAATTGTTTTTTTTCTCGCTAAGGTTGCTGAATTGATCGAAGCTCACAAGACTGGAATTGAAGCTCTTCGATACCGTTTCAATCCTGGAGCGTTGTTGGGTGAGTAAGGAGAATTCAGCGAATTTTTTTTGAATTTTTTTGCTTTAGCGGCGGCGAGGAAAACGGATTTGAAGTGGGCTGATGGGAAAGCGGTGAAGGCGGAAATGGATAAGCAAGTGAAATAATGCACGCTCTTCTAAAAGAGAGATTTTTTGCAAAGTTTTGATATCTAGATTGAAAAACTTTTGGGTCCCAAAACGGAAGCGGATCTTGTGAAGCCAAGCAAGGCTACTAAAGTGAGTTTATCTTGGTCTAATTTGCAGGGATTTTTGAATTCTTGGTATAGCCGGTAAAAGTTGCCGCCAATAATGAGTCATCTGCTGATGAAGAAAAGCCGCCAATGATTGGCGAAGCAGCGAATTTTCACAAGCCAGGTTAATTGAAAATAATAGTTTTATTTCCTAATCTTTATATATTAATACCAGGCGAGAATTTTACGACAAATGGATACGTTGTAACGCCAAAAACGATGGAAATGCTGCAGCACCATTTGAATGTGACTGGAGGAAGAGTGAGCGAAGAAAAAACGATTACAGACTCTCTCTGATGCTTGCTTTTAGGTTTTGACTCGATTTCCGCCAGAGCCAAATGGAATTCTTCACATTGGCCACGCGAAAGCAATCAATTTCAATTTCAATTATGCAACTGCTCACAAGGGTCTCTGCTACCTTCGATACGATGATACGAATCCGGAAAATGAAGAAGAAAGATTCTTTCAGGGGATTCTTGAAATGGTGAAATGGCTTGGTAAGAAAACAGGAGCTTTTATTTATTTATTTATTTATTTATTTATAAAGGTCACACTCCTTGGAAGATAACGCATTCGTCTGACTATTTCGATGAGCTTTATGAAATGGCTGTGGAATTGATTAAGCGAGGTTTGGCCTATGTTTGTCATCAGCAACATGAGGAAATCAAGGGGCACAATCCGCCGCCGAGCCCCTGGAGAAATCGGCCTATCAGAGAATCACTAGTACTATTTGAGGTCAGACACTCAAAGAATTAGGTCACGTGAACGCGTTGAGATGGTGACGTCTTTTCAGGATATGAAAAAGGGAAAAATTGACGAAGGACAGGTGGGAGGTTCTTACTCATTAGTAGTTGGTAATTATTAGTTTTGTCTAAAGGCAACGTTGAGAATGAAAATGATTATGGAAGATGGCAAGGTTGATCCCGTGGCCTATCGTATCAAATTTGTACCCCACGCAAGAACGAAGGATCAATGGTAAATGCGTGTCTTGAAAAATGGTTTTGTATTAGAGAAAAATGTAGGTGCATCTATCCAACGTACGATTACACTCACTGTCTATGCGATTCTCTTGAAAACATAACCCATTCTCTGTGCACCAAAGAATTTCAATCAAGGTTAGCTTAGAGAATAAATTCAAAGTGTTAGAATATGCGCATTATTTACAGGCGTTCTGCATATTATTGGCTTTGTAATGGTCTGGATGTTTATTGCCCAGTTCAGTGGGAATACGGCAGACTAAACTTTCTCTACACCGTCGTTTCTAAACGAAAAATCGGCAAATTAATTCGCGAAGGAATTGTCGAGTAAGAGAGTCGGAAAATTATCTCATACTTTATATATAGTACTGTTTTTTAGTGATTGGGATGATCCTCGTCTTTTCACTCTTGCTGCTCTAAAACGACGTGGCGTTCCTCCGCAGGCAATTCATAACTTCACTGCCAAAGTTGGCGTTACCATGTCCCAAACGGTCTTGGATCCAGCCATGTTGGACGCGTGCATTCGAGAGGAATTAAACGCCACCGCTCACAGGCAAACAGCACATAGATAAAGTAGAATCAATTGATGCTATCGGAACTTGAATAGAGCGATGGCCGTGTTGGATCCTTTAAAATTGACGATAGTTAATTTTCCAGCTGAGAAGGTGAGAATAGTTAATTAAAAAATTATATTTATGTGTGTGTTTTCTTCTTCTTTTGCAGGCAATTGAAATTGAAGTGATGAACGTTCCTTCCGACGTGAGCCGAGGCATTGACTGTGGCAAACACAGCATTCCCTTCGATCGAGTCGTCTATATCGACAGAGCGGATTTCAAAGAAGTATGACGGACTCCAATAATATAATCGCCTAAAGCGTTTCTCTATCAGGAAGCAGACAAGAAATTTCGTCGCTTGTCACCTGGTCAACCGGTCGGACTCAAGCATTCAGGACACGCTGTAACACTGAAGGAAATTCATAAGGTGAGTGAAACGTTTTTTCGACTCTATGACTAAGTAGCTGTCCTTTAGGATCCACTAAGCGCGGATATTGTTGAACTGAAAGTGGAGTGCCATTCGCTTGATTCGTTTGCAAGCAAACCGAAGGCTTTTATTCATTGGGTGTCCAATCCAATCATGAGTCAAGTCCGCCTTTATGACAGGCTGTGCGAAAGCGAATAGGGATTTATCTATTTATCTATTTACTTCTATAATCTCTTTAGATTTCTGCACAAAAATCCGGCTGAGGTTCCGGGCGGCATTTTGAATGATTGCAACAAGGTTGCTTTGCATCTCAATGCAGCACGTGCTGTTTGATAGATATGACACCTTTAGGATTCCCTGACCGTGATTAATCGAGTTCTCGTTGATCAGTCGCTCAGAAACGCAAAAATAGGTGACGTTTTTCAGTTCGAAAGGGTTGGCTATTTCAGCCCGGATTACGACAGTACGGAAGAAAACGTGAGATATTGCGTGTGACATGTGTAGATACCTCGTTAAATTTAGTCTTATTTTGTTCTAGCTCGTCTTCAACCGAACTGTCCCGCTCAAAGAGGACGCCAACAAATAGCAAAATTTTTTCTTAGTATGTGTTTGCGTGATTTCTCTTTTCGTGGCAAATTTTAAAGGTTTTAGCAAGTACGGGAGCTCAGTACGGGTTCTTTGTAGTTTCTACGCGCTTTTCGCTATGCCGTCGCTCAAAATACGCGGCCTCGATGTTCAATTTCCATTTGATCCGTATCCTCCGCAAAGGGATTACATGGAGAAGGTCGTAGAATGTCTCCAAGAGGTCCCAAATGCTCACTGCGCGCGGCTTGTCGGACTTTTTACATGTAGCGCGTTTCACAGGGGAAAAACGGCATTTTAGAGAGTCCGACAGGAACAGGGAAGACTCTTTGTTTGCTCTGCGCTGCCCTCGCGTGGCAAGAAAGCCTCAAATCGGAGAAAACGCCGTCGTTTTTCCCGGATGATTCAAAAAAAGAAAAATCGTGGGAAACAGAAGCAGTTTCTCGTAAAAACATCGCAACATTAGAGAGCGTCTGAAACACTGATGTAACTAGGGCCGGTTGTTCCTAAAATTATTTATTCGTCTCGAACGCATTCGCAACTAACTCAAGCCATTCACGAACTGAAGAATACACAATATAAGTAGAATCAAAGACTTAGTTTCTTTTTCGAAGGAGGCCAATGAGCTTTTAGGCCTGTTGTGACAATATTAGGATCTCGAGATCAGTTGTGTCTAAATCCTGTAGTTTCTAGGGCGACCACGAATACGGAAAAGGTGACGCAAAAAGAAATTTACAAGAAGTAGAACAGATTAATTTGTCGTTTTAGGTTCATTTGTGCCGATCCAAAGTTCAGTCTCACACGTGCCGCTTCTATAACAATTTGGAAGGTGAAATAGTGCAATTGATTATCCTTATATCCACGGGCGAATAGAATATCTCAGCGAAATCTTCTGACATGGCGTCTCTACTGTCTCAACGCATGCCAGATATTGAAGATTTGGTCCAGGAAGGTGCCAGACAGACGTAAGTACAGTGGCTATAGACTTATTATTGTATCCATCCACGAGATTATAATAAAAGCACACAAAAAATCGCTTTTGTTTAGACTAAAGTACGATATTCTATGCATAGGGTTTGTCCTTATTATTTGGCTCGCGAACTCAAGGCTAGTGCTGAGCTAATATTCATGCCCTACAACTACATACTAGATATCAAAGTAAGCTGACGTTTGATTGCCAACTCTCAAGACTTCTTTAGTCTAGAAAAGCTCACGGCATTGACTTGAGGAACACGATAGTAATTTGCGACGAGGCTCATAATATTGTGAGAAACGTTTGAATGACGCTAGACATTTTTTTTGTATGATTCTTTCAGGAGAAAATGTGCGAGGACGCTTCGTCTTTCGACTTGTCGTCGTTTGATGTTGCTTGCTGTCTTGAAGACATAATTCGATGCATCGATACGAAGAAAAAGGAGAAGGAGAGTCTGATTGGAGGAAGTGGACAATGTAGAGTGAATAATCCCAAAAGGAAAATCGTATAGACGAGCTGTTTTTCACAGTGTCGACGTTTGATGGAGACGAGGGGAAAAAGATTGACGAGGAAATGGAGAGCATGTACTGTGTCAAAGGTCAGTCGGCGCAAAACTCAATTTCAGTATTATTTATGAGTCATAGGCTACTCCTCACCCCTTAGGCCCTATACCCATGTTTTCAGTATTATTTATGAGTCATAGGCTTCTCCTCATTCCTTTACCCATGTTTCAGTATTATTTATACTCGAGTCATAGGCTACTCCCTATACCCATGTTTTCATTTTTATTTATGAGTCATAGGCTACTCTTATCATTAAATATCTTTATGGTAGCCATAATGGTTAATTTGGAGAAGGCCATCGATGGCCTGGACATTCCTCGCGGAGAGGACGGTCTTACTCGGCCAGGAAGGTACACTTAGCAATTCTTTTGTGTGTGTGTGTGTGTGACGATTTGTGTGCAGTTTTATGGCTGAGCTCTTAAAACAATGCCAATTAAATGAGAGCAACTATTTGCTTGTCATCGATCAATGCGAGCAAATGCTTCTTTTTCTAACAAGTACGTAAGACTCAACGTTGCGCGAATTCATGGTCTTTTTTTTTGGCGACAGATTCTTTTCATAAAAGCTATTCTTTGCAGAAATTTGTAGATATGATTAGGGTGGGTTATATTCGGTAAATTAGTTGTATTTGACGTTTCTTGTCCGCTAGGTGGTCTATCAAACGTCATCGTCTTCACACCAACATCACACCTACTACAAAGTCTTTTTAGATTTCAGAAAAAATGTCTCTTCGACTGAACTATGGATTCGCAGGTTCACGTGCGTCCTTCGCCGGAAAGAAAGTCGCGAAGCAAAATCGAAACGTGGACTTCAGGCACGGGAAAAAACCCGTCGACATCAGCAGGTAATAAATAATTGTCGTGTCTCTTTTCTAAACAAGTGAAATTGAATATGAGGAGGTCGTACGTTGAGCTATTGGTGTTTCAGTCCCGGTCACGCTATGAACGATCTTACAGCGCAGGGAGTGCACTCTCTTATTCTTACGAGTGGAACGTTGTCTCCGCTCTCTTCCTTCTCAGCCGAGCTTAAAATGTAAATAGATACGCGAGCCTTGCTTGCATGAGCGGCGCTTAGCTGATTTTATTTTATTTTCAAGTCCTTTTCCCGTGTCCATTGAAAATCCTCATGTCATTGAGAGACACCAGGTTTTTGCTGGAGTTGTCACTTGTGGTCCGGATCGGGTCACACTCAATTCGTCCTATCAGAATAGGTAATAATAACGAGCGACTTGCCGAATGGAAATGCTCGTAAAAGTGCTTACGTAGATTTTCTCTTGATTATCTTTCGTCTCTCGGAAAGACATTAGGTAAGGGAGAAGAGTTCTGCACGTGAGAAATTTGATTTTTTTCTAGTTCGCTTAGCTTCCGTTGTACCAAATGGATTTCTAGTTTTCTTTCCATCATATCCTCTCATGTCTAAGTGCGTCGAGACATGGCAGGTAGAAAAATTGAAGCTGTGTTTCGCGCGCGCGAGAGTTGAATGATTCTATATAAAGCAAAGCGACTTGTGGAATAAGCTGAGCGAGAGAAAGCCGGTCTTTCTCGAACCAAAAGGAAAGACCGACTTCAATCAGGTATAATTTCAAAGCATTAGCAATATAGCGTTGAGAATCTTTGCTGCATGAAGACAATTGACGCTTTTTACGAGAAAATTCGCGATCCAAGCTGCAGACAGGCGACATTCTTAGCAGTCTGCAGAGGAAAAGTATACGCGAAAACTAAACGATTATTTAATTGTTATTCTGGAGTATGGAAGGCTGCTGAGGGTTTGGATTTTGCCGACGTGAACGGAAGAGCAGTCGTTATAACGGGTCTTCCATTTCCGCCCAAAATGGATCCGAAAGTAATTTTAAAAAAATCGTTTCCCGTCTAAACGTTCGCTAAATAAGGTTAAATTAAAAATGTTATATTTGGACGAAGCAGTGCGTGCAACGTCAAAAGAAGTACGCAGAAAAAAAGGGACGAATATGATATTCTAATTTTTTCTCTATACGCTCTCAGTCTTTGTCTGGCAATACGTGGTATTGCCAGCAAGCGTCGCGTGCCGTCAATCAAGCTATAGGACGCGTTATTCGACATCGACACGATTTCGGTGCACTTTTGTTGTGCGATTCGAGGTGATTCGTTTTTCGTTTTCTCTCGGGCTGCGACCGGATCATTGACTTTAGATTTTCCGCGAGAAACGTCCAGTTGCAATTGCCCAAATGGGTTCGTCCATCCGTTACGACTTACGATGACTTTGAGAAGCTCTTCAAAGATCTGGGGATGTTTTTCACTTACGCTGAGCGAACGGTAAGACTTGTCCATTGCCAATCAATAATTATAATTATGATTTCGTGGTGATTTTTTTAGCTACCACCTCCTCGATCTAAAAACAGCTCTGTCGCTCAGTACAAGCCAAATAGCGATGCAAGGAACGACGTCGCTGATGATTTTGATACTTTTTCTTCTTCTTCAAAGTATCCGGTTCCTATTCAGTTTCGTCCCGCTCTCAAGCGAAGAGCCGACAGCTTGACTCGCAAGTTTCAGCAGGCTCAACGCGTGGAAAGCCACGTGTCCAGCTTGGCTCCAAAAACTGAAATTTCATTAAAGAACAGTGAAGAAATTTCGTCTAAAAAGAAGAAGATAACGGTAATAGTTAATAATCGAAGGCACAATCGTCAATCACGTTTACTATTCCAGGAGAAAGACGGGAAGAAAGGAAAAGCTGCCGAAGCGAAAGCTTATCTTCAAGAGGTGCAGTCGTAGACGGGATCGTTTCGGGTTAATAGATTCAAGTTAGGTAAAGGAAGCGTTGAGCGATGAATCTTACAAACGATTTTCCCACCTTTTAGCTGAATACCAAAAAGTACGATCGCGTAAGAGCAGATCCCATGAAGGAAACGTGCATTTCTTTTATTAGAATAGCGAGTTGGATTCCTTCGTTTCCGGATTGCATAAGATTTTTGGTCAAAGCGTTGTTGCAATGAAGCGGCTTTTAGAAGGTAAAGGTGCACTCATCGTTTAATGTACTTCAATAGTAGGGGGTGGCTATGTGCCGTGCGCAGGCCTTCAGAAATTTTTGAAGGCGCACCATAAAGAACCCTACTTGAAGCTCTGCTTGGAATTGAGCAGCAGAAAATCTCCGGAGACACCTAGCGCTGAGAGATTACATCCCAAACAGTCGACTGGCAAACTGATGCGAGATTCCAAGGATTCGACTAAAGATTTGGCCAAAGATTCAGAAGAGCCAGCCTCCAAAAAATTGGCCGTAACGGCTTTGAACGAAACTCACAGCGCTTCTGCTCCGATCAGTGTTCCCAATCTTCAACGTCTCCAATCAGGTTGGTTTGTAGATTTTAGATATTTTTTCGCTTCATACATATTCGTTTAGAAAAATTTTGCCCTGTCTGTAAGAAAAAACTTCGGGGGCCCTATTTAGCGCCGTGCAAGCACGTCTGCTGTTCAAGCTGTTGGAGGGAATGCCTCAAGGTAAATCGAAAAGTTTCAGCAGCATTTGCTACGTTTATTGCCTATAGATCGCCGAAAAGTGTCCTGTTTGTGAGCAGCCTGTGAGCAAGCAGCAACTCCAGCATAAGTACCTCCTCTAGGTGCTTGTATTGGAAGACATTCATGAGCTCAACGCATGCTAAGAAGGCCAAGTTTGAATATAGCGCACGTAGGATCGACTGAAGATACAACAACAGAAAATTCTCATCTAATTAGAAGATCTAACAAGAACGACGGTGGGTGCTACAGGTATGTATTTTTATTCGTTCACGTCACGCTATCTATTTCTCTTCTTCCGGCGGCGGCGGACTTTAGTCAAGGTCGTCTCTGCAAAGAAAACGTGTCAAAGCTTGGGCAAACGTGCTGATGCGTGCGTACCCCTTTGGTTCTTTGAGTTTCTTTTCCTTTCTCAAGGCTTGTTTGACCTTGAGTCTTTCTTCTACGGATAGTCGATTTGGGCGGCTTACTACCGTTTCCTCATCGGCCGTTTTGTCGCCCAATTTCTTTCTGGCGCCTTGAGCCTATAGAGACGAACATTTAGATTGAGTTAGGAGATCATTCTCTTAGCGTCTGTACCAGCTGCAACTTTACTCCTCCCGCTTCCTCCTGCATACGAAATTTCTCTTCCATTCGCTGAGCAGCGACCTTCATCTTCTTATCATCGTCCATATCCTTTTCCTCGTCTTCCAAGAGATTTGCAAAACCTGACGAAAGAAACTCTTGCAAAGAACCGTAAGATTCTCAAGTAATTAATGAACACCTTGCTCATCTTCTGAAGATGACTGCTGCTCATTCAAGAGCACCTTCTAATTTGAATAAAGAATTACAGGTGAGAGGCAAGTTGAATAACAATTTTTATTTAGAATATCCCTACTATGCCTTACTTGTTTTGCAGACGATTCTTTCCTTCCAGAAGAAGCATTTCCATCAGTTGACTTCTACAACCAACCAGGCATACATTAGTCAGCTAATTGTTTATGTATCACCTCAGGCAAGGTCTCTTCTTCCTCTTCTTCTTCCTCTTCCTCTTCTATTGCCTCCTGGGCTTTTATCTCTGCCACACGGTGCAACTAAATCGTGCACCAAATTCGCAAGCCTCAATACTGCGTCGTTATTAAATCACTTTTTCTTTTAGGCTCGTTATGCTGGAACTGCTTGGACCAGACGTTTTCAAGGCACGGAAAGAAGTCTGCGAAGTAATCGAGGATCGTCTTTTTTCCTTGACTTCCTCGCCGTGTTTCTCAATCGTGTCTCTCAACGCCTTGATGTACAATATTTACAAGTTCTAATGCCTTTCTTCTTGTGACTGTACCTTCTTCTTTAGTTTAAAGAGGCGTTCAAGTTCCTTCATCTTCTGCTTCACTTCATCCTTATTTACAATCAGCGCCGTTCCAGACAATTCGTCAACGGTAGGAGTGAGCGCTTCAGAATCCGAAGCTCCACCAACAGCATCATCATCGTCGTAGCACAAAGCAGAGGTACCGTGTCGTCTAGAGCGTCGTCTCTCGAGCCTAAGAAAAAGCGTCAGTATACCGTGTATAGTGCATTTAGTGTGATACGCGTACACTTTTTGCATTCTATTCGAGAGACGACGTCTTGCCGACTCGGCTCGCTCCTCTTTCTTCGCCTCGATCATCTCCGAGTCGGAGTGCGCCGCCGCCGCTAGCGAAGCATCTTCGCTCTTCAGTCGTTCCATTTTGAAGAAGGAAATGCGCTTTTGAAGGGCGGCAGACATGGGACGTTCGGGACTGCAAGACATGCATGCGTATCATCGTAAGTTTTTCTTCTTCTCCTTACCTAAGGAGAGCTTCTTGCTTTACCAACTCCTTCAAAAGCACTTTCTTTTCAGACTCAAATTTCGTTTCTAATTCCTGAAACATTTGCCATTGGTCTTCTTTACTCAATTCAACGATTTCTTCGTCGTTCTTCTCTTCCTCCTCCTCTTCTACTACTACTTCATGTTCTGAGACATCAACAAAGACGACGTTGGCCAAGCAATCCAGCCATTTTGCCGTGCTCAGCGCCCATTGACTTTTGTACAAGTCAATCAACCCTTGAAGTGACTACACAGAAAGTTATTGACAAGCTTTAGGAAGACGGCACCACCAATTTGCTGTACCTTGCTTGGCATCAAAAGCAGCAAGTCATCTGTTTCTTTTCCGTGCTCTTCTTGAAGGCGACAGAGAAGCTCTACTTGACTGGAGCCACTTCCATACTGAAGACAAGCTGCTTCCTGTACGTACACACAAGAAAATTAGGAGGAAGTCTTTTATTTCAAATCAATCACCTGAATAATATCGGTATTATTTTCTTGAGAATCGCTTTTTCTTAATTCTTCCCTTTGCAGTTTCAGATGTTGGAGTCGCTTGTGCCTTTCGTTCTTCTCCATTGCTTCTGCTCTTTGTATCAATTCTTTCTTCTCCAGTATAGCCACCAGCTGAGCCGCTTCTCCTTGCTGCCTCCGACTCAGAAGACGCAGAATTTCATCTCGAGCCGACGACAATGTCAGGGAATCAGCTGAGAGAGAGGCATCAGCGAGATTTTCGTCTTTCACTGCGGCGCCACGTCCCAGACGAAGCCACTCCTGCGCCAACTCAGATCTAAACAGGTACACTTTAATTAAAAACCTTACTAGTCTTCATTCTTATCCGTACCTAAAGTTGAGCTTTCCTAGCATTATTCCCGTTATCAATGCAGCGCAATAAAAATTCGGTTGCGTCAGAATTGCCATTCTAGCGTGAGCCAATCTGCAGGCCATTTCTTCCTTATGAGAAGGCTTCTCGCGAATGAGCGTCGTCAATTTCTGCTTTTCGACTTCTCGCTCCCTCTTCAACGCACCAATCACGTCCAATCCACTCACTTTGGTGGTCTTCCTCTCAGCCTCCCACAAGTTATCATACGTAGCGTCTCTTAAAAAGTCGTCGACGTCGCCCCTGCCCCTTCTCAGCCTCAACCGCTTCACAATGGCCTTTTTTTCAATTTCTGACGCCGCTGGCCAATTGGACGACTTCCTCTCGCATTCCTCTCGCAACAGAACGTCCTCCAGTGTCTCATACAAATCGTCCAACGCCGCTAAAACGCTCGTGGTGGCGCTCTTGTCCACAACACCGCAATGCCGTCGCTTAATTCCTCGCCTCTCTTCTTCAAACCTCAATTCCAATTCTACGAAAACCTCCCCAGCGTCTCTCTCCCTCTCGAAGCTCTCCCCCCCTTCTCCTCCCAACCCCAACTGGCGTCGTCTTCTCTTCGAATTCCTCTCCTTCATGATAGCGTCATAGCTACGTCGTTCTTCTCCCAGCAAGAGATCCAAATCGACGATCATCTTCGTTGCAGAGCTCTTCTCCAATAGGCTTCCAATCAAATCGATTTGTCCGTTGAATCGCAATCGTTTCTCCTCGACTCCCAGCACTTCGAGTCTCGCTCTTCGCTCCTCCTCTGCCATGGAAACCCAACCCACTTCTCCGATATGAAGTCGCAATATTTCTCGCAGCAATCTCGCTCTCGCTTCGTCGTAGCGCTCCTTCAACTCGTCCAGCTCCTGCTCCTCCGGATCTTCTTCCTCCTCTTCCTCGAACGTCACTTCCGCCGTTTCCATGACAATTCCGTCCAATCCGAATTTCCGAATCTTTCTCAATTGACGCTTTGATTCTCTTTTCATCATTTTCATTCGTCGCTCTCGTCCCGTCTTCTCTTCTTTGTCGCCAATCCTCGTCAACATCCCGTATTCGCTGTAATCGCGCTCGATTTCAATCGTCGCCCATTTCTCCTCCTCCGCTCTCAATTCGACGATGGACGGCCGCTTCCCGGCTCGCGGAGGCTCCATCAGCGCGCGACGGAGCTCGTACAAGGACACGTTGGCTCTCTTGTCCCTCCGCGACGCGACGAACGCCTGCCACGTCGACATGGTGAAATCTTCGCCGTAGATCGTTTCCAAGACGATTAGAGCGTTTTTGAGACCGATTCGGCCCTCGTTTCGGTAATCGAACGCCTTGAAGTACCAGTAGAGTTGATCGAGACGGTCCGATCGACGCGCGATTTCGCCGAGGACCGAGAGAAAGTCTTCTCTTTTGCATTTTTCCTTTGCTTGGGGTCCGCAAACGAAATCGATTGCCGAGCAAACGATTTCGAGCGATACTTCGGCGACGTACGTCTGTTCGTAGTACGCGCGAAGTTGTTTGGCCGTTAGATGACCTTGATAATTGCGCGAGAAGCGATTTGTTGAGTTACGTTGCTAGGGCGATAGAGTCTGCTAAAAAACTCACCTGATAGGCTCACGTCCAGGACGTCGAACACCTCGATGCCATCTTTTACCATAGTCGACGACCTAAGAGACTTTTTTCGCCGAGGTCCAAACGAAAATATTCTGACAAAAGCCCGGATAGGTAAAGTACGTCTTCTTCATGATCTCCTCCCTTTTAGTCGAGTTCGTATGAGAGAAAGCCTCGTATAGCGACCAGAATCTGAAATGGGCCCGTTTTTTACTTGTCATGTACTCACAAGTCTCCAGCAACGTAGGCAAGTGATTGAATTCGGAGCAAGAAATACGTAAGATCTTTCCTTTGACTCCATTTCATTTGTGCAGATGGACTGACTCAGCATGCAATTCAGTTTGTCTCTTTGCCAATTTCACCGTCTCGTGGCCTCAATTCGATTATGTATAGATCTAGCGGGCCGCTTGAAAGGTAGAAGGAGACTCTGCTAATCGTCATCGTTTATATTGTCTTATTAGTTTGACGAACACCGATCTGCTGCGTATTCAATAACCACTTTGGCTTCTGTCGAATAATAATGTCAGCAGAGGATATGAGGTAAAACAAATTTCCTTTGCCCTACACCTATATAGCACTGGTTTTGCTTCGACGCGTAGGTTTTTTCGCCAAGGATGAGGGGCAGTCGTCGACAAAGGTACTCCGTCGGACTCAATTCTGCTTTCCTAGGTGGTCTATGGACAATCGGACGAGGCAGATGAAGAGCTTTCCGATGTCGCCATTCACCTCCGGGCCCCGAGGTGACTAAATAAAACCGGCCCAACTCGAGCCAGAGAGGTTAAACGCGGCGCAAACGCAGGGGATTCAATCCCCTACTCCAGTGGCACGAGTGATAACCTGCCACCCCACTTGGGCAAGACGCGGTGGGTTACAATAGCGGTCCACCTGTGCCTTGGTATATAAAGGCACCCCCGGGACAGATGGGTCACTGTCTCCCCGAATGGGGGCCTGGGTGAAAGGTCCCCTCAACTAAGGAGTCCGGGAGGACGTTCGTTTTTCTTTTTTCGTACTTCCGGGATACTTCCGGGTTTATTAAATAAAACATCATGGCCCCCTTTACTGTCGTCTTTTTACGGGGCCGCTTTTTGATTACGGGGTCTTGCCCAGGACCCCGGGGACGACGCGACGTGCACACGCGAATTCTACTTGGACGGCTACTCTACGCTAAGCAAAAAAGTTTATCAGTACGTGTCAACTTTCTTGATGGACTTTCTTCGTGCATCTTTTTCTACTCTATAAAGTAAATGCACATACAGTAGCTAAACTCGTACCTTTTCTCTCGCGGTTGATTCGTCGTCGTCGTCGTCATCGCAATTGATACGATGCACGTCTCTCCGTCTCGTGAGCGCGTGCTTGTCACGACGGCGCATCATACGAGATCACGTGAAACGCTTTCGTCGCCGTCCGTTGCCTTCGCTGTCGCCATGCTTCTACAGGACTACAACGTAGCTATTTTCAAGGAACCGCGCGGAATCATTAAGCTCCTCGAGCTCGTACGCAGAAAAGCGCGCTAACGCGGCCCCCTTTGGAGACTCACGCTTTCAATTGCTCGACGTCTAGGTGTTCGCTATTGTCGCTATGGCCGTACTCGTCAGTTTCAAATCGACGGGAGGCATTTCAGTGACGACGGGTCCAAGCGACGGAGGAATTAGCTATTATGCAAAATTCACCGTTTCATACGACTTTGACGATGACGATTACAATTTCATCGATCGTACGGGACAAGTTGTTGGAGTGGGCGCCGACACCTACGGAGGAAGCGCGCAATTCTACATAGCAACGTCGTGTCTCACCTTAGTCTACGTTCTCGCTTTCACTGTCTCCTACGTTTTCGTCGAACCGAGATTGAATCCAGGAAAAGCCGACATTTTTCATCTTTTTGTAAGTTTTTAAGTTTGCGACAATAGGGGGTTATCTGAATAGGTATTTCGTCTTGCAGAATTTTGTTGGCACGTGCCTACTCACTATCTTTTGGCTCTCAAGTGGCGCGGTTTGGGCTAAGGCCACGGACGGCGTGCCATTGGTCGTCGATAAAGGATTCACCAAATTCTTCGAAACCACCTGCATAAGCGGTACAAGATGTTCAGAAGACAAACCCGGCTATGGGGGAATGATTGTAGCCGTGGTAAGGAAACTAATAGAAAAAATCCGCCCCTTCCCTTTTTCTATTTTCTTTAATTAAAGATTCTCGCATTTCTCAACTTTTTCATCTGGGCTTTCGACTGCTGGTTTGTCTTCAAAGAGACAAAGATCTTCCGTTCACGATTCCAAAAGTATGAAGTATCTGGAGCTGTCAAATTCAAGCATAGGAAACCGGATGAAGAACAGCAACAACAAGCCGCCGGTGAGAGCGACGTGACGCCGTCAACAGAGGCGGCGCCGCCATCCGAGCAAAACTGATAGAAAATCACAATGTTTTAATTTTCGTTGTCGATTGATCAATTCCAAAAGATTTTTCGTTTTGAACTGTTCACCTGCTGTTGCTTGCACGATGTTTTTCCCGCTTCACTTTTTCTGTGTTTTTGATCCACCAAAGTCGATTGTGGGTGTTGTATCGTCGGTGAGTCGAAATCCTAGAGAAAAAAGAAAAATTAGTTGACCCCTCCGGTGGCATGGGACCTCGCTCACTGTACGTATAGCCGTCGTTCATCAATTTTCCCTGCACGACGTTCTGTCGAAGATATGCGTCGGTCGCTTCAGCTATTTCTAGGAGCTAAAGTAAGTAACCGTTGGTTATGGTTGCATTTAGCTCGCATTCGTACGTTTTTGATTCGATCGGGATCGTTCTCGCTTCTGTTCCGATCGAATTCCTCTCTTAGTCGTTTTCTTGCAGCTAAAAGTGCGTCTTCATCTCCCGAAAATACTTTTAGTCGAGTCCTTTGCAGACGTCGATACCAATGCAAGGCCTTCGTATGAGAGAAAGCCTCGTATAGCGACCAGAATCTGAAATGGGCTCGTTTTTTTACTTGTCGTCTTGCTCCTGCCATGCGCTTGCGCACTGGCTATGTCCGGCCCTCGTTGCCCTGACATATTCTCTTGTTTACAGCTTCCGCGTTTCTACTCATGTCTACGAGATTTGAAGACAAAATTGATTTTTCATCACGTACGCATCTATTAGTGAAACGAACGCGGAATTGGGCGAGGAAACTCGACGACGCTCAAACACCGTGGTCTATCAAAGTCGACTTTTCACCGCGCTTCTATCGACTCAATTCTCCACCCAAAGTGAAAAATTTTGATTGTCTTTGTAAAAGCCCGCCGTGGAGGAGTGCCGCCTCCGCTGGTCATCATTGCCTCCAAGGATCGAGTCATCGTGAGGTCGTCAACGGAAAGGATGACTTTGTTGAAAAGCGTAGATCACACGTTCCAGTATTCAAGACGGTCTTTTATCCACTCGATGCATTTCACGTTCGACTTCACGTAGCTAATCAAAGCGATGAACACAAGATGGCTTACAGAGATCCCAAACCCTTTCACTTTCGAGAGGTGAGAACATTATTAATTAGCATAGCAGATTAATGGGTATTTACCTCTTGTAGTATGATCCTCCAAAGATGTTTCAGAAGCCGGAGTGGACATCCAGAAGAACTCCTGATCCAATGTCTCTGCGAGATAAAACAAGAAACTTGACCAAGAAAGGAGGTACCGTATTATCTATTAATTAAAATTCACGTCGTGTATCTTATCTGCTTTAGTGTACAGAGTGAAGACACACTGCTTTCGAGACACTGATCCCGGCAGCATGATGACAAGAATGACTCCAAAGCCCAAGTACGAACACGACCTTCTCTTTCCAAAGGAGGTAAAGAGAGAAGGGTCTATTCGCGAGCATTTGATGATCTTGATCTCATTGGGGCCGCAGAAATATCCAACAGGAAAAGCAGCTCACAATGCATACCTCGGGCGCGTGGCAGACAGCATCTACGAAGAAAAAAAGCCAAAGAATGTGAGATAGGAACTGTGTGAGTTGCCGCCGCCTTTTACCTCTGTTCTGAAAAAAAACCGATGTACAGTAAAACGCCGCGGTTTGCTGCGTTCTTTAGTGAAACAAAGACTTGTGTGTATTAGCAATAAAGACAACGACTATGACTAGGACAACGACAGCCAAAGACGCGCGCACACAAGTAATGTGTCCCAATGATAAGAAGACGTTGTTCATCTTCTCATCAAGCCAAGAGTTTCTTGACGGCTTTGCAAATGTGCGGAGCCGTAATTCCGACGTCGTTCATGATGACGGCACCGGGTCCACTTCCGGGAATCTTCCTCACGGCAATGCGTTCGACGACGACGCCTGGACGACCGGAAAGAGCGAGAGCAACAGCGTCACCAATACCTCCTTCGGGATAATGATCTTCGACGGTGATAAAGCGGCCCTGAGTGACGTCAGCGCATTTGTTGAGAAGCTCGGCGTCCATTGGTTTCAAAGTGAACGGATCCACGACGCGAACGTTGATTCCTTCGCCGGATAATTCATCGGCGGCCGTCACGCATTCGTGAAGAGTCACGCCGCATCCAACAAGAGTCACTTTATCGTTTTCCGACTGACGAACGAGCTATGTAGGGAGACAAATAGAAAAAAGGAGGAGATTTTGAATTTTTTTCTACCTTTCCCTTGCCAATTTCAAATGGTTCGTCGTTGTCGTAGAGAACGGGCGTCGCCGGACGACTCGTTCGCGTGAACGTGATGCCTTTATAACCGCCGGCTAATTCAATAGCGCGTTCGCATGAGACGGCGTCGGACGGATAAAAGACGACGGCGCTGGGAATGGCGCGAAACATTGCCAAATCCTCGAGCGCCATCTGCGACGGTCCATCTTCACCTAAAAACAAAAAACAACAACCAATTATTAATTAATTAATAGAGACCTTCCTTATTTATAAAAGAGCTCATTAGACTTCTTATTGAAGATTGCAGCTCAGAGGAAACTAGAGTCTATTCACTTTCACTTTGAATTCTACCCTAGCTGCCCTACACTTATAGTAGGATGTTCTATAGTTAAAACAGACGGTTAAAACGTCAATCAAAGCATACGCACAGGATGATAAAAATAATATTTTTTCCAAGTTTAATTTTTTTCCTTTCGCTATACGCTATATTTTTAAAATATAGCGTAATGCTTGGATCTTTTTTTTGAGGGGGGAGGAGGAGGAGGAGGGAGTTTACCAATGGAACTTCCGGCGTGGGAGCCCGTCAATTTGATATTGGCATCGGATATGGCTCCCATGCGTATTTGATCGTAGGCGCGTGAAAAGAAAGCGGCAAAGGTGCTTGCGAAGGGAATGGTGCGTCCGCGACAGCCGCATCCCGTTGCCACGCCCACTAGATTCTGTTCGGCGATGAAACATTCGACGTAGCGATCCGGATGAGCTTTTTTGAAGGTGAGCGAATATGTTGAATTTTTCGTGTCGCCGTCCATGGCGACGATGCGACGATCGCCTTCGCCGAGACTAGCCAAGGCTGTTCCGTAAGCGACGCGAGTGGCAACCTTGGATAAATATCAATTAAAGTGATATTTTTCGAATAGGAAGTCACCTTTTGTCCTTTTGTGTAATTGGGAGATTTGGCTAGTTTTGGGGGCCCCGATGGAAGATCGGGCACTTTGTCTTCAACTGGCTGTGGATTGAGACCGTGCGGGCCCTTTTCGACGATGCGCTCTTGGATTTCTTTGACGGCATTTGCGCTGTGTTCGCCGAGCGCTTTTCCGTGCCAATTCTCCTTGTCTGAGACCGCCGTCACGCCGTGACCTTTGTACGTTTTCGCGAGAAGAGCCGTCGGCTTGCCCTTCGTCGTTTTCGCTTCGTGGAAAGCGCGACAGATGGCCTCGACGTCGTGTCCATCGACAACGATGGCGTGCCATCTAGAAAAAAAAACAATCCCGTATAATGTGAAATCCCCGGATGTTATTCTCTCACCCAAAAGCGTCGGCGCGTTTCCGATACGATTCCATGTCGTGTTGGAGCAAAGCCGGTTCGCTTTGTCCCAAACGATTGACGTCGAAAATTGCGACGAGATTATCGAGTTTGTAATAGGAAGCGAAATTCATTGCTTCCCAAACGCTTCCTTCAGCCGATTCTCCATCGCCCATGATCACATAGGTACGATATCTAAAAAAAGCTATAAATTTTATAGATAGATAAATAAATCAAAAATATTTACGATGATTTGTCAAAGTATTTTCCCGTATATGCCATTCCGCATGCAACGCTCAGTCCTTGACCCAGAGATCCCGTCGCAACGTCAACAAAGCCCATTTTCTAAAAAAAGAATCATATATATATTTATTTATTTATTTATTACGGAAGTCTCTCTCTACTGACTGGAATAGGATGACCTTCCAAAAGATGACCAAACGTGCGCAATTTGAGAAGTTCTTCTTTGGCAAAGAGACCCGCTTCTGCCCAAGCGGCGTAGAGAACGGGAGCAGCGTGACCCTAATAGATTTATTAAAATAAGACACGCGATTCGCCTCTCGCTCGCTTTTTTACGTACCTTTGACAAAATAAAACGATCGCTTGATGGATCCATCGGTTCCGATGCTGCAAAAAAAAAAAGAAAAAATAAGACTCGTACACATGACATTGGGTTGAGTGAGAGAAGCCAGACGATTCGAAGGAACCGGATGGGTGTCTCTCGCCCGTCGACCAATCAGCGTCGTCCACCGGACCGGAGGCCTCCAAAACTCACCTTTATAGCGCATTTCGTGGAAGAAAAGAACGGACATGAATTCGGCTGCCGAGCAGCATGACGTCGGATGGCTGGAGAACGAAAGAGAGTGAGATCGGAGGCGCAAATCGCGTGATTTTACCCCGAATTGGCTGCTTGCGTCGATTCGATGCTGTGAATGCGCAGCTTGTTCGCTATGTCTTTCAGCGCTTGAACGCGCTTCTTGTCTGGACGGTGATAGTCAGACATGACGACGACTGGAAGAGGGAAAGGAAGCCGGCGATTTTCGAGGCGCGTGCACACGAGCGGAATGCGGAGGTCGACGTAGCGCACGCTAACAATTGTTTATTCTGTCTCTCGTGACGTCGTGTGCGACGTCACGCTCATATCAAATTTCCCCGACAGCCTTCCCCGTGACAATCGGGATAGGGAAAGGTCTCGGGGATAATGTTCACTTGCGTAGTAAACATCATAACGTCGCTAAAAGGAGCAGGATACGTCACCTGCAAAAACGTATAATTAATTAATTAATTAAATGAAATATTCATTTTCTACATACCTGAATAAAAAAAGCCGACCAACCTTCTCTGGGATTTTTCATCTCAGCGACGTACTCTCCGTTATTCTGCGCAATGAAAGATGACATGTACAATGTCATAGACTACAAAGTCTCCACTACGTTTTGAGAGACGGAGTTTCCCTTCCAAAATACAGGGTGTATTGTAGGTTTTGATGAATCTTTAGAAGCACACAGCAAGCGAAAATCACGTCTAAAGAGCCCAATAAATAATTATTTAGTAGCAAGCAGAGCCTATGACCTGAAATTTCCATCAATTGTTGTGCCATGCCACATAGTCACAGAGGACGGTTTTGTGGGCGAGTGCAACGTAATAGAGCCACCTTCAGCATTCTTTAGAAATGTCAGAAGTTAAAATTTTAATGAAGAACCCAAATTCTAACCCTGGTCATAGTCCAATTCAATGGGGGCAAGGGAGAATTCTAGAATTATCATAGGGCGGAGAACCGTTATGAGGAAGAACTGGACGTTACCTCAACAATGCTTATAAAAAATGCTTGCAGGCCTAAAAAAATGCTGACAGCGTGGCCAGCGCAACTGTGCTCCGCATTCGGTATCATCCTTAAAATTAAATAATTAAATAGTTGGATCATATCATAAAATCTTATACCTGTAGTATGTTTTGCCGGGTAACGTTCTGCCATAGAAAAGTGTGTCATCGGGCATTTGAAATTCGTCTCCCGTTGTAGAAATGATGTATTTTGGCATTGTCAATCTGTCAGCATAAGCTAAAGTAGAGAATACATATAATTTATTTCTGTTCTATGCATAGAACGTCTCTTGCCAATTGGATCGACAATGGCTGCGAGTTTCTCAAACGCTGGGTCAAAGAGCCGAAGAGTGACGTTCATATCATAATAGTCTTCCAGCGCAAAACTCCAATTTCCGTAGGAGTGCCAAATGTGACGAAAATTCTAATTTAAAAGAAATGCAGAACAAATTCATTTTCACCAATAACAAACATCTTGCACGTTGATGACGTCAAGAACAATGGGAGTAATGCCTACGACTCTCTTGTCAACAGCGGCAGTCGTCCAAGTCGTCCAGCCACGCTAATAAAATCATGTACGATTAATAATTGGTTTTGTGTCCTTGCCTCACCTTTGAGGCGCCCGCAACAAAAAACTTTGAAATAGAAAGCGACTTTTTCTTCATTACAACGTCCGTTATTGTATCGAGAGCACGAACAGCAGCCTAAACAGTAAAATTAGACTTTGCGGGTTTAATTAAATTGAGTTGTAGCTAATGACTTTGGTCATTGGCAATCTCAGGAGCCACTCGGGCCGCTCAGTGTCCTCTAAGAATTTGTACCACGTCAAAGCGATGATTGCGTCTTCGGAACGACTCTTATTGAGAGGATCATTCTGGGAGAAAAAAATAACAAAGGATGATGATGATGATGATAATAAAGTCTACCGTAAACGTAAGGGGCTGATTGGGAATCTGATGTAAAATAGCTCCAATCCTAAACGATATTGAACATGCTTTAGTTATTTATCCGGATGAGTAGTCCTTACATTTTGGTGCTAAGAGAATAGGCAGAAATGAGAGACAATTCTTTATCAGAAAGAGAAGGTTTTCTAAGGTGGACGGGGCAGTGATTATTGATCAATCTCAAACTCTCTTTCTCACTCGTTATGGTTGCCTCCACCGGTTATGTACATAAAAGCGTGTTGATCGTATTTGACGTCATGTGGAACAATGACGCACATAATGTGCCACCAAATTGGCCGATTCAATTCCGCTTCTAAAAAAAAACAAAGATCTTCGTTCAGAGAAAGCTATTTTTTAGCTAGCTACGGCGACCTGTGAGCCATTTTTGCGATGTCATGTTCAAATAATAGATTGTCATCCGATCGTCGACGTAAGGTTGCCACGCTTCGTTGTATTCGTAATGGCTGTCTGGAAGATGCACATAATCGTCGAGAGGCGTGCAAAAGACGGCAGATACGCTGCAAAACGCCGCCACCACCACGAGCTTCAGTTTCATCATTGCGTCACGTGATCGAACGAAAGCCAGGATAAAAGTACACCAAACCGCGTCGTTATCGTCGTTATCGTCTTTTCGCGACGCAGATCATGTCCTCTGCAGCGTTCAAAAGCATTGCTGTCGTGAAAGCCATAAGCGAAGAGGAGTGTACGGTAAAAAGATACCGAAACAAACGAAGGGGCGTGGCTTCCAATTCGTCCCCTTTTGCTTTTCGACTCTTCGCAGTACTATCAAGTCGACGTGACCGTCGAAGATTGCACGTGGCACCTTCTCAAACGATTTAAGGACTTTGAAAGTCTCAACGAACAAGTGAGTGAGCGATTCTTTTCCTCTTTTCTTTCCTCTCCTTCACTTTCGGTTCAATCATGTCTAGCTCGTCAAAAAACGAGGATTGACTCGCGGTCTTCTTCCACCCAAAATTGTCATCAATAGTCGTTCGGCAGCGAACGTGGAAAAACGGCGTCAATTTTTGCACGAATATCTGAAAGGAATAGTCGCTTTTTATAAGCAAATTCCACGCGAATTTCTCGCTTTCGTCGAATTCGAAGAGCACGTAAGAGCCAGCACATTATCATTTTTTAAAATTAATTTTTTGTTGCTTGGCAACAGGATGTTGTCGGCGTATCGCAGAAAATGGCCAAAGCTGCCTTGACCAAAGGTGACTTTTTATAAATACTTCGTTGCTATTGATGACGTCGACGTGAAATTTTTTTCCTAGGCGATCGTCTTTTGGAGATGGGAAAATTGGTTGAATTTACTCCACTCCAATTGCACTGCGTCACGCGCAGATTGACGACCGCCGCACCCACGTTCGGATACGACGACTCAGATGACCCGGATCCTTGCGATCTTGGCCATCTCTTTGATTTTCTCTACCAACTCAAACGTGTTAAGGTAGAGCAGTCAGTCATCAGTGTTTCGTTATACCAGATCAAACTCTTTTTTTCAAGATTTGTTCGCAAAGTGATACTTCCGGTTCAAGTGGCGAGACGAGTCCATCTCCTAAAGACAACGTCATAGTCGGTTCTCGAGCCGGTTTTCCTTTTGACGTGTCTGTCTTCAAAGCAGTTGAAGAATTGGTGGTAAGGATAAACTATTAGTTATTTATTGATCGATTTTCTTTTTTGCTATTATAGCTGATTAAAGTTGATCCGGCTCTAATTCGTGGACTCGAATCAATCCAGCCTCGTCTTCAGAAACTCGCTGTTCACCAACTGTCTGACCCCATTGAAGTAGGTCACATGATAAATATGATCATTATATGATGTCTTGCGCTTCAGACTATTCTTATTACGGGAGATTTGTGGAGCATCAGTACGAGTAGCAGTAGCAGTTTGTCTGATATTCGTCATAGAGCTCAGCCGTGGCCCAAGCTTACGTTTGCCGACTTTCGCAATAATAAAATCAAATATTTGCCTCCTGCTTTCGTAAAAAAAATGACGATGTGTTGACGAGATTTGATTTTTTTCGCGTAGAAACTCTTGGTCAAAGTCGAAAAGCTCGATTTGAGTGAAAACGAAATAACGGAAATTCAGAATCTTGACGTAAGCGACGCATTTCTTCCTTCGTCTTTTATATACATTCGAAAGTCGATATGCAGCTCATCAATTTGACGAAACTTGACCTGTCTTTCAATCAAATTACGAGCCTAGCAGACGCAGACAAAAAATTAGGAAACATATCCGTACTGAACGTGTCAAATAATAGACTGAAATCACTAGAAGGTAGAGAGGGGGCATAAGAGGGATGAGACTTACCTCTATATTGCTTTTTGTAAGGAATTGGTCGCTTGTATTCGCTTGCCTTTCTCGATGCTACAGACAATTGCATTGAAAAGGTTGGATTTTTTTTAGACGTAGCTGTAGATCACTGTTGAATGGATGGATGGATGGATATTAGATTCGTGACGTTTCGAGTCTTTCCAAATTGCCCTGCCTTCAAGAGGTCGATTTTGAAGGAAATCCGCTCACCGCTTCGAAGCACTATCGTGAAATGGTCGTCGGTCTTTTGCACGAAGACGTCATTGCTGAGGTAAACTATATTCTGCATGATCGCGAACCTGTTCCTCCTCGTTTTAGCCTCGATTTCTTCTCGATGGAAAACCAATTTCCAAACGAGATTTGGTATGTAATTAATGGTTTTTTCGCCACTCCTCCCCTAAGTGATGATATTGGGATTAGGCGGACAGTGAAAAGTATCGCAATTGGACTGCGACGGCGGTGGCGACAGCTCCAAACGCAGGCGACAAAAGCCAGCTACAAAGTGTCACCAGTAAGCGACGGGTAAGTACTTTATAGCAGCACAAAGAAACGATGTGAAAAAGACGTTGCATGACGCTGCAGGGAAAACGACTCATACGACTTGCGTCTGAAGACGGCGGCACACATCCGTCGCCTTTGCTACGTGTACGCTCCGACGACGACGACGACGACGACGACGATTTTACGGACGGCGAACGCAGTCGAATTGGTACGTCTTAGTAGTCGCCTTCTTCTTAAAAACGTCCATCGTTTTTCGTAGAGAAAACTCCTAGTTTTCGAGATCAAGTTGAATCGTTGCGAAGTGAAGGCGGCAAACAATGGCTCTCTCTTTACAACGAGAGGGCAAGCACAGAGACGATGACGACGACGACGACGACGACGACGACGACGACGACGACGACGACGTCAGATAAGAGAGAAAAGTCGCCCAGTCGGAAACGTCGGAGCAAAAAGTCGCCAGAACAAACGAAATCATCTTCCGTAGATTCGTCTGAAACGACGTACGAATAAAGTAGTTTGTGTTTGAGACGATGAAATATTGTGGGCCGTCGTAGGAAAAAAGACGACGTCGTTGTTGTCGTCGCACCCAGTCAAGATGAAAGGTACGAGAGATGTCAATCACTCGTTCCGTACAGGTCTGATAAACCCACGTTTTGTTGTTGCAGTTTTAGCGCTATTGCGACCGTCTTTCATCCTGCCGTTCCGTGGGACGAATTGACGACGAATGAGGGTCTCAAAATGGGCGGCGATCGTCGAATCGTCACGATTGACGTCAATCAATTCAGTCTCATGGAAGTCGATATGAATACGGGAGAACTTGACGGCGTTTTCAACTTGGGTAAGAAAACGAAACTTTTTTCTTTTTCTTTTTGCACTCTTTTTTTCCCCTAGATTCGTTTCAGGAAGTTATTCTTCTTCGGCGCAGCGATCCAGTCGTCGCCTGCAAATATTCGGTGTCATCCAATCACACGCAATATCGCTGTTATTCGTTTGAAAAATCCGCCGAAGCAACGACCATGTTTGCCATCCTTCAACGTCTAATTAAATCCAATAGGCAAGTCCTTCTTCTTACCATAGGCCGTCTAATTTTATGCCCGGCGTTTCTAGCTTTTCGCTTGCAAGTGTTACGCCGAATGTAGTAGTGCCTCAACCGGAGGAGCCGGCCGTTTTTGTCTCCTCAACGCTCAAAGACTACTTTTCTCACTTCGTCGCTGGACGATGTCGGCAAGCGGGGCTCCTTGACGACAAGACAGAAGACGAAGAGGAAGAGGAGGAGGAGGAGAAGATTCTTTCTGTCGTCGAAACTTCGTGTCTTCCGTACGCGTACGCAAACAGCAAAGCCGAAATATCCGTCTACGTTATTCTAACGAATCGATGTCTTCATCTTGTGCGAAAATCGGACGGCGCTAGTGACTGGATATACGGTTTTCCGCTCGAAAGTCTTCGTCAAATCGTCGTCGGTCTGTTCGATCAGAGTTTTCGAATCGAAGCGGCGACCGGATCGCAAGGAACCTTTTCCCTTTTGACGAGAAATTCGAACGTGACTCACGAATTCATTACGAAATTTCAAGACGTCGTCAAGGAAGAGACTAAATTTCTCCAGCCCTCCGAAGAGACGACGATAATGTTGAAGACGAGTTTGGCAAAAAGTGTCTTTTCTAGCGAACCAATCGAAACGGCCGTCGAAAATTGGGACTTAGTTCTTTACATGCTTCTCTTTGAGCTAGATGATAGTGATCCGAACGCGTGCGTTGCTCGCACGCTCGTCGTTACGATCTCCGATATTTTTCTGTGCGATGAAGATTTGGTTCATTGGCCTTTGCCTACGTTCGCCTTTGCTGAGCCGTCGAATCCGCGCTACGTCGTTGCAAAGAGTCGACGCGTTGAAGACGTATCCGGCGTCGAAATTCTTTGCTTTTCCGGATTCGACGACGAATCGACGGCCCCGGGCGACATTCGATTGTTATTCGATGGCGACGAAACGTGGCTCTTACGATCGGCTACGGCAAGTCATCGACAGAAAATCGTTCAGTGTTTGAGTGATCTCTGGGCCGAGAATTTTCACCGAGAATTGAAGATTTTCGAAGGTCGACGGCACTCCGACGATCGAAGAAAGGAAGTTGATGTTGCCGTGGCGACGACTGCCGCACCGGCGACGACGGCGACGGCCTCAAATTCGCTGGATAGTCTTCGAGATATGAGTGCTCAAGATCTCGCCAAATACATTCATCAATCGATTGGTGGCGACGATTTGCTTGCCGTCAAACGACGGACTTGGACGTCGTGCATTCTCTACGCAAGACCTCGACATTTGTTCGAGTCGTGCGTCGTTTTGACGGCGACAAGTGTCTATGTTGTGGCAAAAAGCGAAGACCTCAACGTTCGACGTCGAATCGATAATAACGTCAGCGTTCTTCAAGTCAACGTCGACGATATAGCGAGAATTTGCGTGGGACTCTTTGACCAGTGTTTTCGCATTGAAGGTGACGGCGTCGCGATGACGTTTGCATGCGTGACGAGAGACAGCGCCGAAACAAACGAAATGGTTTCGATCGTTCGCACGGCGGCGACAAAAGTGGGAAGCAGTGACGGCACCGGCGACGACATCTACGAAACAGAAAATGATTCGAGTGTTGCCGTGACGACCGACGAGAGTCTTGCCGATTTAGTCGCTCTTCTTCGCGAATATCGTGACGATAAAATCGTCGACATTCCCATTCTCGCCTATAATGTCGTACGACACGACGATCGTCTCAAATCGATCGTCGTCACCGACGAAAGCGTCGCGATTTTCGTCGAAGATCAAATTCATTTCCCACCGCCTCATTTCTGTCGAACTCCGCCGACCGTCGAACGCTTTGGACAAATTCGTCATTGGAGCGTACGAGCTTTGAAGCGAGTCGTTTTTGCTCGTCTTGGAGAGGCGAATCGCTTCAGTCTCATCTTTACCAATCGTCCACCGTCGCCGGCTAGAGAACGATTGGACGACGGCATGCCTAAAGATACGCTTCTCGCCGACGACGATTTCATCAAAGTCGATATTGCGCAAGAAGAAGAAGAAACGTCTAAAGATGAACAACTCGAAGAAATATCAATTGAAACGGGATCGTATCGAGAGCGAGAGAAATTGCTTCGTACCTTGTCCATGCAGTGGCACGCTCAAATGATGGACGACTTGCCAATGGAAGCAAAGTCGTCGACTTGAGCCAGTCAGTAGTCAACTACTTAAACTACATATGTACTACTCTATGTATGCATGTATGAGTCTGTTGTACTGTACGTGAATGTGTCTGTGTTGCAATGCTGATGCTTACCCCCTTCATTTTGAATTACACGCAATAGCAGGCGCAGTAGAAAAACTAGTTGCTCAAGCCGTTTTCTCTTTGTAGCACTCAATACAGACGCGCATGGGATCTTTGTACGCAGGCAATTTTACAGTCTTCGACGAACATTCGTAGCAGAAAATCAACCTAGGACATTGGATGATGAAAAGAGAGAGAGCATCTAATCTAAATCATTGTCATTTACCCACAATTCCTGCAATGATGCTTCGTACGCAAAAGAAAAGAGGATATTTGTTGGAAAACGGCTGCTCTATATTCAACGCGTTTACTTACCTTGCGTACGGTTAAAGAGAACTTTTTCTTGCAATCTGAGCATTCCTTGATCTCGTTGTCGTCTATCCAACGACGTTCGAGCTTCCGGCTTCGATTGACCTAGAGAAGTGGTGTGTCAAAAGTGGACTCCACCTCTTCGTTTTCACTCTACCTGTAATGCGGCATTCTCTCGCCCCAGATCTTGTAATGCGGCGTGCGTTTCGTCGAGACGCTGCTTCAAATTTGCAACGTGACCACGTAACTTTTGAATTTCTTCGTCGCTGCCAACGCAACGTTCGAGCAACTTTCGTCTTTCGTCTTGAAAATTCTGCATTGAAGCTTGAAGAACTAAGTACAAAAGCGAGAGAATTAATTAATTAATTACTTCGACATTGGTAAAAATTAGTTAACTGCTTACCGGCTATATCTCCTCGTAGTTTATTGGAAACTCTTTCTTCGGCTGCGACCTTTCTTTTTCTTGCTTCGACTTCAGTTCTCAGCGTAGCCAAGTTGCCGCTTAGAGCCGACATTTCTACTTCGTGCTGAACTTTCATGTCGTCATGCGCGTCCTTCAAATTGGCCCGTTCCTGTCGTATTTGCTCCTACGAACGTCTAGTTGTGAATTAAGTAAGAGGAAAATTAGAAAACGAACGAGTTCTGATGTGACTGAAGCAAGTTGAACTCGAAGTTTGGCCTCTTTTGATTCCGACTCGTCTTCCATTCTCTTCTTTTCCTTATTTATCTGCACGGTTTATTTAATAAATAAATAAGAATTATCTTGTGTGTGTGTGTGTATGTACACGTACGCTTTCGAGTTCACGTTCCAAATTTTGAATTTGAGTTTTCGCACTTGCACTCGACTCTTCGAATAGTCGCTGCTCTTTGCTTCTTTCTTCTCTTTCTGTTGCCAAGTCGGACATGAGGTCCTCTTTATCGCGCTCCACTTCCGACCTAGAGGGCGGAAACAATCCATCGACGTAAATAAATGAAATACGAATACCTCTTTTGGGTCGTTGTCATAATTGCGCTCTCTTTCGCCTTGAGCAAAGCTGAAAGATCGTTCTAAAGTCGTGACACAGTCACCTATGCTATCTATCTATTTGATATAGGAAAAAGTCGCGCGCCTTTTCTTCGTTCAATTCTTCAATTTTCGCTTTCAAGTTCTTCAATTGATTGTCTTGTTCAACAAGGCGATCGCTCAACGCAGATTTCACCTGAAAATATTTTACGAGAGTTGCCTAGCGATCAAGACTCTCCTCACTTCTGTCAATTGCTCAACAGTCGAATTCATCAAACGTTCCGTTTCGTCGGCGCTCTTTCTCAAAGTTGCCAATTCTGTATCGCGAATATTCGACTGCTCATTCATTTGCTAGAAAACGGCGCGCAACCCCGTCTCGACGCGTCGCTCACTATTCCCCCGTGCATCATCGTCTTACGGTCAGCTCCTTCTTTGTCCCGTCGAGTTCTCTCTCCAAGGAAACGACTCGAGACTTTTCTTCCTGTGTAAAAAAGGAATTAATTCGTACGTATACTTTCTCGTTCTTTGTGTATTCACTTTCAACTCTGCTTGAATTCTAACGAGCTGCATTTCGTAGTTATTGCACACAGAACCTTTTCCTTCCATTTCCTGATGAAGCATCTGAGAAGAGAGAAAATGAGTGGCGAGAAAAAGTCATAATAAGACGGTAGGTACGTGAAGGTCGCTCTGCATCGCTTTGATCTGCTCGTCCTTTTTGCTCAATTGGCCAAAGAGCTGTTGCTCTCTCGAATCTCTCTGATCTATTTGTTGCAATAGCTGACTATCAAGTTCAGTCAGATGCCCTTGAAGAGCGGCAGCTCTCTCGCTTTCCGTCTAAAAGGAAGAGAATTAGGTGAACGCAGATAAGAAGACTGGGATGAGATTGGCTTGCCTTCAGTTGTTGATTGAGTTCGTCGTTTCGTACTTTAACTGCTGCCAGCTAATGCATGTCATTCATTATTGACTCGTTCTTCTTTATTTCTTTACCTCGTCATTGGTTTCTTGAATTCTGCGCAATCTTTCGTCAAGTGAAGTCTTCAGTTCAGCCGACGATCCTTTCTCTGCCTGCACAAGCGCTAGTCGTTTTACAGATCAGAGGCGGTCCTTACTTTGACCGATGCTTCTAAACTCTCGATTTTACTGTTAGCTTCCGAAACCTGAAATTTACCGCATCGCAACAAACGTACCAACCACTCTGGCCCAATACCTTCATTTCCATCTTGCCTAATTTTGATTCATAAAGATCCTTTTCCTCTAGAGCAGATGCCCTTGCTTTCTCTAATTCCTACAACCCCAAACTATTAATATCGCCGCCGCGGTTTTTTTCTCTTTTTGACAAACGTTTTCAAGTTCTTCGATTCTTATACTCAACTTGGACGCTTTCACTTCCGATTCGGAAAGCTGCAATGCATACATGACGGCATGCCGGGCGGCGACAGTCTTACTATTCTACCTGTGACTTAAGTAAGTCTGATTCCTTTGAGCTGCAAGTAAGAGAATCCTAAAGCGCCGTCAAATCAATGCAAACGGCTTTGTTTTTAGCCTACCTCTAAAACCGATGATTTTTGTTTCAGTTCTTCAGCTTTCTGACAAATTTCGTCATGACGCCTATCAAAAATTTCGACTTTTTCCGCAAGTTCGTCCTACAAGAAACGCAATCGTTTCTCTACTTGCTATCTATAAAGAAGCCGACTTTGGTTTTCAAGTGCTTCGCGTTCAACGCATCGTAATCGGCTCTTACGGTTGTGAGTGACTAGAGAGATAAAGAAAAATACTGTACGTGTATAAGAAAGAAATTGAACTGCTCCTACTGCGTCCGTCTCGGTCAATCGATCTTGTAAAGATCGCTGCTCCATCAATGATTGGCTAAGTGAACTTTCTAAACTTTCTATCTTATCCTCCTACGAAATTACTGTGTGTGGCACTGGATGCATGACAAGTAGAGAGTTTATTACCTTTGATTGCAGCGTTTCTTTTAAACTTGCTACGACATCATCTCGTTCTCTTAGCGCTAAATCGAGCTTTTGAGTCAAATCTGCCTTCACTTGTCCACATTCCGATTCTCTCTCCTTGATACGATCTTGGGCGATGCGAAGAGCCTCTTTCTCTGCCGCCAATTTCGCTTCAAAGTCGGACTCTCTCTCCTGGCTCTCGCGTTTTACTTCAGCAAGAACAGATACCTTTTCGTGGAGCTGATAACGTCATCATCTAAAAGTGGGGCTTTTTGTTCTCTCTACCTTCGTTTGATAATCTTCGGAAAGACGCTCTCGCTCCTGTTCAAGTCGTCCCAGATTCACGCTTTGTTCGCGAAATTTTTCTTTCCACGATTCAACCTCGGTAGACAGCTGATTTGAGTCAAATCACGAAATCGCGAATAGATCAATTGCAAAATACATTTCGAAGTTGCCGGTCTCGTTCTTCGGCAGTCGTCTCAATTTTTTTCAGCTCAGCTCTCGACGTTTCCTCCAATTGGCTTAGTCGCTGCTGTAAAACCTCCTGAAGAATCACACAACAATTGCTTGGTCTATTAGCATTGAGACTCAGCGCGGCAGCATGCAGATTAGCCAATCAGCACAAGGCAACGTCAAATGTTAGTGATCTACATCGTTGATACCTTTTCTCGTGATAACTGATCAATAGCAGTCGCAACGCCTTCGCCGGCCTCAATCTAAACGAAAAAAAAGACGACGAAAAAATGAGTTTTTTGTCACGTAGATATGGTCGTACTTTTTCAATTAAATCGGTTCTCTCCGATTCGAGACGAGTGACGCTTTCTCGCACTTGTCGTAAATCATTTTCCAGTTCTCCGATTTGTCTCTCCCTGCGCGCGAAGCCCCTCTTCATTCCTTTCTTTATTACGTACAGTTCCTAAGGTCTACCTTGCTGCAACCTTTCTCCCTTCTTCTTCCAAGAGTGCCTGCTTTTGTTTTGCCTCTTCTTGACAGGCACCTTTGAGAGTTGCCTATAGGGGAGGGGGGAAACGTATATACAGGGAGCTGATGAAAAGGGTTGTACGTACCTCTTCTCTTGCTAAAGCGTTTGCCTTTTCCAAGTCTCTTGCAAGCCGAGTCAATGAAGCGTCTTTCTCGGCGACAATTCCCAACGTCTAAACGGCAATTTTACACAGAGAAATGAACGATTATGTCGAGTCGTTTCACCTGCTTCACCTCCTTCTGACATTCATGATACTGCCTATCTTTTTCAACGGTATCCGCTTTGCTCGTTTTCAGAGCACTCTCCGTTTCCTGGAGACGTTGTTCTAGTCTAAAAGAGTAGAATGATCTTAGTTACCCTTTAGGGAAAAAGGATGCACGTACCCACTGACGTAATTGTGTTTGGGTGCGTCTCGTAGTTCCTGATCGACTTCTTTGATTTTCGTTTTCAAACTACGTATACGTACAATGAAGCGCATCATCAAATGACCCCCAACTTACCTATTAATCATCTCTACTTTTGCGTTCTTCTCCGCCTCAAGTTGAGCGATCAGCGTCAATTTTCTAGACGCTATACATCAAAAAGAAAACGTGAAAATCGCGGTCTTACTCATCAAGATCTTTCTGCTTAGGAGCCAGAGTCAATTGGTGGTCGAGCGACTTGACGCGTTCTTGAAGTCTTGATGACGAGATAGAGACCAAAATAAGTGCGTGACGCAATCAACTTACCTAGCAACTTCTTCCGGTTTTTCTCTCTCAGCAAGCTTTTTCTCCAATTCGCGTATCGTTTCGCTTTGTCTATATATATATAGAGAGAGAAAGAGACAAGTATGCAGAAAGGCAGCCCAAAGACAATACTAGTACCTGTCAAAGTCTGTTTGCTTTGGCGCCAACGCCAATTGATCTTTTAGGTCTTGCACTTGAAATTCCAATCTAGCATATATATATACAATGTGTATGTAAAAGAGAGAAGCAGTGTTAACGTACCTTTGAACATGTTCGGAACTAGTCATACTCTTAGCGCCAAGTTCTGCCTCAAGAGCCTTGATCCTTGCTTGACTTCTATACGCGAAGTCGAGAAAAATGACGACACTTATTAATAATAATAATAATAAGAGTACCTAGCCCATTCTTCGGATAATTCGTTCTTCTTCTTCTGTATTTCTTTCACTTCGTTCTCTTTGTCGAGCGCCGCTTTGAGAAAATTCTCTTGCAAACCGTGCATTTCCTTTTTGAGCAAAGAAACGTCGTCAGTCGTCGGACGCGATTCCAATTCTTGTTTCAACTCAATCAATTCCTGATTTCTTCGAATCAGTTCATCCTAGAAATGAAATCAGTGACGCAAAGGGACCAATTTTTAAAGGTGTACTGATAGAACGCCAACTTGAGCGTCCATTGCCGCTGTCTTGCTTCTGAATTCATCACACTCCGATTTGAGAGAAGCCATTTCAGCGGCCTATAACAACCAAAAAAAAGGTAAGAAAAGACACTAGTTTTCTTTTTTACAGTCTGAGCAGCTCTTTGTCCAACTGCTTTCGTCTTTTCGTATTCTGTCTCAAGATTCGTCAGTTTTTGCTTGACTTGTTCCAACTCAGAAGTAGCTAAATGACGTCATTGAACGATGGAGCCCGTGGTTCTCTTGTGCAGCTCTGCTCACCTTCGAATCGCGCTTGATCCGTCTCCTCAAACATTTTTTTGACGACCATAAGCTCCTTTGACAAGTAAGTCAAATAAATGGTAAAGAACATTTTTTTAGTGTGACCTCTTGGACTTGATTGCTTGGCTGCATTTGAACAAGATGAAGTCGATCGACTTGATTCTTCAGCGATTGCGTGTATTCTCGTTCGTCCTTTTGCAAGAGAAGGACTCGCGCGCGATTTTGAGATAAGGAAATGTTACTCTGAGTGCTTTCGTCAACTTTTTCGCATGTTCTCGCAAATTGTCGACGTCCGACTCCTTTTCCACGTTCGATTCGAGCAGCTTTGCAATGTTTAAATCGACGATGGCGTCTCTCGATGACGATCGCATCGATAGAGCCGATTTTTGGCGTCCAGAAGACGACGATGCTAACGGCGAGCTCGATGACGTCTGCCACATGACGACATCAATTGTTTACACCGATCGCATCGCTTTCACTTACCGGACTCTCGTCTTTCCGCTTCAGAATCTTCTTTAGCATTGTCTCTGCCGCCGCCGACCACGGACCACCGCTTCTTCACGCCTCACCAAAAGGCAAGGAGGATCTCTATAGAGCGCGTTAACGTTTCCGCGTGACTTTAGAACTCTTTAGAACAGGGTCTACGGTATACATGCTTCTTCGTGAATATTATAGTGTAGAATAAAACAGGGGTATACGGTAAATGTGTTAAGATAGCATCAACTTGAAAAACTTGACCAATTCAGCGGTGGCACCTGTGACTAGTGCGCCACCACCGCTGAAGTGAAACAGAGTGAGCAAACTTTTCAGATTACTCACGCTTGGCTCCACTTTTATCTGCTGTCAAAAAAAAGATATTAGTTCGCCTTGATGGAATGTGTTTACCTACTTGTGTTGAAAGACTTTTATCTTTCATATCCATGAGAGATGCAATTTTGACGAGACAGTCGGAGAAGGAAAGTCGAAGCGAATTTCCTGACGACCATTTTCGATTCGTTTCCGGTTTGGAGACGGCGGCGGCGTCAAGAGTTGACGACGACTCGGATTCAAGTAGAACCGATTCTGCTTCTGATTCGACTCCTGGATCCATCTCGGTCGTCCGCTGCTTTGATTCCGTTTCCGCGAGCAATTTGCGTAGGTTTACAGACAGAGACGTCACGTCATCGATATTCATTTTTCTCTGCCCGACAATCAAGCCCAATTTGGACGAGTAAGAAAGCGCTCTTCCTCCTTTTACATTGATAGCGTACAAGCAGACAATCTGATGATGATGATTCGACGATGAAACCGTTTTGATGTTAGTACCGCCGCCGAGAATCGGTCTGTACCACTGAAAACAAATTTCGTTGTCACCACACGTGCTCACGCCGCCGTCTTTTGCCGCTGCCGCTGCCACTGCCGATGACCCTGTCGGCGGCATCGACGAAATACGTTCACGTTCTTCCACTGAATCGTCAACGTCTTTTTCTTCGTCTTCCTCTTCTTCTTCGGCTACAGTTTCGAGGAGGATGGCTGTTGTAGCTGAGACAGTAGTAGCGGCGGGAGTAGCGGAAGCGGCGGCTGCGGCTGTCGTAGTGGCAGTTTTCGGCTGCGGTTCGCTGACGAGCACGGATCCCGCTCTCGTCTCCGTCGTATTCTGAAGTTTTGCAAGAGGCGTATAAGGAAGATGAAGTGCTTTGACAAAAGTAGGAGCGTTCGCCGCCGACGCATACGGCGAATAACGTTCGAGAAGAAAGATACGAAGGTGAAGGAGTCGCGTGACTAGACGAGAGGCGAGTGGCGAGGCAATGACGTCCGGAATGAGACTGGTCGATAAGGCGGCGAGCGAGAGACGCAAAACGGAGACGTATCGCAGAACGGAAGCCCATCCGATGTTTTTCAAATCGGGAAGAAGGGCAAGTGGGCGACGGACGTAACAATGATAGTTCGCTTCAAAAGCGGGTGGCGAGACGTCGTTGATGTTGCGAAAATGCAAACCGTCGTCTCCGCGCAGTTCCATTTTTGCAAAATCGGGCAGAGCGACGGCGTCGAATTCGTTAAATTGCGGACACGACGAGTCCTGTTGAGACGAAGCAAAAAGAGAAGCGACCGCCGCGTCGCACTGTCCGGCAACGTAGGCCGATCGAATGGCAATCCACGCCGCCAATTTTTCTTTGAGTCTTTCTTTTTCGAGCTCCCGCACTCGTTCCTTTCTCACTCGCTCCGATTTCGATTCGCGATTTTTTGACGCGGCGGCGGTGGTGGGAGTGGCAGCGTCGTTCGGTTCGCCGGCGGCAGCGGCGGCGCCAGCAGTTGCGGTCAAAAGGTTTTCTGGAATAGGACGACTGCTACTGTCAAGATAAGTAAGAGCAACTTCGAGATACGACTTGGCCATTAGTCTATAGAGAAAGTAGATTAATTTACTAAAAACTCCATAGTTAATCAATCACCACCAACCTTAGATTAAAGTCAAGCGATACGGTCGATTGGACGGCTTCCAAGAGTGTGTTGACTGCTTCACGATGAGTCGTTCCGTCAGCGAGTGCCAAATGTCGTTCGCAAATTCCGAGAAAAAAGCCGAGCACCGATTCGAGTTGACCATCTTTTTCAGCCATCACTCGAGCGACGTCGAGACCGGCGCTTAAAACGACGGCAGGTACGCACCAAACATTGGGTCGTTCTCCACTTCCGCCGCCGCCGCCGCCTCCGCCTCCGCCGCCGCCACCGCCGTCATCGCCTAAACCCGTCCCGACAGCCGTCAAACGAACGGCAGCCGCCGGAGGTGGAGCATTCGGTCGAACGGGTTGATGAACAACTTGAAGTTGTGAAATTCTCCTATAGTTTCCCAATTGCATGACTTGACGAACGAAAATAGACTTTTCAGCAGCAATTAGAGAGTCGGGAGAATTCAATGCTTTTCGAGCCAAATCGACGCCGAGTCGAAGCTTCAAATTTGCGACGAGACGCAACGAAGGAAGATAGATGTTTCGTAGAGACGCCAAGCTCGTGTTGAGCTCGTCGCGCACGATCGATTCGCCGTGTCCTCGCATCAATTCGAAGACGATCTTCTCGGCACATCTGTATTGTTCTAAGGCATCGAAAGAGACTCCTTTCATATCGCCGAGAAGAAGAAGAGCGACGACGTGCAATCGTCGACACGAAAATGACGGATCGACGACGTTCGTTGCCATGCTCACCAAATCCTTGAGAAATAAATATTATGAAGTTAAAGTCATGCACTCTCGCTAAGTGGTGTTACCGATAATTTTTTCCTAAATGATTCGTCTTCCTTATCCATGCTTAGATTTGATACGACTTGGTAAAATTGAAATTTGACAGCCATTTCGTCGTCGCCAAAAGCTTTGGCTTCTTCCAATCCACTTGTGCAATGACTCTTCAGCGATCCCAATTCTGCGACTCGAATGTTGTCGTCGAGAAAGCGAGCGTCGGCTTTGTCGCTAAGAGCGGAAACGAGTGCCTCGCGACATCTCAGCCAGAGACGAGCATCCAATCTTCGATGAGCATCCAACTCAGTTTGAGACAAGCTGAAAAACAACACGTTAGTTGCTTCGAATTCGTACGCAAAGACGGCTTCTTCTTACTAGGCGTTCGCCTGTTCTTTGCAGCGAGACGGAGCGGTTTGCAGTAAATGGAGCGCCTGAGATGCGTAGCGTGCTGCCGGCAGAGAATGATAATGTTCGTTTGCGATTGCTGACAACTCGAGCAAACAGCGCGTCGTCAGTTCGACTTCAGACGGAGTCAAATGGTCGCTCGGCGGAAGATCGGAGCCGTCTGAATAACTGCCTAGTAAAACATCCATGTGAGCGCTTATTGCGTGCTCTGCATCTTCCAAAAAAGTTCCCTAAAATTCGCCCAATCATGATGGAGAAAGAGAAACGAAAATAATAATTATAAAGGACTTTGATTGTTTCAAGACTTGGAATGGTTTTCGCCTTTTTGAAAATGCGACTAGCTTTGGAAGACAAGCTCGCTTGAGAGACGCTGCTCAATGATCGACCGCCAATAGTAGCAGCTACATAAGAGATACTATAGTGACGACGGAAATTCAAATAATTCGTACTTGATGCGAGAGCCTGCTTCGACGTTGATTTATGTACGGAAGTGACGGACGCCGCCGACGACGATCTCACTTTGGCTGACGTCGTTCGCCTGAAAAACAAATTTATCAATTAATTACTTTGCCTCTCTGTCTGCCTGCATGTGGTCTACTTGGAAGGCTCGTCTTCGCACTTTGGAAGACCCGGTATAGTTGAAGCAATAACGACTTGCAATCGCGCTTGAGCTAGAGCTAGAGCCGTCGTCAGATGAGGTCCATAGAGGGAGGCGAGAGAAGGAGATAGCGATTTTTCAAATAAATGAGTCATGACCTTCGGCGGCGAAATGTGCAATTGGTATACCGTATCATGTACGTTGGGGTGGTGAGAGTCTGTACCTTGAAATTTGTTGGATCGGTGAGAGGTAATCCGTTTGAAAATCGCAAAGAGATCATTTTTGATTCCGGTTGTCGATGAAAGTCGTTGACAACTTGCGGCAATTTGTGACCGTGAAGCAATTGGCTGTAGACTTGGAGGGCTTCGGAGAAGTAGCGCAGTTCAGTGAGAGATTCGATCTAAGAGAGAAACGAATAAATAGAAAGAGAAGAGGAGAAACAAAGAGCTAGACCTTCCACAGTCGGGCTTGCACAAGTTCCTGTAAATTGCGACAAACAGTTCCGGCGACATATGAATAGAGAGTCAATAAGGGAAGTGTCTAGAAAAAGACAAATGGCGGTTGTCAAGAATTTGAATGATGCCTACTTTCATATAATGTTTTGCTGAAATCAGTTCCTGTATATTCCACTTGAGGGCGGCCAAAAGCGTTTGAGGATCGCAACGAAATCGATCCGAAAACAAATCGAGACCCGGTATCAACTCGCGAGATTCCAAAACGTAGAAAGCAAAGTCGCAGTTTTCGCTTGGATAGGCGAGTGACGCGCGGAAAACGCTCTTAAATAAAGCGGTCGACATCAACGTGTATGCAAGACGCCGTTCCAAACTGTGAAAGAGTACGAATCTAGACGACAGCCCATCACTCAATTCATCACGTGAATGTCCTCTAAATTACTCGGCAATTTTCGAAGCGAGGATTCCGCCGAGAAGACATCCCCAAATTCCACAACGTTCAAGTAAAACTTCGTTGATCCGATCGGGTGAACCGACACTGCGGCGCCAATCATTGATGCAGTCATCGACTTGAAGTAATGTATCCAACGCTTCAGCCCAATTTTTGAAAGCACGTCTATAGAAAACGATCAATTGATAGAGGTTAACTGCATGCCGCGTTTGCTCTCACCTCACGTCACCGGCGTTGTAGTGAACGTTTCCCAGTTCGTGCATAGCTTGCACTGCCAAGTCGTACTTTTTCTTCACGAGAAGTGACTCTTGAGGAGCACAGAGACATTTATAATTTCAAGTCTCTTCATCTGCTTCATGCACTTACCTATTGTTCTATCATAAGCGGCGACTATAACGGAAAGTTGAGACTCTGAGAGAGGATTGCATTCGATTTCCTCAGGCTCTCCGTTGTGACTAAGAAAAGGAGAAGGTGGGTCGATGGCCACCGTGTCCGCGCCGTCATCGTCGTCGATACTGCCTTCGTCGTCGATTTCCTTCTTCTTTTTCTTCAGAATCGAATAACCTGATAAAAAACGATTCTTTCTAATGACGTGATGATCGACGACGTATGCATATACCGGCAGTGTGACCGGCGAGGTATCGGACGAGAAGACGGCGACAATAGATCAATGAGCGCGACGAATGCGTCATTGAGTCGTACGCTCTTTCCATGGCGTCCAAACTCATGGAAACGCTTAGCGGAACAGACACCAATTTGAGCGCCATACGACGATCGTAGACTTCGTGACCGACCGGATCAATGTGAGCTCCAGCGCTGATATCTAAATCCAACAAATAGAACAACGATGAGCGAGCGATGCGTGCATACTCTCTGAACTGCTAGGCACGTCACCAATGCTAGCGGCTCGACTTGCCAGTCGTTTTTGGGCGACGACAAGCAGAGGAACGACTTGTTCCGCATAGCGATCTCTACAAGGAAAAAGTAGACGAGTGGATAACTGCCGCCGGAAAATAATTTCATACCTCGTCAGCGTGTTAAAGCTGAGTGCAAGCGCGACCAACTTCTCCCATTGCTGTTCATAAAACAATAACTGAAACGACTGCAGTACGATCGATTTGAGCGACTGAAGATCGACGGTCGTCTTGTCGTCAAGAAAATCTTCAAAATGCAAACTCGCTCCGCCGTCCTCGGCTTCCGCTCCGCCGACCCAGCCGTTTTCCCCGCCGCCAAATAAATTGAATCCGGCACTCAGAGCGGCAGCAGCAGGAATGTTATGAGTCGTCATGGGCGGCACGCCGCCGCCGCCGCCGCCGCCGCCGCCGCCGGCACCGGCTTCTTCGTCTTCGTCATTCGCCGTCATTGTCGTCGTCCCCGCTGCTCCCCCTCCCATTGCCGCTTGACCATCTTCGGACAAACCTGTCTCTTTTCCCGTCCTTCCCCGACGACCCGTCTCGTCTCCGTCGCTCGAACGCAATGTGAATGGAAGTGTCACCGATTGACCGATTGTCGTCGTTAAACAGGAACTCGTTGAACGACTCCGATCGTCTGCTGCCGATGCCGACGTGTCGGCGGCGATGGACTGCGATTTTGTCTAGCGACGAAAGACAATTTAGAAATTAATCAATATGTGTTTGCTCCCCCCCCCAAACCTTTCGATTTTCAGACGACTGTTGAGATTCGCTGAGAGCGGTTGCTGCTGTTTCGTCGCCGCCAGAAGTATCTACACTACTCGCGGCGGCGCCGTCTTCTCCTAAGCTTTTTGTCATCGCCGTCTTTTCGTTCTGTCGTTGCTGTTCTCTCTCTTTCTGCTTCTCTTTGAACCTGGCGGCAGCCGCTTGATCCCGCATCGTCTCCATAGCGGCTTTCTCTTCGGCGGCCGTTTTCTGTGCCTGTCGACTTCCCTCCTCTAACTGAACAAGCATATCCAATAGGCAATCGGCAGCGCAGTAGAAAGCGCGCCACGAATCGGCACGCAAATTTTCCACGGTCATTCCATGTTCGCCGTGGGCCGATTTCTTTTTGGCTATGCGCGACAGCAGGGATCGAGTCGAATTCCACATTGTTCGACAGACATTCTGTAACAGGGTCCAGCTACGACCTCGATGAGCTAAAACCTATATAGAGACGAACAAAACCAATCAAACCTTCTATCGACTGACTGTCGTTTTCTTACGATTGCTCGCCGAAAACAGACGTACGTTCTTTGCAGTGAGGTCTGTCTGTATTTGATCCGTGACGGAGCAGATATTTCTTCTTTGCTTGTTTGTCCGAGTCTCGTAGCCGGAGTCGAAATGATCTGCTCAGCTGATCCTCGCTCTGGCTGCGTTGCCGCTGCCGCTGTCGTTTCTGTAACAACTACAGGTTGCACTGCTGTTTCTCCCTGCGTCAGAGAAGGAAAGGCGGTCACTGCCGCCGCCGTCACTGGAGCATCAACTGCATAATAAGCAAGCGGGAAGGAATAGACGCGCGCGATAAAAGAGTTAATGTCGTTGTACCGGCTGGAAGTATCGTCGCGGCCGGCGTCGGTTTGTTGTCTACATTGATTTCCTCGTTCCAACCGCTAATCAATATTCCGACTGTTTCTAAAGCGAACCACTCGCTGTCAAGTTCTCTACTCCTATGCATGTGTTGATCAAATTGAAACCCGCGAGGCCGGGGACAATGATAAGCTTACTCTGCAGTCTCAAAACCTGCGGGCAAAGAGGAGAAGGTGTGCTGGCGTCTTGTATCGATTCGACTAACGGTTGATCCAAAGTGAGAGAGAGCAAGCAAAACGTTGAGCTGAAGCAATGAAGCGTCATCATCGTGCATGTCGACGTAGCACTTTCACTGACCTGCGCTCTCCACGGCATTTCTTCGCTGCTTATCGAACGCAACTTGCGACGACGATGAATGGTTCGCCAGTAGCTCGGTAGGAGAGTTTGCAACACTTCCTTCGCTTTCATCAAAATGTCGTCTTGAGTCACTTTGATTTTTTCCAACAAAGCCACCTGATTGGCTCGCACGCGTCCCCGTTTCTTCTGCGCAAAGTACAATTCTGTTACCGGGACGCGTACGTAGGACCATGCACCTATACTTTGTCGGCTTTTTTGAAAACGGGCGTGCGAACCGCCGTGCGCTCGTAAAAGTCTTCTTTTGGTAAAACTTTGATTTTGCTTTCGCCGCCTCCCTCGCCGCCGCCGCCGCCGCCGCCTTCTTCCGCCGCTAGTCGAAGTAGTTGCCGCAACTGCGTCGGAGATCGTCGTTTCGGTTCCATTTTTTTACTGCCCTTTCGTACTTGCTCGGGTTTCTGAGAGAAAGAGAAAAATAATCGTGAAATGAGCACTGCATCGACGGACGCCGGCACCTTTAGGTGATCCTCCAAGGCAACGACGTATTTGTTCTGATCGCCGGCTAGTGTCACCGGCTCGCCTTTTCGAATAGAAACCATTTTGGGCGTCACAATCGTATCGTTTCTCCTATATACGACGCATGGCGATGATTGTCTAGTCTCTCCTCTGTGCAATCACTGACCTTGCCAACCACGAAAAGGTTTCGTCTGACCACTCGAGCAATGCTTCTCTTTCTCCCTCAATTAGCGCCTTCTGAGCCACTCTTACAAAAAACTCCAAAAATCGTGTCCTGCGACGAAATTTAGCCACTAGACATAAGAAAAAAAAAAAGTAGTGAATGTGCAGCAGCAGGTCGGATAAAAGATTGCACGACCTTCTTTGTATGCAGTTACCGATGGCAAAGTTGCGATAACGCTATAGAGAATGCTCGGATCTTCAGCACCACTAATCTCCACTTCGTCGAGCTTCAAGCCTTTTTAATAGGAGGACAGATGTAATTCGCCATGACACCACGACGCATCAATAATTACCAGTCGAAAGTTGAAGTAGGACCGCTTCCAACGCTTTCAAATCGTCCGATTTTAAATGCGACGACAAAACGTCGTGGCTTCCTGACGGAGCGGACTTTGTCTTGACGTTGCCTCCTCTCACTTGTTGACTTCCAACCCGCGATGATCGTTTGCGAGCTGTTGTAGCAATACCTCCTTTTCTGCCGCCGCCGGCACCACGGGTTTGCTCTTTCATGGCCATCAGTGACGGAGTCATGCTTGGTAGTGTAACGGGGCCATGTTGAGACGTTGGATCGACGTTGAGCAGACGCTTGCCACTTTCCATGACTGAGAGGGCCGAGCTTCTTTGCAACCACGAACGCAAAACCTAGAGATCGAGCGGATTAGCGACGACGACCATGCACAATCGCGACGCGAATTCACGTACGTTTCCAATGTAGTGCGTAATGACGGCAGCGACGTGTTGGAGAGCGTCGCCGCCACTGTATCCAATTCGACGAGCGTTTCGAATAGCCGAAGGAAACTCTTGAAGAACAGAATGACATCTCGTCAAAACCTATAAGAGAATAGGAGATCTAGACAGAAAGCCGTCGGTGTTCGGCTCCGTACCTGAAGGGCTGGTAAAGCGGCGACCTTGTAGTGTAGAATTGGAGCTAAAAGACCGTAACATTGGACGACAACTTGAAGACAAAGATGAGCATCGTTCAACTCTCCGCACAGTTGAAGAGCGACCAACATGCGTTCGCACTCTCTTATGCGAGCCATCTACAGTACATATATAGGGAATTAATTAAATTGTTTCCGCCCCCTCTTTTTCTTACGTGATTGGGATGGAGTGGACCTCGCACGCACAACTGATCGCAAAATAAGCGACCCTCTCGAATGGAAACGTCAGTCAAGATGAAAATGCATTGAACCAATTGTCGGAGCGTGTGGCTCAATGCAACTGCCATACTTTTTTGATTGAGTCTATAGAGAACCGTGGTTATACGTCACGTTGTCAAACTTTTCGTAATCGCACCTGTATTCGTTCAAAACAACGTCGTCTACGTCGTCGTGGATCCTTTTTCGCTGGGCTTCTACGAAGTGATTCCACAAAACCTTTGCAGCCTGTTTAGAAACGTCAAGCACGCCAGCTTGATAAGCAGCCTAAAAAATCCATCCCATATCTTGCACGCGATCGCGCTGACGTATTCGTACCTGGGCCAGATATCCCCAGATTGTCAAAATAGGAATGGGATAGGCTGCTAGAATAGGCTTTGTTGAACTTCCGATTGACTTTCCGATTAGCTTCCCACATTCGTTGTACGCCGCCAAGGCGAACAAGTACTTGACGCCCGATTCAAGTCCCTTTACATAAATCAAGGGATCGTTGGAAGATGCAGAGATCTGAAGACGACAAGTATACACACGACGTCAAGCGTCGTCTCTCTCTTTTATCTTACCTCGCCACCAAGACCGGATAAATGGTAGTCATTTAGTCGAACTTTGGCATTGGGACCTGTCGCTTCACGACCGAATAGCCGATACCAAGTCACCTGCAAAAAAGAGAAGGAGATAGATAAAAGTTTAAGACATTTGTTCTGCCCGTTCGCTCACTTTCTCTCCACTCTGTGGCTGATAGGGTGCCGGTCGTAAAACGATCATTGTATCCGTCTGATAGACAACGAGCGGTTCGGGCGGAGCGACGCGACGAGCATCAAGATTGACGTCGTCAAACTTGGAAGCGACGCATAAACAAGATGCAAAACGTCGTTCGAGCAATTCGCCTTTTTTAATCAATTCAAGCGAGTCCTAAAGAGATGATTCATCCACAAGTGAGACGCGGCGGCGGCGTTATATAAATCGAGAACCTTAAAAAAGGAAATGGACTTTTCCCCTCGGTTTGGCCCACGTGTCAAAAGGCCAAGTTGCATGGACATCAAAGCCGCAGCAAGAACATCTTTTCCGCATTCTTTGACCAAAGCCCTTTCACAATCAGCCTGATTACTTTTATTACTCGACAACATCGCAACGCGAATGCGAATTCGATCGAGAACAAAGATGAATTCAGCGTGCCGACATGCCATATCGGCAAGTTGTACGACGCCACTCGCCGCCGGCGATGACGGGCCGTCGACGTCTTCGCTAGCGGAGACGGGATTGGCTTTGAAATAATTCAAGTACGTCTCTGCGTAGATTTTTCCGTGCTGAGCGACGTCGCGAGCTGATTTAATTCCGCTTAGACCATTGGCGAGTATTCTTTCAATTTGTTGAAATATGGATAAACGCGATGCGGCGTCGGACGTCGCTTCTTCGCTCGCTCGATCGATGTAGGAATATTGTGCGGAAAAATCGGGCGAACGAGTGAGCATACGAATGACGGACAATCCGATGGGACGATAGGCGCGAGCGAGAGCCGAATTTGTCGAAAATCCAGCAATTCCCTCTAAGACGAGAGCCAATTTCATGGTGACTTCGACGTAGAGTGGCAAATCGATCGTTGCCATGCCAAGCCACGTGAGAGAAGCGTAGATGGAAGCGAGAAGCTGAATCCATCGTGGCGAATCGTCAACGTGAAGAATCGTCAACACCGTATCGGTATCGGACGTCGTTAGACGTTGGAAGACGGGACGACAACGACTCCACAGATAAAGGACGGAATCGGTGAAAAGATCAAGTTCGTGAAGACGAACGGGTATCTAGATGATGATGATGATGAATGTTAATTTACAGTACAGTTTCTACTCTGCTTTTACCGCATAGGGATTGGTCGTGCAAGACAGGATTGTGTTTCCCAATTTGAGCAGTTCGTCTAGTGGTGTCTTCGTAGCTGCTGAGTGAATCGACACAATATAAGAAGGCATTTCAAAAAACGGTCTCTACCTGCTGCCTCTTCGTCGTCTTTCACCGCCGTCGTCGTCGATTTTCCTGCTGGCGGTTGTGGCGGCGGTGGAGGAGCAAGATTAGCGGCGGCGGCGGCGGCGGCGGTGGCGGTGGCGGCGTCTAATCCGTGCATACTCACAAAGTCGTCTGTGAGTAATGCATCGTGAACAGAATTCTTCTTTCGCCCATGCGACTTTCCGCCGCCGCCGCCGCCGCCGCCGCCGCCGCCGCCGCCAATAGCGCCAGAGCGTGCATTTTCAACGACGAGCAACAGCTCTATGGCCTTCATTCCAGACAAGTGCCTCTCCTCTTGGGATTCCTACAAGACAATAATAGAATTGTTCAAGGCGTTGCAAAGAGAGAAAGCAAACCTGTAAGGCTTGTAGTGTTGGCTCAGCCAAAGAAAAGAAAGAGTCCCATTGCTCGTAGTTGTACAGCGTTTTCACAAATTGTATAACAAAGGCGAGAGGAACCTCATCTACAAATAGATAGAATTAAAAGCTAGATGAATTGATCGCTCGTTCGCTTGCCTTCTTTGGTATAGGTGAATGCCGATTCGGAGCCAACGTTACCTGGCCACGGCGTGTGCACATTGGGATTGTGACCCAACGCCGTCATCGACAATTCGGAGCCGGCAAAAAAGAGTTCTCCATAAACGTCATGGACTGAATCGTAGTCAAACTCAGGATCGACTTTAGGAAAAGGTGGCGAAGTCAAGAGCGTTCGTCTTTGTGGTTCGGCAAGAGCCTCGTTGATTGCCATCAGCATGTCCGGTTTGCAGTCAAACAGAGACGATACGTATCGTTCCGATTGGGTACGAGGCCACGGAAGCTACAGTCCGTCCGTTCGCTCTTATTATCATCTACTTATATAATGTATTATCTAACTTGGACTGCTTCTTTATAGATGGCTTTTGTTTTGGGTCGAAATACGCCTTTGGGTTTCTTTCTCATTTCGAAAACGGATCGTTTAAAGATCATGATTCCAAGCTATATTGAGAGTTAATTAAGCATCAATTTATCTTAATCAAAGCGCACTCTTTTTGCCGCCGACTTGAACGCTTTTTCTGATGCAGCTGTCGCCTGATCGGAACTCATGTGCTCCAACTGCGCCAATTCGTTGACTTTGCTCAGACATCGGCGGGCGTACAACTAGAGAAATATGACGACATTAATATTTAATTGTCGTCGCGTTTTCTTGCTTCTGCTTGTGAGCCACAATTGACGTCATAATATGCTTGACAAACGGCAACGTAAAGTGTGACGCGCCAAGTGAGATATTTGACGCATAGGAGGGCAACGCTTGATTCCATAGCAACGGCGGCCCATAGCAAATACTCGAGAACCTCAAATAAAAAGAAAGGAGGAGAATAGACAAAGAAGACGTCGTCATTGTATCGTCCAAAACTAACTTTGGCTGAATGACCATATTTCATCATCGTTCGACACATTGTGTACGTGTAAATAGTTCCTAGAGAAATTAATATGAAGGATAGAACGACGTTTATGTACGTACATGTTCACAGACCGTTATAAAGAAGCCAACAATATTTTTCCTTGCTAGCAGCCACTTCAATTGTGTCCTTCAATCTCTCCAGAATAGCAGCAACGCTCACTAGTGTCGAATTGGCCTACATTTTATATTATTACGGCGACAAAAAAAGATGACGTTCTGTTTTTTTACCTCTAATCTCGGATCTTCCGTCAGAAGCATTTCGTATTTGGCGACACATTCGCCATAAATGGCTCGTATCTAGAGTAGAAGAGAAGAATGCCGCCGCTGCGTCCAAACGACGTGTATCTCATTTTCTATTACGGTCAAAAGTGTCGTCGAATCGTCATTAGGTCCTTGGTCGGGAAAAAAAACGGCGAAAAAATCTTTTTCTTCTGTACCAGACGCCGAAGCATTTCGTTCGATTAGTTGACGATATCGAACAAAGTGATCGTGAGCGAGTTTCGTCTCCTAAGCAAGAGGCTAGAGCCAGCCAATCGACTCCGACTCTACAGTACTCTAGCTACTTTTTCCTCGAGAAATTCTTCGCCCGTTTCGACGAGCTTTCGACGAAGATAGTGCACTGGTAGACGATCGCTAAAGTTATTCCACAAGTCGAACAGTGAAAAGGGCCTGATAGAGAGTCGTTTCGAGGGAGAAAACGAGTGTGAAATAAGAGAAATCGCACGTTTTCGAGTATTGGCCGCGACGATCGCCTTTTTTCTTTACGTACTGAACAATTCGACCGTGTTCTTTTTCGAATGCCTGAATAACGGCGACGACAGGGTTCGAGGGAGCTAATAAGGAGGCGATGTCGCCCGTTGCCATGTGTTCGGTCGTCGTTATGAACTGTAAATCCCAGTATGTCGTTTCCCGGACATGACACCAAGAAATTGAATGCATTTTTAAATTGATGTTCGTCGCGATCCGTTATCAGACGCACAGCGTTATAAGATCATATAAGCTGATACTATATAGTACTGTTTAGTATGATAAAGATTAGCTAGCGACGACTAGTCGAAGGACTGACTGGAGCTCGCATTTGGCGAACGGCAGACCAGGCAAGTACGAGACGTGACGACGCTTCTTGAACGAGAGACGTCGTCACCTTTTGCATCAATATTGTGGCGGTGAATACTTCGAAGAGAAGATTATAACCGAGAACGATCCAAACATTGCCAAGCCAAGCAAAACTGCCATATCGTCCAAGGAGATCAAATCGTGTTAAACCTAATTAGAGACACGAGATGATACGGCCGTATTCATGAGGTACATATAAATTACCGAGTGTTCTTGCTAGAATTGGCAGAGCTGAGCTGAGGATAAGAAGAACGATGCAGTTGGCAATAATCTAAGAAAAATGTGATGAGTAGAAATTGAATGAAAATGATGTCGACCTTGTAAATGGGTGTCATCTCCTTCTTTGGCCTAAGTTTTCGAAAGAATGGCACAGAGTAAAGACCGCAAAAAGAACAGACGGTTGCATAGCTAAGATCAGGTACATTGGTTAGGGAATCATCACCACACAATATTATTAGCTCTCATTAGAGAATGGAGAGGATACACTACAACGACGACTTCTATTAGAGCACCAGCCGTGCTCATGACACTCGAGCTAGACGCTTGGCCAAAGAAACCGCTGTCACCGCTCTATTAATTAATCATTTAATCCATATCCAACTGAGACCCTAGTAGGGGCTCCTACTTTGGCGGACGCTGGCAGAGAATCTTGCATCGTCAAAAGACGAAAGATGTTGATTAGTACCAATATCATGGAAATCACCTGCGCGTGTCCGGGGAGGGGGGAGGAGGAAAGTCATTCGTTCAATAGGACACTTAATACTGTCATTCGTCGTTGTACCATTAGAGCAATCAATAGTAGCATAGCGAGAGGGTAGAGAAGATTCTTTTGCCACGGAGAGGCGTCTCTTTGTTTTTCTATGCAAAAAATCAAATCAAACCCCCTAACCCTAACGCGACTCGGCGCTCCATCATATGAACCCAGTTGCTTTTTGTCGTCTTTCGCTTGTGATAGTCGCTTTCTCAAGCCTAGTAAATCGCCGTTTTTTACCAGAGGGCTTTTGCTTTGCAACTTTTGATAAAGACTGTCTTTTTCTAAAGTGAGAGCGTAGATTTCACCCTCAATATCTCTCAAAAACTAGAAAAAAAAATGAAACAAACTATCAATGCGCTCTAAGAAGAGAAGGATTTACGCTTGGCTTTGCTATCAAGCTACCGACTGCACTGAAGATTTTCGAAAATCCAAAAGGAGTGCACACTAAACCAAAAAAAAACCAGTAAGAATCACCTGTGTCAGTCTAGAGCGCACTCACAAAGTGACATAAGAACGCCTAGTGCCGAAATGCAAGAATAGAGAAATTCAAAGATCTGAGGCCAGCTGTTCCCTGTATCGACAGACTCACACACACATTCACCTGAAACACACGATTCCACGTACAAGGAATGAGAAGTGAGCTTTTGTCGTGAAATATTGCCAGTCCAACTTGAATGAGAATAGCAGCAAGAATTCCAAGCAATGCCAAGACGACAAGAGCTTCGTAGACGCGAGACATGACACCCTGCCGGAGTAGTAGAAGAGAAGTAGAAGAGAAGTAGAAGAGTGTTTTGTCTTTAATTCACCTTTTTATGACCGGGAAAACCTTCCGCTTCGGAGAAAAAATATGCAAATGGCATAAGGAAGAATAGACACAGGTTTGAACAGACAAACACTTGATTCCACAGACCTAAAAAAAGAAGAATGTCCGTTGTCAATTTTTTCATTGTCTTGATCCGTACTTTGTATCAATGACGCATTGAGCCACTGAACGTAATAACTTCGAGGAAAGAGAGCCAATATTTGGTGACTAGCAATTGATAGAGGCAAAAGAATCGTTGCTCCAATTGAAATGGACAAAGTGAACGTCGACAAGGAAACTCTAAATTAATTAATTAATTAAATTAAATTAAAATTATTTAATTTGAGATAGTTACGATAGTCGATAGGCAAAAGCGCCGTCGCTGCCTAAAAGAAAAAAATCGTCGGGGCTTCCATCTTCTTCATATTTCAACTCTAACCGGTGAATCCTCCGCTCACTTCTTCCTCTCTTTGCTTTCGCTTATACGTACGAACAATGGTGTAGGAAAGTGCGTTCAATGCGATTGCCAAGAGAAGGGAAATCTAAACGAACGAACGAAGGAACGGGCGAGTTTTGTGCGTGGCGTCGATTCGGCGCTCGCTCACGATCGATTCTCTGATCGTATCGTAGAACGGCTTCTGCCAACTGTTCGACTCCGTCGTCGTCGTCGTCGTCGTCATATTACAGGCTGTCCAGTCGAAACATGCCGTCGTAACGTCGTCGACGTCGTCGTCGTCACCGATTGGCCTAGCGTGCGCTAACGGGCTATTGTAATGTAGTCTTTGTAATGTACTTGGGTACTTTGTAAAGCTGTTGTAAGGGTGCACAGTGGAGACAAACGCAAACTGATAATCAAAGAAGAAAAAGAAGAAGAAGAAGAAGAAGAAGAAGAAGAAGGTGACGATGAAACAATAACCCTGATCAGTCTCTATGGCGGCCATATTCGCGATCCCTTTCTTCATATAGGCCGTGACTCGTCATCATCATCATCATCATGAGAATGAGGTTGTGATTCACTTTTTCCTGCTGTGGGATGCGAGGGCATAGTTGCTGGTGTTGTCGCCGTTGCTACCTCTTGAGCATCTCGTATTTCTTTGAAGGCAAACCAAGAGTTACCAGCCCAGAGAAAAAAGTTGAGATAAGCCAAAATCTAAACATAAACAGAAAACATTGTCCTCCCTAATTAATTAATTAATTAATTGCACACTTAATTAATTACTTACAACTGCAACAATGACTCCACCATACGTTGGTTTTGTGCTGAGACAGACAACGCTTTCAAAAGGTGGTCTCGACTGACACGATGACGCTTCTGACGCAATAAAATCAGCAAATCCTTTATCAACGACGCCGGGAAGACTATTGGCTGCAGCTGCCCAAACACAGCCGGCAACAAACCAGAAGAAAGCAATAAGAATTGTCAAGCCAAAGTCCTATACAAAAACACAATCAATAAATTATGTAGTAAGAGTATGAAGACGTGTATGTACAATTTTGAAAAAGAGATCTCTGCGTTGTTTCGATTGAGCGGCGAGTTTTTCCTCGACGAAGACGTAGCAAGCGACGACGAAAATGGAAGCGAGAAAGGCAAATATACCGACAAATAAGAAGAAATTGGCATGGGCTCGATGTCGACCGCGAACGACGAAAATTCGATTTCCGCCGCCGCCTTGTTCGCTTTCGAAGTAGAGATCGTCGTCGCCAAAGTCGTAGCCGATCACAAAGTTGTAGACGTTCGTGCCGTTCTCGGAAAAGTTTCTAATCGAGATCGAATAGTCGCGTTCGACGCGTCCACTCGAATGGTATGACGTCAGCGTTGCAAAAGCTGCGATTGCGAACACCTAGAGGACAATCGATTACGGCCTCCATTTGAGATGTATGAGATCTATTACGAATTCGAGTATCTTGAGGAATCCCCGAGGCTCCTTGAAGACGTCCAAACGGTCCATTTGAAGGTTCAGATCCGGGTTCGGTCTCCACGCGCCACGCGGATTCGCAGAGCATGCGCGAATTTTTAAATCGTCGAAAAAAAACAATTTACATGCTAAGACAAGAAAAAAATGAATTGTTTTTCATGTCTCTACCACTCCATCGATGTCGACTCTACACAACACATAGTCATTAGTATCATTTCCAACTCAAAAAACCCGTTTACCTTCAGCAACAGAAGTCTCTCTCTTTATCTTTAGCCATTTACCTTCCATTGGCTGCAAAAATTTCTCAAACACGTCCACATATTTCCGAAGGGAAGTTTGCCGCCAATCTAAGAATTGAATTGACGTCATATTAGCACGTGACTTATTGACGTATTTACCTGCCATCGCCTTCTTCGTTCGTTCTTCATTCGATCCAATAATGCCGTCGCCACCGCCACACGTTTCTAGTTCAGTGCACAAATCACTAAAGAAGAGAATACTCTTACGATACTAGAACAGGTATTGGGTATTGATTACCTGACGAGAGGAACGTCAAAAGGATTAAAGTAATCGACTTGTTCAATATCAATAGGTACACATACTCGACCTGAAATGAGCTGTACAATCAAGCATCTCCTTTTCAGTAGAAGTACTAACCCGTTTTAGGATGCACACAAAAAGGACTCTTGAGTAAGTGATTGACTCCTTTGCTCACATTGACATCCAAACGAGGATAAACATATTGAAACATGATCTCTTTTATACAATTGATCAGTTTTGCCTAGTTTTAATTAAGTTTAGTACTGTAGTGGAGGAGAAGACTACAATGCATTCTATTGAGAAGAAGAATACCTTGCCGCCATTGGATTCCCTTTCCACGTGACCCTGAAGTTCTGACCATCGGTCACTGGAGGAATGATGTCGTTCTTTCTTCCATAATTTGGCCAGTTCATCTTGGACGCCTAACAAAGAGACACATGTAGACCTCACAAGTGTATTGTGACTATAAGTACCCGAATCTGGAACCAATGCTAAGACTTTGGACCAACACTCTTCATTTCCTAGAATATCTTGATCATTCAAAGCGAGACTTGCAAAGTGCTTCTCAATCACACGATATGCCCTCCTACACGCATGCATGCAGTAGAACCCTAACCCAATATATAATAATAATAATATATAATAACAAACTCCAAAGAAGGATGAAGATTTCCAAAGAAATTCACTTTTTTCACTTGATTCTCTCCACCCTACGTAGCATAATATAAATAAATAAATAAATAAATAAATAAATAAACAGTTGTACCTTGATGACACTGAGATATTCAGCTATAGAAGATCGTCCTGATTGGCTCAGTTTTCTCGCTTGTTCGTCAGCCACCCAACAGTGAACGCCACGACGACCGCTATAGACCCACAATAAATGCTCAAACCCAAAATCGTCTATAGATAAATCATTAAATAAATAAATATTCTTTTGGTGGCAAACCTCTTAGTGCTCGATTAATAATTTTTATGGCTAACGTCATAAATGGCCAACATTTTTCACAGATAGCTGCCCCACTGTGTCATTCAAAAAAGAGTATTGAGATTGAGAAATTCGACCCCCCCTAATCTTTCCTAACCTGCAACATGTTCTCACTTCGTCATAATCGGTCATATCTATATCAAAAACAAGTTCTTTCTGTTGAGCTTGAAAAGCGGCCGGATTGATTCCTTTGTGATCTTTAGGCTGTACTCAATTAATTAATTAATTAATTAATTAATTAATTTAAATTTTTAATAAAAGACGGTCACCGTGTGGCTAAAAACGGCTCCGATGTCGATTTTGTGAGGACATCGTTTTTGAATTTCGCGTTCCATTTCGGCTTGATCGCGAAATGATTGATAGCGCACGTAAATGTCGTCTTTCAAGGCAAAAGAGAATTCTCGTCGATAGAAATAGCTCTTTTCGACTAAAAAATCGTTCGAAATGGTGCGTAATGAGCTCTGAGACGGCGACGAATACCGTTTCCATACGAAAGCCAGCGATAGAATAGACCGTATGGAAAAAGACGCTTATAGTAGACGTTCAAATACTCGGGAAGATCCTGCGGATCGTACGCGATCCGCTTTGGCCGTTTTGGGGCTGCTTGGCCCGTCGATTCGACGCTTTCCTTCTCTGGACTGGCGAGCATCTTGCGCGATCTTACGAACGCCCGTACATCCTTTCTTTTCTTTCCGTGCACAGCACAGCACTGCATGCCCAAGCTCTAGACTAGTCTACGGTTCGGCGTCGGCTTTGCCTTCTTCTTCATCATCATCATTTTTTTCTTCTTCTTCAACCGTCGCTACGGTATCGACGTTTTGAGAAGCGGCGGCGGCGGCAATTGTCATTTTGTCAATCCATCTGCACTCAAGATAGACCATAGATTCTTCACGCATGCTGTAAATAACCAAACCTGGCCATGTCCGCCTTTTTCTCGGCGTAATAGTAGAATGTCTTAGAGCCGTCTTTCACCGCTTTGAAGGCTCTACACACACACACAATGGAATCATCGAATGGGAGGTGTAATCATGAAAATAATTACAGAGGCTTCTTCACTTCCGGTGTTGCTTCTATTTTGTAACCAGTCAATTGAATAACCCCTAGAGCAGCCATGTCCTGAAAACAAATAATAAATCTATCGTTGATCAATGATTCGTTTTTTTTTTTGAAAACTTACAAAAGCCGTTTTGTAGTAATATAAGTTTGATTCTTTGAGAACAAACCATCTGTGCCTCCAATTACGCGGTGTAATGCCTGTTCCACCTGTGCAGAGAGAATAGAAT